>NC_085845.1:188571155-188888100 GCF_035594765.1 Anolis carolinensis
ATTCAGTCTTTTTGCCATAATAATTGGATTCTGAAAATTAATCTAGAAATCAGTATTCCTTAGCTGGCACGAATGGCACCAATTTAAACACTCTTGAGAAACTGAAGCAACATTCCTATGAGATCAAGTTATTGAGCTATTAAATCAGCATTAAATGAAGAAAGAATAAGATATTACTCTACGGGAAGGGATAAAGAGTTTTGTGTTAAATACAGTAGAGTCTCACTTATCCAAGCCTCGCTTATCCAAGCTTCTGGATAATCCAAGCCATTTTTATAGTCAATGTTTTCAATAAATCGTGATATTTTGGTGCTATATTCGTAAATACAGTAATTACAACATAACATTACTGCATTTTGAACTACTTTTTCTGTCAAATTTGTTGTATAACATGATGTTTTGGTGCTTAATTTGTAAAATCATAACCTAATTGGATGTTTAATAGGCTTTTCCTTAATCCCTTCTTATTATCCAAGATATTCGCTTATCCAAGCTTCTGCTGACCCGTTTAGCTTGGATGAGTGAGACTCTACTGTATATCTCAAGCACCATAGTTGAAAGAACAATGCAGTGGGTAATGGGTTTGGAGAGTTGCAGCTGTTCCAAAAAAAGAGAGGCCAACATCTGTTTATGCATATTTTCTACATTATACTAACATATCTCCAGTCAATTCTGTTTCTTTCAAATGTGGGTTGAAAAGGTATCAAATGTTACTCCTTAAGTCTCTGTGACTGCCAAAATGACTATTAATGGCTGCATTTACATCAGAAGTGTTATGAAAGCTTCCCTTCCTTCTGATTCAACAGAATAATGAGAGCAAGTATATTTTTTTAAACTCAAGAAATGTCAAAAACACACTGTACTTTTGAGAACACTGGAGTAAAGTAATGTGTGCACAATTTTAAGTATGGCTGGCAGTGGCATCCAGAAAATATTATGAATTCCATAAAGGTCAACCTAATTTTATTTGAAACGCCGCTTTCATTTTCTTGTGATCTGAAAAACAGCCCAACTAAGGAAATAGATCATGAGCTGGCAAGTACGACGAATGTGAGTGTACACTAACAACACTGTCATGAAGTATTGAGATTTTCAGTATAACTGCTATATGTACTATGTGTGCTATATGTACTTATGTTGCTGTTTTACTTCTCTCTGTGAGCATATGTATTTGAAGTCATCTGTCTTCTAGGAGACAAGCAATTTTATTCCAGAATGCAATCCATTCTGTTTGGCTCTCAAGACCATTGTCAGTAGAAAGGCAAGCTCTTTGGAAGGACAAGAGTGTGCCCAAAAGTCAAGCACAAAAGACCAGACTCACACTTGTACAACTGAATAGTGAGGGCAAGACATTGCTAGAGATATTCAAAATCTTAACACTGAGATCAGTCAGGTAATACAACTTCCATGCCGTATTTACTTCAGAGTGCAGAGAGGATTTTTGCATGAATCCAGTACAAAACCAATGCTTCCATATATACAGAAAATTGTATGGGCAATTTCCTATGCATAGGTGATTGTTGTTTTAGAAACTGAGGTGTGTTGGGGCCTCTTCTCATTCAGCCCATCCTGTTCTTCCCTGCCTCTTCACAGCGACTGGCGCATAAGGCCTACTACTCCCAGAGGACGAGAGGAAGGCCAGAGAATACAGGTGGCTGGTTGCCTAATAACTGCTCACTGAGCTCCCTTCTTTTTGACCTAGTTGTTTTGGCAGTGAGATATTTTATAGAGTACAGGTTTAGGTACCCAGCGATGCCTGGGTTAGTTCTTTTGCAATGATAAACATAAAAAGTAATAATTGTTGGGCTTTGAATTTTAAGAATGGACCCATTAGAAAATGCATAAGAGTGTGGGTAAACTCTAATTTTTACCATCATCTGTCATTATTACAACCACACCAGTATTCAAAGTTGGCCATGTTGGGTCTGTGTCCAAAGTGTTATCCGGATCCATTGTCTGTTTGGTTCATGGTGCTCTCTGGATGCGGGTGAAAACTACAACTCTCAGAATCCAAGGTCAATTGTTGTATGGGATCACAGTGTTCTTTGATTGTGGGTAACTACAACTTCCAAATTCATGGGCAAATCAGCCCCAAACCCCACCTGTATTCAAAGTTTACCACATTGGGTCTATGTGCCAATTTTGGTCCAGATCCATCGTCGGCTGGGTTCACAGTGCTCTCTGGATGCGGGTGAAAGTCAGTTCCCTCAAAACCCCACCTGTATTCAAAGTTGGTCACACTGGGTATGTGTGACAAGTTTAGTCCAGATCCATCGTTGTTAGTGTTCAGTGTTCTTTGATTGCAGGTGAACTACAATTTCCAAATTTGACGGTTAACCCCCCCCCAACCCCACTATTATTCAAAGTCGGCCATGTTGGGTCTGTGTTACAAGTTTGCTCCAGATATATAGATATATATAGATTTGAACAATAATATCTTTAACATGTATTCATATGATTTTTATTTCCTTCCTTCCTTGAACCTCCATCTTTAAAAAGAAATATGGAGTTTACATTTTGAAAAAGCCATACATACATAAATCGCTCTGGATATCAGTTTAGGAAATACCAGACCACCTGTTTACAGAAAGCGATTCTCTTCCCAAGACATTGTCATGCATGAACCAGAGCCACACCTGAAGCAAAACAAATCCTACAAGGACTTTTATTCCTTGGCAGTAAAATAGCAACAACAAGCAATTCAGTAAGTTGAATTATTTGCAGCACTTTTATGTTGAATAGCAGGATTGCAAGGGCACATAAATTAATAAGGCACTGCTAATAGCAACACAAGACAGTGACATTAAAGAAATGTGGAGTATAAATGCAGGAAGGGAATTTTGCTTATTTTCAAGATGGAATAGAGGGGATCTGTGACTGCTGTACTGTTATGCTCCTTGTTGGTGCTATTTTCTGATTAATGTTTTCTCTGTTTAATAGTTTAACTGCATCCCCCCCCCCCCCCCCCAGATCAGGCTTGAAAAAATACTTCCCCTCAAAAAACAGAAACATGGGCTCTAAAGGCTGAAAAACTCCCCAGAAACTCTTTTGTATATAGAGACTTTTTGGAACATGGAGAGGGGAATATGCTGTTTTCATATGATGCTTCACGGACATTGGATATTTTATGTAAGCCACTCTGAAGGTTGCTGAAACTGTATGGAATAAGTGTTTTTTAAATAAAATGAAGGAATATCCTTCCTTCTTCACAAAACACATTCTATATTCAATTCACAAACCTCAGTACAGAGTAGAACAGTAGTTCTATGTGAATAACATATTTCAAATGTTACACTGGTCACGTAGGTGGACTTAATAGTTAAGGTCTTGGGTCACCCTGGGACAAATGAAAGTTCAACCTCAAGAGTGGGATTAGCTGCAGATCTTTCCCTGCTATCAAATTGTAATCTAAACACTGGGATTTAAAAGTAGAGCCAGGCAACTGTGACCTATCAAAGGTTTTTGGATTACAACTCCTACCAGCTCTATTTAGTACCACCAATCATAAATTCTTATGGGAACTATAACCCAAAAGCAACCAAAAAGCTATAGTTTCCGTCTCCGATTTAAAAATTTGTCTCTTTAGAACAGTGGTTCCCAAAGCTTGGTGCTCCACGTATTTTGGACATTAGTTCCCATAATTCTTGATTCTTGGTCAAGCTATCTTTAGATGTTTTGGATTTGAAATTCCAAGCTAACATGTCCAAGGTTCAGCAATTCCTGGAATTGAAGTCCAAAACATCCACAGAACCACTGCTTTGCATAGGAATCTCTATAGGAGACTTCAACACGTTTTGTTTTTTTTAAAGTTCAGAATGAAAAGAATACATTCTATCAAAGTTGTATTCCATTTATTTTAATAGAAGGTTTATATTTTAAATCCTGCCTAATGCATTGTCATTGGCAGGAATATCTTACAAATTTGGCAATATAAGCATTCAAAAACTACTGCATTTCTTATAACTGATTTAGCATGATTTATCCCCATTGCAAGCACAGCTTGTGGGGACGAGGGAGAAGGCCTTCTCCGTGGTGGCCTCTCGGCTCTGGAACTCCTTCCCCAGGGAGATCAGGTAGGCACCCACGCTGGCAACCTTTAAGAAAGATCTAAAAACTTGGTTCTTCCAGTGTGCTTTTAACAACTGAGCACAAGAATTATTTCTTCAGCATTGACACTATTGGGCCTAATATATTGTTCTTTTGCCCGCATTTGGTAATTACTCTCCTAGTTTTTTTGTCTTGAATTCTCCTTTTTATATTACCTTTATCTACCCCATTAGATTTTAATCATGCACTTTGCACCACTGCCCTGCCTTTTTATTATCTTGTTCTTATTCGGCGGTTTTACTTATTATTATATTGTTGTAAACTGTTGGTTTGACCCGTGTAATGTTAAATGTATATGATATTTTATTTTGGAATGTATTTTTAAAAATCTGTTTATTGTGGAAATTTGGGCTTGGCCCCATGTTAGCCGCCCCACGGGGAGATGGAGGCGGGGTATAAAAATAAAGTTGTTGTTGTTGTTGTTGTTATCATCATCATGAATACAAGCTTAATATTGTATTTTGAAATGAGCTGCCCAAAAATGAACTAAATGAGAATTTCTTCTCACACTCTCACCTTCCAACAAGGTTGAACTGGGAGGCAACATAGCTTATTGTAGGAAAGTATCCATAAGATACATTGAATTAGTCTATGTAGCAGTCACAGAATTAGATTGCTAGCATGCAGAATTTTTTTTGCAAGGTGTAAAAAGTCACATTTCTGTGTTCAAATTAGATGTTTTCTGTTTCAGTGCTGAAGAAATTTATGCAATGGATATGGGAATTTTGAGCCCCTTTCCTATAAAGTTAAGAAGGAATAATGGTTTTGGTGTGCATATATATACCTGTGCATGTGTTCATATGTGTGTACATGGGTAAGCAAAATGTATACATAAAGTCTCAGTAGACTTTGCAACCACATCCTTAGACTTCAGCTTCTGCTAAAACCTGTTCAACAAGCATTTATATGTAATTGTAGGGTTTTGCACTGAACTATGAAATAATGGGTTCACAGTAGCCCCCAAGTCCTAGGTTTCTTCTTGTGTAAGGTTGAAAAAAATTCAATTACTGCAAAGCCACATCTTTGCAGTAATTGACAAGAATAATCTAGTTTAACCCATGCTGCTTTTCTTCCAAATAATTCTATGGGTATTTATATTTCATCATACAGTTGAACCAACAGATCTGTGGGTTTAACTTTTGTAGATTTAACTATTAGCAGATTTGATTAATATGTTGTGTTTAGGAATCTCTACGTCCTCCAGCAGGATTATGTGGTCAATTCCTGCCATAAAGTTGTGCTGGAGGGCCTAGAGCAGTGGTTCTCAACCTGAACAACTCCTACAACTCCCAGAAATCCCAGCCAGTTTAACAGCTGTTAAGATTTTTAGGAGTTGAAAGCCAAAAACATCTGGGGACCCCAGGTTGAGAACCACCAGCCTAGAGATACCTAAAGAGAACACTTTTTTAGGCATTCATAGGTTCTCCAGCATGATTCTATGGTCACCTTCCAGGAGAAGTTGTTCATAAGGGTTGCACTGGAGAACCTAGAATATTATTTATTCAAGTAAATAGCATTGAACTTTTTAAATTAGTTGTTTTCCACTTTTGCAGGGGGCTTGCACCCTACAGTGAATGTGGAAGGCTGGCTGGACTCACAACACCATAATTGCATAAAAATAACCCTATTGAGACCTGTAGTATTGACAAAATTACTGGGCTTTTGTAGCAATTTATTTATCTTATGGCTGTCTCTTGTCACGACCATCCTTGCAAGTATCATGGGCATGGCTCTATGACAGCAAAGCTCGCTTTAGGTCTGAGAGCTTCCTACAGGTTGAAACACTCAAGGCTTCTCACATGTCTTTTATTGCTGTTAATGTAAATACTCAGTCATTTCACAGAAGAGACATAGATATTTTTACTTTGTTAGTTTGCATATCTGGATGGAAAAACAGTGCCGAAGGACCATGAGATTCTCTTACTGTGCCAAGTCTTGGCTAAGCCATAAAATTAAATTTAAATGAGGGGAGGCATATGAACATGAGACAAGAGTGAATTCATATACTGAACTGAAATCATGAGACTCATCTTTGCTGTTTGCTAGAAGGAAAACTGAGAACAAGTGGCTATGGATGTGCTATTTTATGGAATCCTGCTACCTTGGAACTCTGCATGCTACAGAACCACAAACCAGAAATGTGAGCATTAAATTATACTAAGTACAATCTTGTCCTGCCAAATTCTACTTTAAAGTGTATTTATTTTGGTACTAGTCAATGTTTAATTTAATTCTAATGAGGCATCTGCAGTAGTCTATCTCCTGGAATCCCACACCTCTTCAGGCTGGAAACATAGGAGACAAAGAAAGGAGGGAGTAGAAAAGAAAAACTCAGGAGCCTGGAGATTGTTTGGAATTTATTCCCTTTTTTTAAATGCGAGAGGCAACATTTGCACAAATACGTATTGCTTCCAGAAAAAGAAGAGTTCCAAAATTACATAATGCAAACACACACACGCGCACACACAAAACCTCTGCACTACCACATTAAGTGCAAAAAACCCCACAACAAAACCCCCACAGGCCAATAAGGTGCAACATTTCAATGTGGGTATTTGTGAGGCTTTTCTGAGCATGTTTCCCATTCATCCCTGAGCCACAGTCTAAATCTCAAGGGGCTTGTCTCTTCTCTTATTTGGCATATCAGAATCGAAGGTGCTGAACAAAAGCACCTCTTGGAAGGGAAAAAGACAAACATAATTTATTTGAGATTTAAGGTATTTTCTTTTGAAATGCACATTATTTTGTATACAGTTTATAAAAATGCCCAGAATAACTCACATCATCCTTCAGGAAATGAATGTACATACAAATCACAAAGCAAATCACTATACTTTATAAGGTCTGAAAAGGGACAAGAGAGTGAGAAATACAACCCCAGAAAAGGCTTCTCAATAGGATTTTATGGTGGGTTCTGATAATCCTAGGACTTTCCACAGTCACTTGTCCATCTAAGGATTTCTTTAGGAATACTAAAGCATTTTCTAAGTTTTAAAATGCAGAAAACTGCACTCCCCTTGTGTATCTATTTCTATTTTGAGCAAAGACCATGTGACTTTCCAGATAGACTGTGGCTCCTGTCAGTACAAGCAAACATAGCCAATGGTGAGGAATCATGGGAGCTGCAGTCCAACAACATCTGGAGAACCATATATAACATTTCAATGCATTGCTCATCCTTGCATTTGAAAATACACCTTCTGAAAATACATTCTATTTGTCCTGTAATTTGAAAGTTTTTATCTCTCCACATCAATCCCACCATAAAAACCTAGCAACAGCCTTGAAGGAAAGCATGATGGGATCTAGGAACAGTCTCTCAAGACAGCTTCCAAGCTAAGCTCTGGAAGACATTTCTTGATGCAGAAAGGCGCTGTCCTCAATCATCAAATACACATACACAATAGTCCAATCTTCCAGATACTATGGACCTTTTCTAAGAGCAATTCCATCCACTAGGGCAGCTAATGGAGGTCTAAGAAATGTAACTGCATGGAGTATTCGACAAGGCTTTAACTATTATAAGCCCTATACTGTTATCACTTGGCATAGAGAAGAATGTGCAGCATATGTTAAGTCTTCATTACAATAAATGTATGCAGGTCAGGGCCTTCTTTCCAATAGCAATCAAAGAGAAGTATACTGACAATCTCCAGATTGTTGCTTCAATGCATAAAAGGACTCTGGACCTCTTTGAGATGACAAAGAAGTTTGAGATTCTCTTAGCTCATATGATTCTGAGAGTTCCTATCCAGTTTGGAAAGATATCCAGAACTACTATGAAAAATAATGTCTGCATGTTCAAAGTCTATAGAACAAGCTTTTACTGACCTAAAGACTTTTGTAAGATTGCTTGGCTTATAAGGAAACACTTTAAGAACCTTAGTTTAATACTATTTTATAAATGTCTGGATTGTTACTGTAGGTATAATATAAAGGTAACAGTTCAAAAGAAGATTGACTTTTTATATATTGTTTTTATTGTGCAAACTAAATAATATCTTTGGAAACACGGGTAGTGAATGAGTGGCCCTCCAGATGTTGTGGGACTGCAACTTCCACCAAACCTTGTAATTGGCTAATGTAGTTATGCTACAGTCCAGAAATATCCACAGAGCAAAATTTTCTCTATCCCTAAGGTGTTTTACCCCAAGTGAAAAGGTGCTCACTATATAATCCCTTTTGTGAAATGTGGTCTCTTTAAATACAGAAACGGGTACAAACTGAGTGCAGGACAAGTGAGAAATTCATGTTGAAATTCAACTGAATTTTGCATAACCTCAGATCAACAGTTTAACTCATAGGTAGGTCTATTTCTATGATTTCAGCTTACTTTCAATTCTAGCAACTGTGTTTTAATCCTAATGACAAATATTCAACTATCAATTAAAGATTGGGGAAAATAAAAGTGATGCACCCTATATGTTTCTGAATTGCATCTTCAACCAGTCCTTGCCAGCATAACTACCATGCAGAAAAACTGAGTTGCAATCTAACATCAGAAGGGCTGCATTTTTCCCACCTCACAGAGACCATATTTAGTTACTTTTATATTCTTCAGATATGCACCAAATAGCTTACTGAAGGACAAACAAAGCAATTATGATAATATCCTGTAGTGATTAGGGAAGATACACTGTATTTTAAATGTTTCCAAAACAGTATTACATGGGGAAATTCTATTAATAGGTTATACTTCATTAATTCCGTGTTGCAGCTACTGTAATACCACTATCACAATATAATGGAAAACATAATCACACTTACTTCCCAGCTGAATTATAGCTCATAAAATAATTTAATCTCTCCTTATTCTGTTCCATGGCGATTTCTGCTTTTCATTTGTTAATTATTACGTTAACAAATGTTCTTGCATGAGTATAACATTAGGTTAGATCATACTTAGATTTCAGATATTGTTTTCTTTTTCAATATTATTAAGTGCTTTCTTATCAGATGCAGACAATCCCAGTGCAGAAGTGAAAAAAAAGTAAAACTTAGGACTCTAAATCAGTGATCAAAGAATCACTCTTTCATATCCTTGTCCAATATTTTAAAAACAAACATACAAAATTAAATTCCGTTTAGCTTCTACAAGAACACGTAGGCTATTGGGAAGTCACACAATGTTCATTCAAAGATATGAAAGAGTAACAGAATTCTAACATAATGCCTCTTATATGGTTTTGTAAAATATACTGGAATAGTGGGGACACTGGCCTTCCTTATGATTGACTCTGAGAATGGAACAGGTGGTCTTTCCAGTAATCTAAGGATCCTGATCTATATGTCCACCATGTTTTGGTTATCTTCTAGCATGGAAGTAGCTTAATTTATTTGGTGTACGATGTTAAAGAAGAGGTGTACCACAATGAAGATCTTACCCTCACTCAAAGGTATTAGTACAAGTTTCACTCGAAAATTGTACTAATACTCAATTTTCAAATATTTCTTTTTGTGATTGAGATTCCCATGGTTATTTGTTCCAGGGCTCTTGCTCATGGGCCGTTATCATAATTTCAATAGCCCTGAATGTCAGTGTGTGAAACCTATATTACTCTAAGGGCAAAGAGACTGTTCCAAGCCCATTAGACTCAAGTATGGGATAAAACATTCCAAAATATTTTACAGACATTTAGAACAAACAGCACTTGTTATTAAAAACACGTATAAAAATAACACTCACTGTAAAACATTCCAAAAATACAAGAAAACATAACTATTACAGGGTACAACTACTGAAAAGCAAGGGACCCCCACATTTATTGGAAATAGCAGCAGTTGTGCCACACAGGCAAATACAGAGATTGCTTGACACAATATCCCCCAAAACAGTGCAAGAAAAGGCTTAATACAGAGTCTGCTACAAGCATGCCAGATGTCAAGCGCAGAGAGCACCCGTCACAGCCGGCATCACCCTTTGACCAGCAGAAAGGGCTGCACCTTTTACAGTTTCCAACAGGTTTCTCCAGATAGCAGCAAGAACATCAAAAACCACTCACTTCAAGCACCCACAGGTTGATGCACACTCCCCCACAAATTAGAGGCAGTTAGGAAGAAGTGCGGCCTACTCTAATGGCTAAGATTTGAGACAAGCGAGTTGCGTTTTTTTTTGTAATAGAATATATAGTTCTACAATCACAGCATACCTATAATGCAAGAGGCAGAGAGGGTAATAATATTATGACACAAAAGGTGCTTACTGTTCTCTGACTATTAACTGAATGCCTGAAAATAGAAGAATTTGCTCTTCTGCTAACTACCTTGCTTAACAAGCAGGGGAGGAAGGGTATACATTTCCAAGGTAACACTAGTTCTATCTTTGATTGAAACATGCAAATAGATTAAGCACTGCACCACTAACTCACTCTGCCTCATTACTATGAACCAAGTGTCAGCTTGGAAGAGGCAGTTGACCATGAAACATAGCTATGTGGAAAATAAAGATTTCTATTCGCTTCAAGTGCTTTCTCCAATCCAATCCAACTGTATTTTATTAGAAATATATTTTCCGCTTTGAAATCAGATGTATTATGTGTTATGAAATACCAACTCCTATATGCACTCCGCCATACAATGTGGAATTCTGCCATTGCTGGCAATACAGAGATTGCATAAGGATTTGGTAACCCTTTACAAGTTTGGTCATAATCTGAAAATCTCTAAATTGGTCTTGAAATCTCCTAGGATGTCTTCTTAGGACCCTGAACATTTTAAATTGGCATCTAGAAACTTAGACATTTTCTCATTTCTGAACATGTGAATACTGGCTTTGAATTATTTTAGAATGTCTCTAGCTACCATAACAATTTCTACAGATCCCATACTATAAAGGCTGGGATTTTTCATACTTCAATTATTGCTGTCATTTGTTCCATAGAGACATTATAACTGCCATCTATACAAACACATATAAGTATGGGTAGATATTCATACACAGAGAAGCAAAACTATATATACCATTCCTGATCTCACACTATAAATATATAGTATAGCAGCTTTCTAGGGAAAAATACATTACATTCCTGCATCTTTTCATTCATTACTAAATCTTTAAATTCAAGTTTTTAAAAAAAAAATAAACATGCAAATTCAAGTTAATCCCATACACAGTAGAGAGCAATAAAATGAGATGCTCACTCCCTCTCCTGACCAGCAAGGAACAGGGACTAAAAAGCTGATGCCTTACAGGAAAATGCACGACAGGATTCAATTCATGCTGAACTGAGGAAAACAAAACTAAAATCCTGCTTAAAAAGTCTGGCCCTGACACCAACTTTGCCACTAAAACTCAAATGTGCCACATGTAGTGTACTCTGCAAGAAAAACTGTCACAATACCATAACAGGCAGGGGCAATATTATAAGGCAAATTATGAAAAGATAGCAAAGGAGCTAATTTCTAATCTATCTTGAAATGATTAAATCAGCATCAAATGTCATTTTACTTTAGTGACAGCAATGAATAAGGGGTGCCCTTTTTATCTGCCTACGTTTGGGTCCGACAGATGTTTTGTTTTGACAACCAAACATTGGCTCTTTTACAGTAATAATGAGAAGCTGTATTTTTATATTTTAAAAGCTTGTTCATTATAAAGTATCTCAGAGAATGATATATTTTAAATCTTTCAGATACACGGAAAAACTGTATTCAAATGCAGAAGCCATATACTACCACTGTGTGCAAACAGTTTGAATGGGGAAACTACTGGGGGGAGGGGAAACATCTCCCAAATCTAATCTAATACAGTACTTTCTTCAAAATGCTTTAAAATGATTTTTAAAATATATTTTATTTATCCACTGGAAAAGCAGAATCCTTCACACAATAATGTGGCTCTAAAAAACTTTAAAATAATCTAGTTTACCATACTCCAGGATTAGAACTCATTCTAACATCTCATCAGATTCTACTCAAAGGTAGAAGCAAAAAAAAAAAAATCTGGACCAAAGAAGCCTCTCTTGCACATAGAAAGCTGAAGATTAAGCAGAATGCTCCCAACCATACAGAGCCTGAATTGAGAGCCCTGCTCCAGTGCTGCTAACAGGAAAACTATGTATTTTGACAGACAATACTTTAATTTGCTAACACCAAGATAAAGCAGGGTTAAAGGCTCCCCTAAGCTGTAAAAGATACCAAGGTAGCCACAGCAACCACAGTTTGAAGAAGTCAAGTTGGTTTTGATGTTTTGCTAGTTAAATATCACATAAGTAATATTCAGATGATACTGTATGTGGAGTTGTTCAGGTGATCACAGAAATCCAGTTAACATGCTTTACCAAAGATAATGTTGTATCTCGTTCACTCAACAGTATACTAATGCACAAACAACATTTTGATTAACTGGATCGATCCCAGAAAAATCCAAAACTGAGTTTCTGTGTTACTTGAACTTGAACAATATTTAGAATAATATTTCTACCAAAATCATTTTGAAGAACCCATATTTCTCAAACAATTTTTTGTTCTCACATGTCAGCCTCAACCTCCTCCTGAACAAATTATACAATGTTATAAACTCATTATTGCTGTGTTAATATCCTAGAGCTGATAAAAACTCCCCCAGTATCTGCACAAGAATCTCCGACTGGACATAGAGAAAGGGGACCCCAAAAGCCATCAGCTGGCACATAAAAAAGGAGTCCAAAGGGTTTTGAGCTATGTGTTGCCCAATTGAGGAAACTGTGCCTTGAAGGAGCTGGTTTGCCACCCTAATCCTGTCAAAGAGGCGGAGCGAGTACTGCATCCCCCTTCCAAACAAGGAAGCAGAGCTACCTGGGGTTCTCTCTGATGATGACGAGATGGAATTTGCACGTCCTGCACCATCAGCTGCCATACTGTCTTGTTGGGTCCCTTTGTTGTCCTGTGGGAAAACATGTAAGAAATATATCATATAATATCATTCATATCGTCTAAGAAGAGGCAGTACTCAGTCACCAGCTACCTGTTCCTTCACTGAACACGCAAGAAAGAGAGTATTCTTTTAGCTTGTTCATCAGTCTAGTACTTCTAGTAGGACTTATGGTATCACATACTCTATTTTTCCACAGCACTGCTTTGAAGAACCTACTGTCATTCTGGAGCTCCAGCAACTACAACATTTGGCTAGAGAGCCTCCTCTATGCTGGAAGTAACCTGCCAGGGGCTACATGTCTGACTGAAACTAGTAGTGGAGAGAGCCCTAACCAAAAGCAAGGCGGCCCTCTTTCTCTCCTCTCCCCTTTACTACCAGCCACTTGATGAAGAGCACATTGCTTTTAAGATCTGAACAGACCATCCGCAGGGGGCATCTGAAATTAGGCCACAAGTGGCCCAACCCTGTTCTTTAGTGTGTGTGTGTGGGGGGGGGGGGGGGGGGGGCTGACATGTTCACTCCATTCCCAAGCTTTCCTCGGTCATCATCCTCTTAAAATAAATTCTCCCTGTATTTATTATGTATCAGTTTTAGCTAACTGGCATCCATCTTGAATGCATATTTTTAGGCAGCTAGGCAAGATATAAATATTTAAACAAAATAAATTATTTAAATACATGGCATGAAACCAAGCAGCAAGATACAGTACTTCACATTTTAATATTCCATCACAATGTGGTAATGCAAATACATAGATTCTGCTACCTAAAAACTTATAATGCATTATGCAGGGAAATTCTAGACAACTAACTGCAAAAATGAAATAAATTGTTACTTTTCGAATTTAGATCTTGCCCTGTTCATCTTTCTTTTACAGGTATTTTTTGAGTATAGAATCTTCTTTATGAGCATGTTTTGATAATAAACTGCCACATTCAATTTAGGAATCATATCCTAAGCAGTCCCCTGATTAAAGAAAACTCACTCCATAAATACTATGTACAAGGAAATGGGGAAAGAGAATGTATTTTGAATTCATAAACATCTCAAATATGTGTTGGAAACAGAGGTCTATGGCTAATAAGTCAGACAAGATAGCTTCTGATTCATACGTGATTTCAGGAAGACTACGAGTCTCCTGCAAGAATAACCCCCTCCTTTCAAACATCTAAAAGCCACTTTCCAATATAAAATGCCATCATAGTGTTACTGAGTGAAAATAGAAAAACAACTTACCTTTCCTGACGGAGGACCCACTGCTGGTCTTTTCCTCTGGGCATAACCTGAAAGTCTGTAACAGTAGTGAGGCTTGCAATAGAATTTTCCTGTAAAGATAGCAAGGAAAATAACAAAAATGAGGCTGATGGAAGCTGCAGTCTAATTATATTACGCAGTTTCTACAGATTCTCTGAACTTTTGCTACCCTGTCACATCTAACATACATAGAAACAATTGCAGCTAAAAGTTTTAATTCAAGTTAATTTCTTCTTTTCCAGGAAATAATGTGTTTACCATAGGGTGCTTTCATAGTCATTCAATTAATAGCCAATCAGCCATCAGAATGGCCCCGGGAAACTTGTGTGGTATTGTACATTAACAAAGCGGCACTGTGTAAGGAACAAAGGGAGCATCACATGAAAATCTGGCAGAAGTACTGCTGGAAGAAGCAAGAACAAACGTGAAGAAGGAAGAGCTGGGCATTAACTCCATCCAGACCAATGTTTTGTAAGGGGCTCTATATATTTTTGTTGGCTGAGAAGCAGGGTAAAGATGCTTCAGATAAATAAATCAAGGTGACATCAAACTTCCAATTTTGAAGGTATATTGAATGGGTTTTTTCCCCTTTCACAACAAGCCACAGGCAATGTGGAACTAATTCAGGAGTCAGAGGTGTGGTCATACATCTTCCAGTATGGTGTTGAAACTTGCACAATTTGGTCTTGCTCACAAGTTCTATAATTTAGCTTTACTACTTAGTACCAAAATCACTTTTTAATATTATTAAAAGATTTAAAGGTTATTATTTTGTACCGTGGGGTTCAATATGCTTGCAGTACCCATACATTCTTGAAGACTATGGCATTGCTATCCCAAGGTAATCCAGAAGTAATTGCTTTTTTTAAACAAAAAGGTCATATTTACTGTATCGAAAACAAACTTAATTTTGCTTACAGCACACCCAATGAGAGTGAAAATCTCAGAATAAATCAGATCAATGTAAATCACATTGTGTTCAGTGTTTTTGGTGTATGCATGATTGCATTTCAAACTAATTTATCATTCAAATACAAAGCAAGAACTCTCTCGAGGCATACAAACAACCCGTAAAGAAATACAAATTCATAAACTGAAAAACACACAATTTCTAATTTAACTAGCTTCAAATGCTATTGGTGATCAGAATACTTCTTGCACAAGAGTCATTTTGGATTATCTGATAAACTGGGAATAAACTCACTGTATGAAGCACTTAATACATCCATATTTACTAGAGTCTAATGAACGATCGAATTTAATGAACATGTCAATTTTCAAAACCCCGAAAACCCCAAAAAATATTTACCATATTATGCAAATCTAATGCGCACCCTAAGCTTGGGAAGGTAATTTAGTAAAAAAAAGGTAAGCATTAGATATGCATTAGTAAATATGATAGTTTATTTCAAAGACAGTATATTTCTAATGCTAAGCTAATTTTTAATTCCTACACAGTAAAGAACAAATGTCACTTACCATCCACCAGATCATAGGCATAAGATGATAGACGCAGGGTGGTGGCACAGTATTCACATTTGAAACAGCTACGGTGGAAAAATTTGCCTTCAGCACTCAGCCTTTCCATCACATAGACACGTTTATGGCAGAAGAAACAAACATCACTGCCTCCCAAGTTTGGAGGGAATTCCTTTTTTAATGAACCCTGAAACAAAAAGAGAAAGGAAAGACCTGGACTTATCAGTTTGCTTTTGATTCTACATTATTTCACTCTGGTACCATTCACAGGTGAACAGAGGAAACTCCAAAGTAAAAAATATCTTGCAGGTCTTTATGGATAATTCAAAGGATATCACAGAGAGTATGACTTATAGGTTGAAGTGTCCAATCACCTGAAAATAAAACGTGATGGCCTATAGTGAACTAAAGAATCTGTGAATAGAGCAAATTGTCCACAAAGTCTTGTACATTCTCGGCGCTTTCCATCACTACAGCAGGAATGATGACTAATTACTTTCCCTACAGGGTCATTGTTATAAGACCCAAAAATACACTGAATAAGAAATCTTGGAAATGATACACAATTTAGAAGAAAGGTAAAGTATAAATTAATAAATGCATCCCTCTGATATCTAGGGAAGAAAATTGCACTAAAGATAAGACATGAACAGCAATGGTCAATGATGTCTCCATACAAGGACTCCAAAGATGCAATCTAGCTCTGAGGAACCACATCTTCCTCAACAAATCAACTGGAGGACTCACAAAGCCAGGTTAAAGCACAAGCAAGGAAATACTCATTTCCTTTAATAAGGCACTGACAAAACACTAGACTCAACAGTACAACAGGTCTAAGAAAGAGTCATCTAATTTCTATTCACAAAGACACAACACCTTCTGTACATTCTCTTACCAGTTCCTTCTTGTCTAGAAGGGTTTTAGGCTGGTCCTTCCTTTGAAGCTGATTGGCTATCTGCTCAGCCAATGAGCTCACGCCTCCTGTATACATCTTTATATATTTCTACCAGATGAGAGTAAAGGGATTTGGGGTATTAGATGAAGAAGGGGGGAAATGAAGGAGAAGAGAAATAATATAAATGCATGATGAAAACTAATGAAGAAAAATGAGAAAAAGGTGCTGAAAGGGGTCAAACCATGCCAAGACAGCTGTCAATGCAAGCATGTGGGGCACAGCACCAGCATTATAATGTGATGTCAGCGATGGCTGATGTGGTAAGCATCTAATGTAGTCAATAAAAGTTTGCCACACAAAAACCTGGTCAGAGACAACTTTTCCTGCCAGAGAATTACACTGAGAAGTGGCCAAAAGATGAAAGGGCAAGCTATTTCAAATTCAAGCTTCCCAAAGAGCTTCCTTACAAGTAGCATTACAAAGATATTCTTTCCGAATTTCATTTTTTGTCCCTCAACTGACAATCGGTGATAGTCCTCTCATCAAGTCAGATCTACCAAGAAAATTGCCAGGTCCTGATCTACATGGAATTATTAACACCACAATTTGAGCATATTTCTTTTCACCCAATCACTTGAATATTATAAATATTTATAATATCCAAAAACATAAATTGGAGAATAGAACAGTTTGGATAAAGGAGTAAAGGACAGGGAAGGACTGCAGGAGACATTTAATAGTTCTTAATTTATCAGTGTTTCCACCATGCTTGGGAATAAATTCTCCTTCTTTGTAGGGTTGTAAAAAGGCTACAATATCTTCATTGCTTCAAGTGCTATTGAAGACAGCATATTATACGACACAATAACTGACAGCCTAAAGTTTAAGAAATATTGGAGATGAAGAACCAAGTCATAGAACTTATGGCGGTCTATATACAGACCTATCCACATGCCCATCTAACGAGTTTCATTTTCTCAGTATAAATGTACAGGGAAGGGAAAGGCAAAAAGGAACTACATATCCACATTGTAGAAAAGTATACTTGGAACAGAATTTGGCTGGAAAACAGTTTTCAAAAACAAAAGCTGTTTTCCCCTTCTACAAATGAATCTACTTCATAGAGAGGGGCATAGGGTAGATCTAGGCTTTCTACCCATCCTCTGGCTAGAGACTGCAGAAACCTGAGAGAAGTGGGAAAACTCCACCAGTGATAAAGAATCCCAGAACATAATGGCCCTGATGGATCAAAACATTATCCCTATAAATCTCTCCCCCCCCCCCCCCCCGAATGCCTGGAGGATGTTGACCTCCATGAATAATCGGATCTGCAAAAGTCAAAACTACAAATGTGAAGGTACAACTGTACATCTTTTAGTAGTGAATTCTATAACTTAATTATGTACTGAGTGAAGAAATGCTTTATTCCATTTATCCGAAATTGAGTGTTCGTGTATTTCATTGTGTGACAGAATACTAGTATTATGCAAAGAAGAAGTCCCCAGGTCCCTACATAATATCATATTTATTTTTACATACTCAATCATGCCCCTTCCACTTTGGTATCTGCATGCTGCTTTCTCATCTTGCAGAATTAGAGAACATGGATTAAAATAAATAAGAAAATGCTTCTTATAGACCAAATTTCTTGTGGTCAGACTAAGACAAGCTAAAAGCATCTCCTACTTACTACATTGCTCATCAAGTTAAGTATGACCTTTTTAAAAATTTCAGTATAAGATGTACAAAGTAGCATGATGGTTTGAATTGCATACAATGAAACAGAAAACAGGCATTTGCTCCCTGCATAGACTGTTTATTTAAAAAAATTCAGCTAAATGCAATAGATGACAAATTATCAAATTTCAGTAAGAAGAATCAAGAAGCATTATTAGTGGTTGTCATGGCAGCCAGAAATAGCTATCAAAGACAACAGCAGAAATCAGGCGCTATCATAGTTTGGTAGCCAGGAGAATTCTATTAGCTCATTCACACACACTTCTCTCTTAGCTACAAATTCCAAACTAGCACATCCCAATTGCCATTAACCAAACTTTGTTTTCAATGGAAAAACTGAACTTAGGATTTGATTCTGATTTCAGCCTCTTATCTGAAAACGAACCACAAGCAGCAATATTTATGGTGGTACCAGTCCAGTGTTTTATTACAGAAAAATAATGTCCTTCCTAAGGAAGAAAATCCAGTGAAGGCCACTAGCCTGAGCAGCATGGAAGAGGAAAAAATGTAGAAGTGCATCAAAGCATAATTTGATGGTGACGTTCCCTGCTATCCCCAAAGAAGTGCACAGCAAAGGAGAGCATTATTGGCCTGTGGGTGAAACCACCCAGTTATGGATGGGAAATGAAAGATTCTATGGTATGTATGTTTTTTGTAAAATGTTTTGAGAGCTACTACTTTCTTTCCAAGCAAACTTAACCAGTAACCTTGAAATATACAGATGCACATCATATCCAATTCACAGAGGCAGCCTAAGCTTTCTCGTTTGTGGACGAAAAATGCTAAGCTCAGCAACATCAAGGCAAAAACAACTAATGTGCCTGGTTCCATCAATCTGCACATTCTAGAGTGGCAGGAGATGGAGTTGGCCAAGGTATGCAGCCAGGTGCAGCTTGAAGCCCCACACCATGCTACCTGTCTGAAGGAATCAGATGAAGGAGAAGAAGGGCGACTGGAAGAGCGGTTGCTACAGGAGAGCTCCCAATGTTTAACCACAGATCGACGAGTCTCTGGCTACAAAATAAAGGTGAGAAAGTCAGGCGATGGCATTTTTACAGGCCACATTGATGGAAGCCTTTGATACAGAGATCTTTTTCCTTCCAGGTGAAGTAGAACTGTGGGTTTGCTCTGTTGTTCTAATTATGTCAGCCTAATTTCAACTTGTCGAGTTTTTGGAGGAAAGTTGGAAAACTGAATCAAGGAGTTATTCAGTTGTGAAAGATCTTATGTATCACTCAAAACTTAGAAATCAGCATTCTATCAAAATGAAAAGGGTTTATAATGACTGAGCAGTGAAAGCTTCTAAACTGTATACTGGGAAGTACAAGAAAAGTACAAAAAAAAAAATTGGAAACTTAAGAACAATGGAATGGAACAATATCTTTTAGAAAATACGATATTAAAAGCATCTTAGTCAGGACATGAGTAAAATATATTATTCTAAAACTACTGTACGGCAATTGTTGGAGACTGTGAGGTTATCAAGTAAGATATGTAATTAAATCTTGTATGGTCATATATAAGAGCATCTTCAAAAAATATGAATATTTTTGGTGTTTGAGCCAACATACAGAAATATGTTTTTAATAAGCTGAAAGGTTTATGTGGCACAAAAAAACAAACAAACTTTGATTCACATCTGAGGCCACGGAGTCAACAGAACCGACACACTGGGTGAATAAAGTAGAGCACATCCTGAGAAGATGTATGATTCTTTACTTTCTTTAAGAAAGTTTTCCAAGACCATATGGTAGTTTGGATTTATAGACTGTTGTGGGTTAGGTTACTTCCTGGTTCCTTTGTTTTGGATTAAGCTAATTTTATAGAACCTTGCTTCCAAAACCAGTTAAATATTACAGACACTGTTCCTTTCCAAACTGGCAGAGTAATGCTTCACAAACATTTTTCTGCATCTGGCGTAAGACTTAGAGAGACTCTATCCTAATCTATGGAAGTACAAACTCTACTCTTGGTCAAAAGCCCATTTAAGTTTTAGCGACTTCCTTCTCGCAGAAACCACACACGTCTTTTATTAGTGCTACAAGTATCTATTCAAGAACAGACAAAAATGCCGATTCAGCGAAATAGAAGCATTTGTTAGTAAGTAAAAAAGGAAAGTAGAATAATGTGAGCTTTTTGTATGTGGGCATTCGGTGCGGTGTGAGCAGCTAAAGGCGTTATTTTACAACGTAACAGTGTACTTATCAACCATTAACAAACAGCAGCTGATGTCAGCCATATTACAGCTCAAGAGGTCTTTTTCCCATTCTAAGGAGCTGCAAGCAGACATAAAGTGCCAAACAGACAGGAAGGCAGTCACCTGATGCCTGGTTGTTGGCCTTTGCTCCAGGAGGGCAGCCAGCTGGCTTGCCCTCTGTTCAATGGTAAGCGTGCGCTCTGGCACATGGTCATCTGAAGAGAACTGATGAGGTCTCTGAAGAATAACAGAGGAAAATGAACAAAGGAACACCAGAATATTCATGGGAAAAGGACAACAAGATGCATAGGAGCAGAGCTGAAAATAAGGTTGGTGAAATGCCAGCAAGAGCTCACAAAATGTTTTAGATACGGGTAACTTCATTCAACAGATGGGTCCCACATAATACACAAATAGTAGCCAAGTCTTACTCAGGTTTTGTCTAAGAGCTCAAATAGTTTCATAAGCTTGCACAGCTTTGTGCCTTTAGAAATCCGTTGGTTAAGCGCCCTATGGCAATAGAACGACGATTGTGCTTAAATGCCCTCAATATAACACCGCAGACTAGTTGACACAAAAAGCAGCTGCACGATAAAGCAGGGAGAGTCAAGGCCAAGCAGTGAGCTAGACACAATACTCGTGGAAGAAAGTGATTTTTTTAATGTTTCTATTTTCTTTCCTTCCCCACAATTTGATTACTTTGGAGATGAAATGCTGATGTGGTGGGCATGTGAGGCAAGACCGAAAAGCCACAAAAGAAAGCAATGACGAACACGAAAGAAAACCTGTTTCTCTTCTGCTGTACCATGCCAAAAGCCAGTGTTGAGTTGTGCCAAATAGGGAAACCACACCACATATTGTTAAAGTGGACAAAAGTTGGTATTTCTGTGAATGCCAAACTACATACACACTAGGTTTAGAAATATTTTTCAGCAGCACTGCACTAGAGTAATAATAATCTCAACAGAAATAATAATCCCTTTCCCTCCTGCTACTCCCAATTTGCATTGCACTCCAAGATTTCACACACGCTCCTCATGCTGTTGTGTTCATGCTGTTTTACCCTTTGCTGGCTGGGACTCTGTTCTCCAGTTTGGTCCGCATGACGTTCCCTGTTTTTCTGCAGGCAAAATAATTAGCTTAACAAATCCCAGATGCATACTCTGGAAAGGTTTTGAGATTTGGCAAAGTTCATTTGGATACAATGCAGAATATATTTATTCAGTTTTAATCAGAGCAATTAAAAATACACTTCATACAAATTGTATTAGTAAATGGTGAAACAACTGCACACATCCACACTGTGATAAAAGATTCAGAAGAAAGGGATAGTTTATAAGAAATAGCCAACATTAGTGCAATCAAATGTGCCCAGAAAGTGTCTTTCAATTATGGCTACTTAACTGTAGACCTAGCAGGTTAACTCAGTTGAGTAGACTTCATATAAAAACTGATTTTGGGGGAAAAATGGATAAGAGCAAGGCAGAAATCTTCTAGGTAAATTAAACCCACAGTGGCATTCTAACACAAACTGTTACATCATGTTCTTCAAGATTATGGGTGCTTCAAAAAAGAAGACACCCTATAAACAAACTTGTTATTCATCATATTTACAGAGGTACTGTTTTATCAAAACGCAGCTTCTGAGAACTCACTAACTTGTTCAATATGTCATGAAAACAGACTGATAAAGAGACATATTCGTTTCCTGAAAATCTAGCCAAGGTAACTATGTTCTGACATAGCTATGCTATTACTTTTGAAAGACTATTATTAATATTACTACCTGAAAGTATTCGCTGAATTAATAAATGCAACTACATATATAAAATGTAAAATGAAATTGTTCTTTGCGAAGACAGAATTTACAAGCTCCAGTGACAAGTTTCCTACCAGGAAGTTATCTCCTTCTGCGGACCAAACTGAGGTTATGATCAGTGTCTCAGATATTCAAATGTGATGAGAACACTTTTACATCATCATGAAAATACATATTAAATATACCCAACGTCCCAAATATATATGACAAACTAATGTAACTAGGATGTTGATTTAAAAAAGAAATTACTCAACAAGACATTATTTGAGAAGAATGTTTTAAGAACCTCAGTTGGGGGACAAGATCAGAAAAGATGTTAAGGGCCAAGGTTACATAATTTGGTGGGATACAGGCATTCTGAATTAGTGCCCTACTTGTTATGTGGTAGTCAATTGGTAGAAGTATGTGGGAACAGGAGTAGCACAGCACACAAGAGAAAGTAGAGAAAACTGAAGCAGATTGGAACCAGCAAAACCTTAAATTCTTTGCTGGGCTATCATGTTATATTTTGGGGCTACCTTTTATTGCTTGGATAATTGGGAATCAGCCTGGCCTCTCTAACTGTGAAGCAAATGAAGTTACAGCACACAGCCTATAGTTGCATATCCAATAACCCTTAATTAACCAATGAGTTCTCAAAGTATTTTGGTGATGTGGAAGGAGAAACACAACAGCTCCTCCATCATAAGAGTAAAAAAAAAACCCTGCTCTATGTGTGCAACTGCTGTCTCTGGAGAGAAAATGAAAAGAGATATAGAAATCTTCTGATCCTGACATATTATGCAGATAAGAATGCACATTTCATCAATGAAGATGCATATTCTGAACAGTAGACATGACTCACTTGTAAAAACTCTCAGATATGAACAGGTAGGTGACAATAATTACAGAAGGAATGTTATGTGGTGCCTGCAAGGCACACACAAATACTGTACTACCTTTTGCAAACAATAGAAAAGCAAGCTGGAGGCTACTATAAAGAGCCCAAACAAAACCAGAAGTAATTTATTCTGGGTCCAGATATCACTAGAAATTGTTCCTGTTAAATGCATGCAATATAATATCCGAATAATACCAACAGAAGCCTTTCTCCACTGAAAAACCTACCATGTATAGTGAAGGAAATTCTAAATACTTACATTAAATAAGAAATAGTAAAAAGAAATCCATTTTGTTGCATTACTGGGGTTTTTTAAAGTGTGGGAATGAGTTAGGAGGAGTGAGATGAGAACTCCAGATGGCTGCTGTATCTATTCAGCTTAAGGATGATATTCAGAACAACTGGGCATGTGGTGCAGTCAGGGAGCAGGGAGAAAGAGAAGGAGAGGGAAGGACAGAGCATGCAGAATTAATTCACCTGATAACTGGGATACCATGGAGAGGAAGTGCAAATGGAGGAGGAAGTGAGCATGATCACTTTTTTAGGGCAGGTCCGAGAACGCTCCTTTTTCCTCATCTTTGTTTCAAAACAAAGAAAAACATAAAGCAATAATAGAACGAGAAGAGTCATGATAATTGATTGTATCAGCTATGGCAAAGTTATAGACTTCAGACTAAGGATGGGGAAGACCTGCCCACACCCCTTGTGTTTGAGATTTCGATTCTCAGAAATCTCAGCCAATTAAGGGGTCATGGGACTGTTAAATCAAAAAAAATTGGAAAGCCAAAGGTTCCCTCTACTCCGAAGTTATTCAAATAGCATATGAACTAGTAAAACAATTTCTGAATTATATTGATTCAGGCAACAGATGTGGGATCACACATTTGTACTGTTCCCCATTCCAGAAGTAAATAATTTCTCATTCAAGTATATAGCTGTTTATGTCTAAAACTCTATATCCTGGGGAAAAAAAATGTATCTCCTTCACAGTTTACAGATACAAGGTCTCAGAAATGCATAATCTGAACGATACTGGTCCTGCTTCTTGCTCTTGGCTGGTATTGCTCCAACTATTGAATGGCAGGCAGCATCACAACGTCTTACAATGTAATGATGCATTTACAGTAGAGTCTCACTTATCCAAGCTAAACGGGCCGGCAGAAGCTTGGATAAGCGAATATTTTGGATAATAAGGAGGGATTAAGGAAAAGCCCATTAAACATCAAATTAGGTTATGATTTTACAAATTAAGCACCAAAACATCATGTTTTACAACAAATTTGATGGAAAAAGCAGTTCAATACGCAGTAATGTTATGTTGTAATTACTGTATTTATGAATTTAGCACCAAAATATCACGATATATTGAAAACATTGACTACAAAAATGGCTTGGATAATCCAGAGGCTTGGATAAGCGAGGCTTGGATAAGTGAGACTCTACTGTATCTAAATGGCTCATTGAAAGTATAACTACATATTTCTTATTTAGAACAAGGAAGACTTCTGAGCACCAAGGATTTTTGCATGCCTCTCTTGTTCTCAGAGGTATTATAAAGTCCCCCTAGAGGTGAGAAAAGTGGTCTAAAAATGAATTAAATAAACAAACTATTCTGATCAGTAGCCATCAACTTATCGGCATTTGACTAACACATCTTAAACATCTCCTGAGCAAATAGACACTCTACAATCTATGGCATCATTTACATATGCACTGCCAACTACTGCTCTCTGCAGCTTTTTATTTACCTACTCTGGGTTGCTTATTTGTTTTTGGTCCTGAGTTTCTACTGCCTTCAAATTTCCAGTTTTGATTCTTCTGTCAGTTAAATCCAGAATCATTACCTTGATTAAAGCTAAACTTTAATCAACAATATGTTTTATTGTTATGTTTTATTATTATGTCCATGCGGCACTGAATTTTGCCAGAGTTTGTAAGCCGCTTTGAGTCCCCGCATGGTGAGAAAGGCAAGGAGAAATAATGTAAATAAAGTAAATAAATAAACTTTGTGCACTTTAGAATTGTACGATCCAAGAAGAGTGATTCCATACATTTGCCCAGGTGGAGACAATACATCTTCCTACATTTAGAGAAATCCACAGCACAAACCCTTGCCTCTGATTTCCATCAATTTGAGAATAAAGCTAGCCCTTTTCCTGTAATTTAAGGATGGGTGGTGGGCATGGTGGTGGATTTCAGGCTATTGAGCACTAATATGAACACTATCACAAATTCCCGAACAGGCTACATTCCTGTGTTCACCAAAGAAAGATGATCTTATCAACAGTTTAAATTGAAGGGAGATTCATATGAAAGAACACGAGGTGTCCAGTGTACTCTTCTTCCATCCTGATAGTTGTTTCTGATTATCTCCGTTGAAAGATATATTTGGTGATCACTAAATTCCATGTATGTGCGCATTGCTCATGTACTCCCCTCCAAACAGGAAAAAGTTACTCTTTTAAACCATAAGTCCCAGAATCTGATAGACAGCATAGTTGGCATAACTGGCATAAAAGGTAATTCATCAAAGCAAAGTTCCAGACCAAACAGACGTCTTTACTATCTTTACAACACTATTTTGACCCATCCACTTATGACTTCAAACATGCAACTTCTGGTTTCATAAGCCACCCGTCCCATACCATGCCCCTCTCACATACACAACACAAGTGTGCATGCATGCACACACAGACAGAGAGACTCAAGTGTTATCATTAGTATGCAAATGAAGTATGGATTTTGTTAGTTTGTTGGAACTACCTTCCTTCACCTAAGATTTCTCCCACACTTTCCTTTCAGAGCAGGACAGCAATTTCTGATCTTTTAAATGATACTTACTTTCAAATGGAAGCACTCTCAAACTCCTCAAAGAAGTGACCATCAGAGCAAAATATATTATATGGCAATGCCCAGAATCCACAGATATTTTATTCACAGCTCTATGAGATCATAAAATCACAAGGAATTGACAGGGACATGAAAATATAGGACCTTGAACAGAAATCTTGTATTATAACATGGCCCAGTGTGCCTGCATGTTGGTGCTGAAGGAATAATGGTGATGACATTTTTACAATATTTAGATTTTGCTTTCTATACATTCATACACCACTGTATCATACAAGGATTATACTGAAAGTAATGCCAATGTGAAACTTACTCTGAAACAAATATAGTGCTATTATATCACCTGATATAGTAGTTTTCACTGCATGACTGACACAAATTTTTATTGTTAGGTGTTGCATAATCATAGATATGAAGCAGAAACAAAGAGCAGTCTTCAAGTTTTTGACTAAAGAAGGATGTGCTGCTGGTCATATCAACAGAGGACTCAGAAATGTGTATGTTTAGGCAACAACTGATGAGAAACTGCAAAGATTGGTGAAAAATGTCAGAATAAATATTGAAGAAAACCATAAAGTGGAAGATCATCAACGCAGTCACCAATGCCAACCAAAACTGAGTGGACAACATGATTGACACAAACCAGTGTATAACAATCTGAGACAGTGGAGAAGACTTTGGCTGTGGTTACAGGAGTGTCAAGATTATTATTCACAACCATATATACAGGAAAGTGTGTGTGCCAAGTGTATTCTTCATCAATTAGCAGCTGATTTGTAAGAGAAGAGACTGTACATATATTTGGAACTACTGGTAGCACCCGAAGCCCATGAGGATACGAAATGTTTGCACTGGTGATAAGATGTGAGCATACATGTATGAACCAGAGACCACTGATGGACAATATTTTGAATAGTACAATGATGCATACAAAAAGACAGATCTCACCACAGTGACAAGAAAATTAGGACAACTAGAACTGGTAAAGAGATAGTAAACCCTTTGAACTACATTTCTCAAACCAAAGACAGATATAATGCAACCCGATTAAGAAAACCTTTTCCAATATATCCATAAAAAAGAAAGAGTGTGAGAAAGGCTGAGGTCATCTCATAAAGAAGTTGTAAAGTTCAAAGATAAACTAGAGAGCAAAACATTTCCTAGCCATGTACTCCTCTCAAATATTTAATTGAGCTAACATATTGGTCAAGTAAACTGCTAAAGAATTTTGAAATATATACACATATATATGCACCCTTAATAATTTACTGCCCATGGTTGATAGTTCTAAGAATAAAGGGTTATTTCACTGGAATTCCTAATTGCTGCCATGTTTTCTTGAGAAAAGAAACCAGAGATTATGTTTTCACATGTTTGAATCTGTTAAGTCAAAGAAACAGAAAAAACTGCATCTGAATTTTTAGATACTAATCACCAAAGAGTAGGCTAATGCTCAGAGAAATTATGAAAACCTTTTGCTGTAAGCAAAAAAGGGCCCTAAAATGTATTGTAGAAACTATGAGAAGCTATATTATTAATTGTACTAATCATATAATAAATAAAACTGAAATAAATCAAGACCGGCGGCTGGAAGAGGAGCTTTTCCTATCATGAAAATTCTTGGTAACAGTCCTCTTCTTCTAAAAGTGTTAAATAAAAATGAGGATTTCTGTAGAACAAGTTTTCCTGCTTTTTGCAGGGGGTTGGACTGGATGGCTCGTGAGGTCTCTTCCAACTCTACGATACTATGATTCTAAGTTGGTTAGTGAAGCTTGATCATTAGGAAAGAGGAGCTCTGACTGTAGAAAAGGGTGAGAATGTAAACAATGCCTTGCAAGGACAATTACTCCTTTGTCTTGGAAAATCAGGCAAGGAAAATGTGATTAAGACCTAAATATCTCTCAGTATCAGGAAACACCTCTTTATCATTAACTTATTTTGGAAGTTGCAATCCTTCCCACCTGTTCTTGGGAGTGATTTCTCAATCAGATCCCAAAGCAATTCAAATTCAGCAAACCTATCATACCGTTCAAGATACACCAGAATATAAGTTGAAGAAAATAATCAAGAGGCATAAAATATTGGCAAAACCATGTCCAACGGTTATATGAATTTACATCCAAGTGGCAGCAATCCACTTGGATGTAAACCCAATTAAATTCAATGCACTGAATTAAACATGCCTAAAATGTTGCTATTAAGATCCTGAAATTCTAATGATCTTTTATTAAAGAGGGCAATTCAACTTTTTTACTTTCAATCTTCCTTTCCTGCAAATGAATCCAATAGTTCTTGGTATTCAGCCAAACATGAATAATGAAGTAGCTTGAGCTAGCTACATTCAAGAGTATCCAAGTGACTTGGATAAACTCCATCCACTATTTTCTGACTTCCATTGGACTTCAGAAGGCATACATAGTTTTGGCAAGATAGGGATGGAGGCATATGCCTTCTATTCAACAGTTGCCACTCAAATTTAATAAGATTTTGATGACTAGCCTGTGCAAACTGATGAACTTTATAATGATATGTGCTATAAGCCAGCAAAAAAATCAAGTTGTCTAAAGCATAAATGTATAGATGCCAAGTTAGCTCAACTAGTTGTCTTACAGACTGGTGACCTTAGCTTATTTTCAAAAATTCTTCCACTTCTTAGACAGATGCAAAGTGGTGAAATAACATGAGTTGCAATGTTGCTATTAACCTTTTCCCCATTTACAAGTCTGCTTTTAACCTAGTTTACGTGAGCACTATCAAAGTAGTATTTGTGGATGAGTAAACACTGTCATGTTTACAATTATTTGCTCAGTACTGAGTATATAGATTGTAAGAATAGTGTTAAAAATAATGCTAGTACAAAAACCACAAGACAGTGTAGAAGAGGATAAATCATGATTTCTAATTATAGGCAAATTCACATATTTTAGAAAAATCATGCAACAATTGCATTTCTTTTAAAAAGAATAGAGATTGCTATGGTTGAGTAAAAAGCCCCAAAAAATAGTTTGCAGAAAACTTTGTCACAAAGCAGCAGTCAACATAACATCTGCTAAAAAACAAAAATGTTTCAGAGAATGGAACTGAGTGAAGTTGAAAACAAGTTCAAAGTCGAATATAGCAATGGCAAAAAGATTGTACCAGTGCTAAAGAAAGGGACAGTTGGCAGTTCTATGTACCTAAGACAGAACACATTGATTGGTACTCAGTGACCTCCTATTCCGAATCTTGAAAAATCACCAACTCCTTTCAAGGTATTACAAGAATTAGGTATGTTTCATCGTATGTGTTTGTGGCTTTAATACAGAGTAAGGGCTGGTTTTCCAGTGATTTGGATCTCCCCTATGTTAGAGTCATTGACTGATTCCATTATTCTCATCCAAAAAATGAAAATCTTGCTCGAACAAACTGAAGGATAAGGAATACTGATGAATACCCTTCAAAACAGTGATCCCATGACTGGAAAAAAGACCAAATAAGACAGATTTGAAAGTACAATTAATGTTCAAAACAAATGCTAAAAGATACAGTTTGACCCCCATATCCATGGGACTGGTATCCAAGGCTTCATTAATCTACTTCTGACAAAATATGGCCTCTCTAGTCATCTTCCAGGTCCTCCATTGAGACACTATAGTGTTCTTAGGTCAGAGGTTCTTCATTTCAATAGCGTTCACTATTATCCATGGTTTCACATATCCACGTGAAGCCCAAGAACGTATCCCCCCACGGACACTATTTTTAAAGAATGCCTTTGATACAAGCTATATCCACTTCATAAAGAGATCTCTATTA
This sequence comes from Anolis carolinensis, assembly GCF_035594765.1. Lineage (NCBI taxonomy): Eukaryota > Metazoa > Chordata > Lepidosauria > Squamata > Anolidae > Anolis > Anolis carolinensis. Next base: position 188,601,020 of record NC_085845.1, read on the forward strand.
CACTCATAGACAGGAATAGTGGTGGTGGTTTGAAATGAAGAAGCAACAGCCAAGGGGTGGGGGTGCGAATTTGGGTGGGGTGAGCATCACAGTCATTCACTCTGTTCCGTTTTACCTGTTTCCACTGAGGTAAGGGGGCAAGACGGGCCTGTTCTCTCTGTCGGTAGGCTGGCTGGCTGAGAGCACGTTCTTGATAAGGCTGGACAGACTGTTGCATGCAGGTCATAGAGTAAGCAGGATGGAGGCCACGGAGGGCAGTAACATAAAAGGTAAAACAAAACTCACAAAGAAACCCACAAGGGGATGGGGAAGATGTTGGGCAGGGTGGTCAATGGACAGACATTGAGGAGGGGGATATGGAGTAAGGAAAAATTAGTTGACAAAATATAAATTTCATGAAAAGGGCGGGATAAAGAAAAAAAGGAAAATGAAGATGCAGCTTGCCATGAAAAAGGCCAATATCAACTATGGTCTCAGCTGAGGGTTTTGAATAAGCTTAAGTTGGAAATGAATGTCATTTTGAATGTTGAGGCTTCTGATGGCCTCTGTCCTTTCTTCCTTTATCACTAAAGATGAATGAAACTGGACAGGGATAAAGAACCTGCACTAGGAGGCTAAGGAAAGTTTATGTGAGAACTTCTTGGCTTCTGTTAGATCTTCATGCCTAGCCTCTTAGGAAGAATTAAGTTTTCATGAGGATTGCTTACAGACACGAGTATTGCTTTGGAACGTGTGGTAAGTCCAGCACTTGGGAAAAGTTGTCTTTTTACACTGCTACTTTGGGGCTGGGTGCTTCTGACAGAAAAAGAACTGTTCCAAGCTGTGACACTGCATGAGCCATATAAATTGGCATGAATCCATTTACTTCTTTCTCCAAAGGCCGTGGTATCATTGATGTACCTGCAACTCACTGTTTGCTGGCCATGATAAAATGGTTTATTTGCATGATAAAAACGTATCTGTATTCTAGACAGCAAGCTAAACGATCTGGACATCTCAGTGATGATAGTTTTGGGTACCAAGACCAATTTCCCCAAGCAGAAAGCTGTCTATATATGGAGTAATTCATGGGAAAACACTTTCCATAGGTTTTCCTGTATGTTCAACAGATAGCAGTCTATGAAGATATATAGGCTAATGGGAAGGGGCAGTGGGTAATACCAATATTATCAAGAAGCTATTTGCAATCGATGGACATGGAGAGATTGATCAGGCCCCTGCCATTCGTAGGACCCGGATAAGGAATGAGCAACATTCTTGCAATTTTTGTGCTCCAAGAATGCTTTCTTCAAAAGCACTGAAAAACTCACAAGTGTCTGAAAATAGAGGATCCCCACAGCTTAACCTATGACAGGCATGTCCTGTACTTGAACCCAGGGATACCCTGTTTCTGTTCTGACCAAAGTCTAATTATTTTAATATCATCTCCGCCCCCTCTCCTGCCAATAAATACTACATAAAAAGCGCTCTTGTACCTGTCTTCGTATTCCAGAGGACTGTACAGGGGCATTCTCCTCAAATTTGGCCAGCAGCTGTGTTGCCATGGATTTCACTTTATTCTGATTCCCAACGGCTGCATCAATTCTTCTCTCTGTCAGGGCGCTGACCAGGGTGGGCCTTTCCTCTCGGTAGCTTCGGGAAGTGTCCTCCTGGAAAACCAGATAATAATGTAATAATCTGTACAAAATCATTCCTACACATAGAAAACTAGCATGGCAAAGAAAATATTAGAAAATATCTCTCTTCCTGGCATTTGTTATTAACCTGACAGTTACTAACAAATATTAACCTTTCATTTGTTTGCTGTATAGATGACCATTCTATTGGGTGTGTAAACTTACAGTCTGAAGTGCCACTTTATTCCAACCACATTTTTTCCTCTAAGCTAAGTGTCTGTGAAACATAATCCTGGAAATTAGTTTAAGCGCCTTTCAAATATTTCTGGTTAAGCACCTTTCAAACATTTGTGGGTGTATGCTGTTTCCGGCTATTTTACAACTTCTTTAGGTAAAGAATTCTGCCAGGGAATGGAGCATGGCTAATTGATGTTTCCATCAGATTGCAGAGGCAGGAGAAGTTACTTAATTAAGTAGCTGATATGAAATTCTGGCTTAACAGCTTTCATGGGAAAGATTCTGGCATGAAAACACAGATTATTGGGGAAAGACCATTAGAAACACTGTTACTTACATCTTCCGACTGGCTTGTTTTTCTCCGCTTTCCTGCACCATCTAGATCTTTCTCCTTTTTATCCTAAATACAAAAAGAAGAAAAGCTTGTGCGGACTATCACTTTTTTTGCAGAGTTGGAGGAGCTTAGTAGGGCCCAATCCCACTGATCCACACTGTCAAACCTGCCAACTGTGACCCTGCCTTCAGTATGTAAAAACAATTCCCAGCCCAGTATGAAAAACCAGATTGAACTGTATGTCAGAATACACTCTGTGGACCTCTATATTATCACTATTTTATACAAGTTATCCAAAGTCCACTAGGAGATCCCTGTGTTCTCCTTGTTTTCTCTGGAATTGTATAATTATGAGTTCATGAGCACGCTTCCTGCAAGCTTTCTTCCAAGGCAACCATAACTTACCTTCGGTGTCCGTTTTCGAGAGATGCTCTGGCCCAATTTGCTGAAAAATGAGATCGGTGATTTGGTGCTAGCTATTAAAGCAGCTTTTTCTTCTGCATTCAGCTCCAGATTGTCTGTAAACAAAAACACAGCAAACTGAGTCTCCTAAGAAGAGTCTCCTATAAAGTCCAAACTCTAAGCATTTTTACAATTATTTTATGCCTTCCTTACCCTCTATCCCTACGCTTTCATCTGACGACAGTTTCTGCCACAAAATGTACAAATTAACCCTCCATTTAATCGTGTTTACATTCTAGAAAATTCAGGATCAAGCAGGCCATATTTGACCACTCTCCTTAACAAGTTAATCCATGGAAGTAAACTGGCAGAAAATAATGAAAACACTGAGACTATTCTACAAGTTGCATACTCAGCACTTGTGTTCCGTGTTTCTGGCCAAAGACATTTATCATTATGGTTGAGGAACCTTAAATACAGTAAGATCCCCATAACCATGGAACCCACTGCTGCAATTTCACTTAATCACACCCACAGAAAAATGGTCTCTCTAAGAATTTTCTAGGTTTTCCAGGTGTGCCTTTTTCTGAAAATTACCACAGAGTTGCCTTGGAGAGGCACCTAACATATATGGTTTTGCACTATCTCATGCCTGACCCATTTATAGCCTGGTCACACCCATTATTATAATTATGGTCATTGGTTCTTGTTGAACAAGGCCTGATGGAGCCTCAATGCTGCTGTTTTTCTCTTATGTGCAATTATGTTTTATACAGATTGTTTATTTTATGATGTTTTTATTTTATTTTATTGGTGGTTTTGTTTTAATGCATTGTTTTATGTATGTATGTATGTATGTATGTATGTGTATGTATGTATGTATGTATGTATGTTGGACTTTCTGTCCCACTTGTAAGTCGCCCCGAGTCCCTTCGGGGAGATGGTGGTGGGGTATAAAAATAAAATTATTATTATTATTGGAGGACCTAGCAAACTACTAAAGATGATACCTCTCTAAGAACACCTACGTCCCCCAAGATGGCTGTATGGTATCCTGGGACTAGAAGCGGAATAAATTTGGTCCATCCAAGAAGCTCCCTTACAGATACTGCTTTTAACTTCTGCTTCCTAATTTGAATGGTTGTCTAAATCACCTGCTCTCAAAGGAAAATCACCATTTTGATCCCAACTTCTTAGACGTCAAGAGATTAAGACTTTACCGTTTTAATATCACTCCATTCACAATTTTTAGCAGTTCATGTGCTAGGCCACTTGCCACTCACCACTGGAAGGGAGGGAGTCCTTGAACATTTCATAGAATTGGGTGAGATACATGACCATAGACAACTTGTCTGGCTCCCCAACCAATGCCATTTCTTTGCCAGTCATGATCGGAGAGATTCCAAACTCCTTTTCAGCAATATCAAAAGCCAGCTGATTATTCTTCTCTACGTTGTGTTCGTCTAGAGAATCAAAGTCTCTAGAATAGAGAAAATATATTGTGACAGGACTTAATTGGGAAAACACAACTATCTTGGCTCTCATCCTAACTCACAATGCTATCATTAGACTTTTCCTCATAATATCCCCTTCCAGCAATTTGGATAATTGTGCATGTGAATGAAATTCTTCATTTTAAGCTCAGTTACTTACATGAGATCAGGGCGATATCGATGTATAATGGCACATAGTGCTAGGCCACTCTTCCAAGACATTGTAAGATCAGTTACATTTACACCAGCGTATCCATCTGTCTGCCTCTGACACCAGCCCAAGAGCTTACTAGAGCGAGCCACCGACTCTGAAACAAATAAATATTGAGATATCTTGAACATCTGATCAGAACAAAAATCTTGTTCATTTTGTATGCATAGTACTGCTATCCACCACGACAAACGGCTTCCTCACATTACAAAAATATAACCCAACTCTGACTTTCTGCCAAATGAAGTTTTGTTATCATCCTTATATATACAAAGAAGTTTTTTATACTCCTGTCTATGCATAATAACGTGAAGAATGAACCACACATTTTAAAAGACTGAGAGGATCAAAGGACTTCACAAGCCACAAAACAGCTTGGAAAAAAATCCAAGCAAAAGGAGCAAATGGCACCAAATAAATAGGATAGAATTGGAGCTCACCATTCCTTGACAACTTTGGTGTTCTGGAGTTCATCAAATTCTCTATTTCCAGGTGTATATCTTTCAAGTCTCCAGTATCATACAAATGACGTACCTGTGCATTTCAAAAAGATGAGATCTATCACATCAAGAGGGCAAAGAATGGTCTAAAAAAGAAAGCCTTTGTTTAACGATACAGGCGTAGAACGGATATTGCCATAATAATAATAATGTGATGTTGACCACCTCTCAGCAGTAAAGAACTGGTGGGATCACAAAGCTGCAAAAGTATTGGAAAATGAGCACACAAAGATACTGTGGGACTTCCGAATCTAGACTGACAAGGTTCTGGAACACAACACACCAGACCTCACAGTTGTGGAAAAGAAAAAGGTTTGGATCATTGATGTCGCCATCCCAGGTGACAGTCGCATTGATGAAAAACAAGAGGAAAAACTATGAGGACCTCAAGATTGAACTTCAAAGACTCTGGCAGAAACCAGTGCAGGTGGTCCCAGTGGTGATGGGCACATTGGGTGCCGTGCCAAAAGATCTCAGCCGGCATTTGGAAACAATAGGCATTGACAAAATTACGATCTGCCAACTGCAAAAGGCTACCCTACTGGGATCTGCGCGCATCATCCGAAAATACATCACAGAGTCCTAAACGCTTGGGAAGTGTTCGACTTGTGATTTTGTGAAACGAAATCCAGCATATCTATCTTGTTTGCTGTGTCATACATAAATAAATAAATAAATAAATAAATAAATAATAGTAGCAGCTTTGTTTATATCCCACCCCCACTCCCCAAAAGGACTCGAGGTGGCTGAAAGCAGAACTCAAACATGGAGAAAGGCTGGATATAAATTAACTCAATAAACAATTAATTGCTGGTATTGTTTTGTGAATTTGGGTTTGGTGGATTTGGGGGTGCCCCAACTCTTTTGACTTTCTGGAAAACCAGGATCTAAAATAAATGAATATGGTTGTTGTTTTTTTAACAGAAAAGGTTTGAAAACTTCAGGTGTGGGGTGTGTGTGTCTGTGTTGGAAAAGCAACTTTATATGGCATATGCAACATGCATTAATGTTTTAATCTTTAGTGACATATCTGAATACTTATAGGTTCAACACCTGCTGTTGTTGTGTGACCCTAATGCAACCCTACCACATGGTTTTCTTGGCAAGATTTTTTCAGAGGAGATGCCATTACCTTTCTCTGAATCTGAGAGTTTGTGACTTGCTCAGGGTCATCACATGCATTTTCACAAACAAGCTGGGATTTGAACTCTGTTCTCCCAGGGCCCCACTCCAATGCCAAAACCACAACAGCACGCTGGCTCTCCTCATTTTTACATGTTATCAAATTTTTATTTCTGCCTGCTCTACTCAATCAGTCATTGTATTGTTGTTATTATTATTAGCCCATTTTTCCCCAAGATTGAGAGCCAAAGCACCAGTCATTCCTCTCAGCTCTGCTTGCAAGACCTTTTTCTCATATCCTGCTCAACTGCATTTTTAAAAGTACCATGCACTCAAAATAACTCATTTTAGTTAGAGTTCTGCAGGTACCTTTCCCCATATTTTAACATTTCCAACTTCTTCTCATCAAAACTGGGAAACCTTCAGTTCTTTTGACTACCATTGCCAAAATTCCCCAGGTATACTACTAATAGGTGTTTGGCTGGGTAATTCTGAGGCTGCAATCCAAAAAGTAAATATTCCAAGCTGTGCCGTACACTTTCTTCTCATTCAGTTGGCCAAAATCCTAATTAGATCTCTGCCCCACAAATCTGTCCCACACCTGATCCCAGAGGCATTAAACGAAGACAGTTCCAGGCAGACACATCACAGATTTTGGAAGTGCTCGTGACTGAAGCGCTTACCTGGTTTGGCCGCAAGAAGTTGACATTGATGTTTGGATACCGAGTGACAGGGTCGATGCTGTACTGGCTAAAGTTCTTGCTCACATTCTCAGGGGTGGTCTGAGGCAGCAACCTATAGATACTCTCTCTAAGACACAGAATGGCAGTATCTTTTACAGCAGTTGTTTTCAGATCAAATTATTTTATTCCTTAATTGTTTCTATTTGCCATCAAACGGTTAAGCTGCTTGTCCCACTGCATAGTAATCCTTTTGCCCTCTGGTATTATGTTCACTGTTTAAAGAGGTTATGGTAGAGACAAACTTCAAACATACAAAAGAGGAACATATCATGTGGATTATTATTTCTGCATTGTAAAATAAGAACAGATCAGATCACATGAAAGCTAGAAGTGTAGCATACTATGTTCAGAAATCATGTAAGGTTAACAAAAATCTTTTCCCCTCCCATTCCTGGATTGATGAAAAACTTGAAATCTGAACACTTACATGACAAAGATTTGGTTGGCACTAATGAAAATATTGTCCAATTGCATGGTTTGCTTTTACTCATGAACCAATACAATTTCCCTTCTTTTTATTAACAGTGTCTTTTTTTAATCTTGCGTTTTACAAGCCATTCTGACATTTAGCTGATTATATTTAGATTTCAAACAATCCCTCATGAGCTGTTTAGTTTGCCCATGTACTCAAGACTCACTTTTTCCGTTCAACAGAAAAGAGAAATGTTTACCTCCTGTTGAGTAGAAGAGGTAATAAAAAACAGCCAGCACTGGTTATATTCCTATTCAAAGTCACTTAAACTGTGTTTGATTGACCATCAGCATGTGGGAAACACTGTATCTGCTGTATATGTAGGTGCCCTCACTGTTCAACAATAACAGTGACTGACAAGGTGCACTCTCTCGTGCAGTTGTTAGGAATTTCTGAGCCAGTGTAAGGCCTGAGACTTTGGGGAATATTGGGAGAAACCCATAACCAGAATTCATAAATAGTTAGGAATACAGTCTGGTTAGAGTGGTACTTATTGGTAAAAATAAAGGCTGCTTAATTTCTCACATGTTCTTTGATAAACACTATATCTGCTTTTTCAATACAGTTCATATCTACCATAACCTCTTCCTCTGGGCATGGCACCAGAAGTTAATAACTACACAAATGGGACAAGGAATGAAATAATTATTTATGAGAAGAATAGTTCTGAGCTTAATCATTCTGCTGTTTACTGCCAAAGGCTTTTAAAGGTAGTTCAACTCAAAATAGTCCATTTTAGGGAGGATCTGTTTCAGCAACAGTTGTGAGGTGCTGGTACAGTGTGGACCTAATCTGACTCCTTGTTCATGACAAAGCAATGAATGTTCCACTTCCTAATTTACACTAGCAGTCAAACCTTCTCATCTGTTATCTGGATCAATTCTCCCTGTTTATTGTCCCTCTATCGTTGTTGTGTGCCTTCAGGTCATTTCCAATTTATAGTGACTCTAAGGGAAGTGTGTCAAACTTATTTTCACCGAGGGACACATCAGCCTTATGGTTGCTTTCAAAGGGCCATTTGTAATTATAAGATTGTATAAATGTAAATATGTTGTTCTGGCATTGAAAGCCTTGCAGGCCAGATAAAATGATGTGGGAGGCCAGATTTGACATGTGTGCTCTAAGACAACCTTATCATGAGACAAGATTTGTTCAAAGGAGTTTTGCCTTTGCCTTTATTTGAGGCTGAGAGTGTGTGACATACCAAGAAGCATCCAGTGGGTTTCTATGTCCAAGTGGGGATTTGAACCATTAAGTCTCCAGGGCCAGACTCCAATGCTCAAATGACTACACCACGGGTTCTTCTGCCATCAACTCAGAAGTAATATACATGTGCCAAGATCAGAGAGTTTGCTACACCTACAAATCTACTCATGCTGACCTGGGAATAAGCTTCATGGAATTTAGCGAGACTTTCATCCAAACAGACACCCAAAGGATCACATTAGGAGCATCACTGGGCGGATCTCTCTGTTCAACTTCAGGGTAAAAAACCTTCCTTTTGGCACATGTTGACTAACTACTATCCCATCATGCTTCTCCACTGACTGCACTGTCTGGGAATGAAGGGCAACAGGGTGGTTCAGCAACATAATAGGGATACACACATAGGGATACTTTGTGCTTTTCCTGCATGGCAAGGGGTTGGTCTAGATGGCCCATGTGGTCTCTTCGAACTCTATTATTCTATGATTCTATAATTGTTTGTCTTTATTTTTTTTAAATCCCGCTTAAATCCTACTGTGTTCTTTACTGGAAGATAACTTTATGTAACATGATTTTTGTCCCTGGATTATAAATGTCATTTCCTAATTGGTTCTATAATAAACACATCAAAAAAAATTACTAAACTGCAAAACTTTGCTTTTCCGGGACATTCTGCAGCACATTTTCCTGTACTTTTTCAATGAATATCTCGAGTCACAACCAATTCAACATAGTTTGTGGCCACCACAAAAATGAAGTTTCTGAAGTATAACAACTACTTTCAATGTAAGTACCACACAATTAAATAGGAATAACACTTTCAAATCAGGAACATAATTTTTTTCAAATGTTGTTAAATAGTGTAAGGAGACTAAAAAGTATCTGAATTATGATTAGTTTTGATCTTAGCATACATGTAAAAAGTTTCAAATGTTTCTTCAAGAAATTATGCAGATTTACTATATTACTAATTTTCTAAAGCGCTACCAGAAAAACTTCCACACACACACACACATATATATATATATATTCACATCTGGACTTAATTCACTTTTTTGTATACCCACCCACACGGACACAGGCATTGCATTACCTCTCTGCAAGGACTTCCAAAGGACCTGTTCCCAATGACCAGCTTCGTACCATCCAAGCAGAATCCATGGCAGCAAGAAAGCCCCTGGCTATTCCAGTTCCCATTGGCCAGAATGGCTGGAACAAACCATAAAGAAGAAATGTGAAGGGGAAAGAAAAGACAATGAGCCCAGTGGATAATTTGCTTAAGATCCAGACTCAGACTGAGCCTTTGTACAATTATCATGTAAACTAGTGTTATAATATTTCAGTGTTCCCTTATTCCTTGAACTGCTAGCATGCAGGACCCTCTTTCCTGGCACTTGTGCCATCACGTCACTCACCCGCCCACTAGTCCCATCCAAAAACTAAACAGGGCTGACCCTGCTTTAGCTTCCAAGATCAGATGTGACCTGATGCTTGTAGTCCATTTAGCTCCTATTTATATCACTGGTACAATGTTGGTAACAATACACATTCACCATCCTGGGGTCTGTAGAGGGATATGACAAAAACCTAAGGACACAAAAGCAAGAAATTTAAGCTATTTAAAGAACCAACCTCCAACAGACTATCTCCAACCAAAGCCACGAGTAGTTGGTGACCATTTACTTCTCGAACCATGGCTGCGTTCTCTGAGGCATACATGCAGGTGAAATCAAACATGGCTACATCAGGTTGACCATAGTGGTTGATGGCAAAGTCCAGAGATGGCAGCTGCTGATTGGTTGAGAAGTCTGCTGCTTCCCTGGCATAGCTGAGCAAAGCCTCCTGGTCCACATTCTCCCGTGAAAGTAACAGCTCAGTGTCTGCGTAGTCCTGGATGAGAGAGAAAGATCATGTCCCTGCAAAATAGCCTGAGGGCAAGCATTCCAATCTGACAAACTATCTAAATGAGAGATGCTTTAGGAATAATTTGGAAGCTGATTTGATTTCCACAGTATGACAATAGGGAAGAAAAGAATTGGAATTAATTGTGGGGAAGACTGAGAATACACAATTTGAAGCCCCTTATATTGATATTAAACTAACACTGGTATTTGAGTTTCACAAGCACTTTTCATTATGAGCCAGAATGCTTATTTTGATGTCATTCAGAGAATCTTAGGGGAAACAACTGTTTCAGTCATACTTCAGTGATTAAACTAACACCTCACTCCTCTTGCATTTTATATTCAACTGTAAACATGTTTCCTTTAATCACTATAAGTTCCATATCTGACCCTGTAAAACACACAACTCCCACATCCTGCAACCAGTAAGACCCTTACCCACTCATTTATTAAGTCAGTTACCAATGAAATATTGGCAAGAGACCATACAAATTTTACTTCTATTATGGTTTAAAGGTGCCAATTCTGCTTTTCTTCAAGACAACCAAAGGAAGAAACCATGGAGATCTGTGTAGCCAATGCTGTATTTAAATTGGCAGAATGGCCTGGTTCAATATAAAATGATTTCCTATCTTCTTGTATTACAATTACAGTAGCTTTACACACAGGATCTTATTTCTGGATGATGCTACTCTTGGATTATGTAAGGGGTAACTCTTTGCTCAAAGTTTATGACACCTTAAAATCAGCCAATTTAAACTATTCTAAAACACTGGTATGATAGCCAAGTACAAGTCAGCCAAATGGTTTGAATTACAGCTGTGGAATAATGTCAATAGAATGGCCTCAAGAATATATTTATTTATCTACATCTTTTAACATATCCACAGTCCTCCTCATCATAAAATCTGGGCAGTTTCAAACAATTTGCAGAAAAAAACAAAACAAAACAAAACAAAACAAAACAAAAGAAACAACCAATAAACAATAGCTCATGAAATCTAGACCAGATGATGTTCATTTCTATTGGACATTTAAAGTGTGCTTGAGTAAAATGTATGTGTTAGGGTGTGGTTACGGACTCCTCGGGCCCACTTGTCTTTGTTTCTCCTTCTCTCTCCTTTCCCACTGCCACAAAACTGTAAATATAATATGAACTATTCCGCATGTAAATGTGGCCCTCCAGAGAAAGGAAAGAACAATCTTTGGGAGGTTCGGTTTGTTGCTAATGTGCCAAACCAGGTATAGTTCCTTCTTGCCTTAAACAAGCAACTAATATTACAAGGCTAGATTAAGATTTCATTACTCAGCATTTGTATTAAGAAACACAAGATCTATAGACTAACAAAAACATACAAGAAAAATTTAAATGTGTATGTGTATGGAGGAATACCCAGTGGGTTTTTGAACCATACCAAATGGTGTCCAAACAAAGCAGTGTTCCAGATATTGTGGGACTGTAAATCCCAGCAGCCCTATCAGCATAGCCAAAGATGAAGAAAGATCAGACTCAAAGTACAACATTTAGAGACCCACATAATTCTCTCCACCGAACTAACCCTTAAGGCTGAGAGAATAGTAGAACGATGATAGAGACAATGCTGCTTCTGGCCTGCATTCCTCTCCCTGCAAATTCCTCTTTAGATTTAACATTAAAAGGCATCAAGAGCTTCATAGTTTGAGGAAGCACATAGACTCAAGTATGAAAAGGCCCTCAAGCAATCTAGGCTGTAATCCCATTTACCTAGGACTTACTTCTGTGTAGATATGTTTAGGATTGTTCTGAGGTTTTTACAACTGGAATTTCTGCTGCAACCTTAGAAAACATTATTTTCCCCCTGAGCAAAACTGTCAAAAAACTTTTTGGCACACAGTCTCCAATAAAAGATCTTTCAGTCTCAAAGCATGCAAATCATCATCAGCCATCCCTGATCCATAGGGATGTTGACATACCAAAAAGACAAAACATAGAAATAATTCTTAGTTTGTCATTCAAAGGTAATAATCCTCAGAGAACAAAACCCACTGCTGCCAGAAGTACTAAACGTCCCACTTTCAGAGCATGTCTCTTTAAACTGAAGCACACTCCACCAAAATGTCAAAACTAAGTTCCAATTAATCTGTCAACTGATACTGCAAACCCTTGTCCTTTCTAAAATAAACCAAAAACAAATCTTCTTATCTATCAAGACTTGACTAAGATTTCAAAGAGCAAACAACACACTTACATGTAATATTACTCCTTTTTCCAGTAAGCTCTGCTTTTTGGCAGTCATGACAAAATAGTGGGTGTCATCTTTGTAGTAGACGATGTTCTCTAAATCAATGCCTAAGGAAAACATACATAGTAACGTATGAGCCCACATTCAGATATCCTAGGAGTGGTTGCTGTTGTTCTCACAGCTGATCCTAGTAAGATAAAAACTGAAGTATTTGCCAAAGAGGGTTGTTGTGATTCAGGGTTAGAATTATGTAAGTGACATGCCTTCTAAAGGTTCTGGACATCACCTGTGCAAATGTAATTTGCAAAAAAAATTCTTACTATGTACTAAATATTGGGTATTTTTTCCCAGAGGGCAAGTGAGTGAAAAGGCAACAGAGACCATATAATTACATCTACAGCTAAGTGGAAGACTGAAAAATCAAAATCGACAAAAGACCTTAAGATGAGATAATCACAGAGAAAATAAAACTGTAGAAAACCATGGTCCTCTTTGAACGCATCCTCTGGGCATGCAGAATGTGGGATTATGCCTCATACTTTAGGATATACTGCTATCAAAACTACTTCAGGTGCTGCTTGTAGTATCCAAAATTCACAAATTTCAGCAATAGTCACCTCCAAGCATAGAAGAAAATCATGAAAAAGTAATATATTAAATATGGAGGTAGATGTGTCATGTTTTCAGCTGTAGGACACTTCCACCAACCTGTAGCTTCTCGCAAATCTTGGAAGAATTTCTGATTGAATATGAAGGCTACACCGCTGATCTCTTCAACTTTGGCTTCCGCTGTGGTATTGCGGTTGATGAAATTTGCTGTGATGGCAATGGCCAGCTTGCCACGAAATTCTTTTCGTCTGAAACCTGCAGAACAGATAAGGAACAACAAAGCAGCTCTTGTATTCATATATTTCATCCTGACAACAAGAGACCTACTGAATAAGAGGAGAAGAGGCTTAAACACTAAAGAAATGCCTTTGGGAAATAATTACAAAAAAGTATTCACCATAACAAGAAGCATATATACTTATATAACTCTATGCAATAGAATAATTAGAGACAGCATGGTATAGTAGTTTCAATGTCAAACTAGGACTCTGGAAGATCAGGATCTGAAGCCCCTCCTTGGTCAAGGAAAGCCAGAGAGCAAGTTATACTTCTTCATGCTTAGATGAAGGCAATGTAAATCCCTCTGAACAAACCTTATCAACAAAACCCTGTGCAAGGATAGCAATAATTTCAAATAAAGCATGTGCTCTACTTGCCAAAAGAGCCCTCAACTGTGCCAAAATTTATCCAAATAAAGTATCACTGGAGGACCTGCAAGTACCTGCAAGAATGGCTGGGCATCAAGATGAACAGATTAGAATACCGTTCTATAATCTGGACACTTTCCATATGTTGGAACTACAGCTACACTGATCTCCAGAAAATATTGCTACTGGTCATGCTGATTGGGAATGATGCAAATTGAAATCCAACACATCAGATGGGAGAGTGTTAGTCTAGAGAGGAACTGGCATTAGGCTGCTATAGATACCAGCAAGGTTTACCTTCCAAAGTATTACGTCTTCCATCTCCTCCAATGATCACATCGAACTCGTATTCTGACACAGGATGTGTTTTCGGGTGTACTTGTGCACGCCAACCTATTCCTGTGGACACATTATGTATTATCATGACATTTTACAGGCTTTTGCGCTCTTATTCAAGACATTCAGAAATTATTTCACTAGACGTAAGAACAATTGAGTTGGTAATTAATCATTCCACTTACTCCTTCCCTCCTTGTCTTAAGTACCATTAGTGGAAGAAATGTGGAACAGACAATAAATACATTACTGAAGGAGCTGTGCAGAATTAGCACTCACCCTGTTATGCTCACACATGAACAAGCCCATAGTAATCACTTTACCAACAATGCAAGAATCCTCTTCATGTTTCTGAGGACTGCCACTAACACCAACAATACTTACTCTCATTCTCTTGATCCTCAGGAGGGTAGAGAAGTCCCTGGAACTCTACATTGACATGGATTTCAACACCCAGGATTAAGGAGACCTTCAAGAGTATCAACTGGAGCTGACGAATACCTGCAAGAAAGACAATGCAAACCATTACTTTGTAAGGTATCTCCAGTACCATACCTATTAACTGAAAGAGGCATATTTATAAAAGTTGATGCTAAATGTTACTGCCATTCTCCTGAAAAGGCTTTGGAAACTAAAATAACTGTCCAAGTGTCAGTAAAAGAAATGAAAGCACCCTTGAATGTTTTCTGAATGGCAAGTGCAGAAGAATTTTTGAAAAATTATGTTCAAAGTCAACTTTGCAAAGGAGTTCAGAGGGAAGAACTATTCATGCTCCATGTTCAACATGAAGTACTAGAAGACAGTTATCGCCAATTATTTTGTCTACGGTTAACATATTACAAACATATTACAAGACTTGATTGCTTTTGTTTTTCCTTCAACATAGCAACACCAGTTTCTTCTAGAAATTATTTCCAGAATCCACCCTTATCGTGCAGAATCTGCCTTATCAGATCAAGCGAACTCACTAACCCTATCCATTATATTTGGCGGTAAGCCTAATATACAGGATAACCAAGTAGTTCTGTTGTCAGTAGTCACACAGACAGAGAAACATCCATGGTGGGTCCTTTACATATACAGTACAGCAGAACATAACAAGCCCCTCCACAAAAACAATGCAGGCATTCACATTACACATGTTCATGTGAGGAGACAAAGCTTTTTGAAACAAGTAACTATGAAAACAGTTATTCAGTAAAGCGTCACACCCATGTCTGGCTTTCTGCTAAATATAAGACTATTAAAACTCATCTTCTTTCTGTAACAATAGGAACCTCTGTGTTGTTATGATTATAGTCCTGGACTAGGACTGGAGACACGCAGATTTTTGCAGCCACTCAGTCATGAAGCTCACTTGAGTGACCTTGGGCCACTTGTAATCTCTCAGCCTGACCTGCTACACAGGGATATTGCAAAGATAAAGGGAGAAACAGAACATTGACCTTTCATCTTTATCTCCTTTCACCTCCCTTTCCCCTGTGACAAGCTGCATGCTAGGTTTTTGGGGCAAGGAGCTATTATAACAATAAGTGGTTGAACAGCCATTATTTGCCACAACATTCTTATATATCCCCTTCCCTTGGGGGAAAAACATTGGCAAAGCTGTAAATACTTTTTTGTAACTGCCTGCTATCCTGAAAGGCTGTTCAACTAAGCTGAATGATCCAGATGGCAGTTATCATCTACACAGCTGTCCTCTATGATAAACAAGAAAAGTGTACTTACTGATATGGTCAATGGCTCCTGCACAGAATTTGCCATAGAATTTTTTGGCGCCAAGACCCCGCAAATCATGGATTGTAAATGGCCACAGGTGCAGAACATTGTTGCGGGAGAAGGCATCACGCTTTTCTATCACCACCACCTTTGCTCCCAGAAAGGAGAGGTCAATGGCTGTTCGAAGGCCGCAGGGTCCAGCCCCAATAATGAGACACTAAAAGAAAATAAACAAGCATAAAAGGGATATTTCCACCATACGTGAAATAAGGAGGGAAAGGTTACCAGTTTGTCACAACACACTTTCAAATAAAAAAGAGGCCAAGTTGATGTTGAACAACCTATTTAATAACAGACTTGTCAGTGAAATATGATTTCTACCATATTCACTGGAGGGATAGCTTCATAAGTAGCAGTATGCAGATAAAAAATAGATCCAGGCAGAGCTCACTTTACGTTTGTGTCAGACACTGACAAAGTTTCAAGATTACTATGTTCATTTCCCATATGGAATACGGTTGATAAACTAAATCAGATAAATTGCATGCATTTGCAATTTTTTTTAATAGTAATAGTAATGATAAGAAGCAGCAGCAACAACAGCAGCCTCTATACCACTCTTTATCATAGGATTTCAGAGTAGTTCATAATACAACACTTCCAGATTAAAAGCATAAACACTTTATGTATCAGAGCCACTAAAAGCAACTGTTAGAACCACACTTAAATTTACAGTGTTAAACTATGTATATGTATACCTTGAAATAAACCAGTTCCTGAAGGCTTTAATAAAATGCCATTTTTAAAACTTTGCTTCAAAAAGAAAACAACATTGATACCAGTCAAACTTTCAAGAGTAGGACATTCTACAATTAGGGTACCAAAGGCAGCTATGAATAAGCAGAAGCATTCCTTCACTTACCAATATCCTAAGCCATTTAGGGCTTTAAATGTCATCATCGGCACCTTGAATTCAGGCCAGAATCAAACTAAAAGTCAGTGCAATCCCTTTAAAACTATAATCAGGAATTTAACAATGTGGCTATCACTGTTCAGGACAGGCTGGAGCAGCCACAGCAATCTGAGATGGCATCAAACATTCCTTCCCACAAAGTCCACTTTGGCCACCAATGATAAAGACTAAACTAGAATTATTACTAAGCTATGTCAGTAGGTTGTCAATTAGAGCAACCAGGGCAATTTGGCACTATGTCATTTCTTGCCAGATTGAAATGGGTCCAGTTCATCTTTTTTTCCCCAAGAATGCCTGAAGTTCCCTAATCACCAAATGCTAAAAAGGGGGAACTGGCAATCAGGTTGCAGTTGACATATATCTCTGCTTCCAAAAAGACATTCGTTAGTAGAGTGTGCATCATCGCCACCTTCAAAGGAGCAGGTATTTTCACCTGGTACAGTGAATCACTTAGTATCTCCTACCTAGAACCATCTGAGCAATCTACCTCTGCTAAAATTTATTACTTTAGCCAAGCTGGGTAAGGGTGAAACCTACTTGTGTTGGTACAGACTAACTCAAGTGTCATCATTAGGTTGAAATAATTGAAACAGATCCCAAGAAATGTGACCAGACAGAGCATTGGACACTTCAAACTCTACCATTACCATGTCATCAAGTTCTGGATGAGTATGAGTGCCTCGAAGTGCTTGGCAAACTTGTCATAGCAGGCAACTGAGGCTGCAATGCTGGTTTCTCTGAGCCTAATCCCAATAGGTGCCTCACCACTCAGAATAACTCTGATGGTTAGCATTATTGAGGATATAATAGTGGGGGCTTAGTGTGTTTGAACTGCAGTCTATTCTACGATATCATGCTCCTATCACCTCGTTGGGATTTTGGACAATGAGATCCCACCTTAATCAAGGAGCCAGGCCAAGATATTCACTGTATGAGGATTGGGAGACCACAGCAAAACCTACCAATCCTCACTCTCATGTACGTTACAGTAGGCAGGTTCACACATAAGGCAAGCCAGACTGTAATTTGTTAAATGACAGTTCTACATCTACACCTGTCTGCCAAACAAACAAGGTTTGGTCACAATGTGTGCTTCTGGTTTACAAACACTTGTGTGTTTATAAACTCTAGTTTTTTATTACATTGGAACCTTGAATCAGACTTGATTCCCCAAGGGTCCACTTTGAAATAGAAGTTATCAAGAAGGACGGAGACAAAAGTATCAGAAATAGGGGAAACAAGCTATGGCTTGGCTAGTTGTCATGACTAAAACAGCAAGTCTTTACTAAAAATTAACTCATGTCTTAGGATGATAAACAGACAAAGGCAGTGTTCTAAGAATGAAATAAAGTATACTGTATAAATTCCAGGAAACTCTGTATTGCATAGAAATGTGAGAGCCAAAAACCACTTGGGAACTGGTTCTTATAGCAGCCCTGTCACCGCTGAGGCCATCAAATGGGGCTTCACTCAGTGGCTACAATAAGAATTCTTAACCCAGGTCATTATTTTAAGTCAGAGATTTATACTGGCAAGTGAGATCACCAAGTCATCCAAACAGGATAGAAAAGATAAGGCCAAAGCCAGGGTATCAGGAGATGAAGCGCGGGCAGCATTAGCCAGAGATGGTAAAGTACTTGTAAAGTACACTGTGAACTCTATTAATCTTTGTACACAATGTTTTTCAGAACAGCAGAAACAGATACTGCTGTCAGAAGAACCCTACCTTACATTACTGTAATTTAAAATTTCAGTATATAATTTTATTTATGTTTGAAAAAACGGAAAGTTAGAAGATGATTTACTAATAAAAGTGTTACTCTTTATATCAAGACGGTCAGTAATACTTGAAAGGTAAACATGAAAGAAGTGAGGTTTGTACTTAAAATATACTCCTTTTCACAAGATTCTCAGTAAGATTAAAAATGTGTTTGATTCCTGTAATAGGCAATAAAATGCAAAAGTAAAAACATTCCTGTCATATCTATTGCCAAGTTGCCATAATGCCAAAATCAGAAACACAATTAATTTTCAGATCCACCATTCTCTTTTCCACAGAATTCATGCATTGCTTTGTTGAGGATCAGATGGATATATCCTATCTGAATTTATAAAAAGAAAGACAAAAAAATGGGCAAATGTAATGTTCAATGTTTTAATTTGCAAACAGTGTAATTGGTTTTGAAGCTTACATTTATATTTTTATTCTTATTTTTGTATTTCAACTTGTTTTTTAATATGTTGTTGGCTGCTTTGATTTCAATGATCAGGAGAAAGATGAGGTACAAGTTAAAAAAGTTACAACAGCCACCTCTATACAGTAGAGTCTCACTTATCCAACATAAACGGGCAGGCAGAATGTTGGATAAGTGAATATGTTGGATAATAAGGAGGGATTAAGGAAAAGCCTATTAAACATCAAATTAGGTTATGATTTTACAAATTAAGCACCAAAACATCATGTTATACAACAAATTTGACAGAAAAAATAGTTCAATACGCAGTAATGCTATGTAGTAATTACTGTATTTACGAATTTAGCACCAAAATATCACGATGTATTGAAAACTTTGACTACAAAAATGCGTTGGGATAATCCAGAATGTTGGATAAGCGAGTGTTGGATAAGTGAGACTCTACTGTATATTATCACATTGCTTGCATCATAAATACAGTGAATGGACATCAGAACAAAATGGGAAAATTCTGCTTATGAGTATAACTCATTTCCTTGTAACTGCACACAGTATGCCATCCATATTTCTAAATGTTAATATTGTATTCTTTGATTGATTGAAAGACACAAGTTAATTTTCAGTACCACAAATAGAAAAAGAGCTTTATTTATAAATATAAAAAACACCTGTGATTCTAAGACATAGCCCATTTTAGAGATATTTATATGGGGGAAAGTGCATCTTAAGATTGAAGGAAGTACAGTACATCTCATACATGAGTTTTTCAATGCTCACCTTCGTGTTGGCGCATACTTTTCCCTTCTTGTAGTCTTTGTGGCAGCCTCTCTTATCCAACTTGGCCCAAAGGGCTTTGGCTTTCCAGTAATTAAGCTTGGACTTGAGCTTATGGTAAAAAGTACGATAGTCCTTGGGCTTCAGTTCTAAATAATCACAGAGGTCCTGGAAGGCTTTCAAAGTCCCTTTGCAGGTTGATGCCTGGACAAATCGGTCAAAGAGAACATGGGCCTGATTCACCTTCTCCTTGCTCCTCTCCTCCATGTTCCCAGCTTATCCGCTGGCCCTCCTTGGTATGCCGGCAGCTGTCCCCTTCCAGTCTGCCTGGCTCCTTGGCTGTCTTTTTGTTCATCAACTATCCCTGGTTTCAATCCATGTCCATCATAAATCTAGAAAAACAAAAGAGAGAGGTTACCGGATTGACACTGGCACTTTCTAATGATATAAAAATGATGCAAATTCAGTCGATTTTCACATTTCTGTTTGGCTTTAAGAGGCACATGGCACTAAACAAACCACCAGTGAATGGAAATTAACAGATTTCTGTTACAGGTTAAATCCAAAAGATTCCAGAATACAGAATTGTCCATATGGGTATATGAGACTGTGACACCATTGCCTTCTGGTAGTTCAATGTCCACAAACATTGTTTCATGCACAAAACTATTAAACTGAAATATTGTATAAAATTACATTAAGGTCACATAATTATATATGAATATTGTAAAATTAATTTTCATTATATGAATGAAACATAAATGAATTTTGTGTTTAGACTTGGAACCCATTTACAAGATATCTCATTATGTACATACATGCAAATAAAAAATATATAAAAATTAAAATCCAAAATGAAAAACACTTCCAGTTATAAGCATTTGGGGATAAGGGATATTCAACCTGTACTTAAATAATTTAATATGAATAACTGACAAAAAAGAAGTGGGGAACTGTGTGTGTTGGTCAAATTTTTTAACACTTCCCAACAAATTTTTGTCTCTGCCTTACACAGTAGTCAACATCTCAGGACCCTTTTATTGTGGTAAGGAGAATATCTTAATCCAATGCTTATCCAGACATCACCCAAAACTTCATAACAGGGTTATTATACTGTTTAAGGGTGGGATGGTTAATGTGTTGCCCTTGATCTCTCACCACTGATTATACCAGGTGAGAGTTGCTGTTCAATAACATTGGAAAGACTCCAAGTCCAATCCTTCCCCCACCCACTTGCAAGATGAGGACCTCAAGCAATCACATTTCTTCCACTTCTTGGTTTCTATTGTCCATATTTTCTCTTTAATTAACATCATATCATGGCTCATTTGTCCTCAATCATTTGCTAAATTATGAGGCATATGCAAATTCTGCCTGACTTCTGCTTGCATTCATAGGGCAAAAACAATAATGGGTCATAGAAAATCTTTGTCCATTTGTCACTTACTGAGAAGTGGTGTCTTCCTCCCTAACCACTACAAAAGTTGAAAAAGACGTCTTTCTATCTTTTGCATTTCAATATGAATCTAACAGATTCCTTTCCAGTCAAATATACACACTAAAGAATCCTTTTGAGTATAAAAACTAATATCTTACTCTGTGATGGCCCTGTATCAAATTCCAATCCAATAGGCACTAAATTAGTTCCTTATTAGAGGGAATGATTCCACAGCTGTGAATTACATAGGCCAAAAACAGTAAAAGAAAGAGTTTGTTTCTCTATATGCTTTTTAAAAATAAACAACATTTTAGTTATGCATGGAGAAGATCTGGCACTTCTAGGCAGGTCAGGGAATGACTCTTGTCTGAAACCAAAGTGAGGTAAAGTGGATCAAACATATTAGTGAGTTTTCCTGCATATCTAATAATTTTCAAGTGGATAAAATATCTTTAACTCAACAGTGTATTACAAAGTCTTTGCCTAGTGTTCACATATACAAACAGAAAACCCCTCCTCCAATCCTTTCAGCTTTATGTACATCAGAGGAGACAAACACTTAATTAGGGCTTTACAAAAGAAATCACACAAAAATAACAAGAGGCTGGCCAGTTTTACACTTCAAGAATGTTACCATGGCCAGATCTAGCTTTTGCTAAAACTAGCTAGAAGAAAAACTAGAACCCTGCTGATATAAGGTTCCCTTCACACCATTGTATGGCACCTAGAGCCATTAAGAAATTTGCCAAAACAAAAAGTCTATGGCACAGTTACTTCACACTACTAGGGCATTAGGCAGCTTACAACAAACTAGGTTATGTCGAGATCATGAGCGCTGAGATTTCAGTTTCTAAAAAATATTTCAGGGTGAGAGACCATTATACTTAAAGCTATTATCTCTTATAATTGAATGTCAGCATTTAAAAGCTATCTCCAGATCTCTATAGACAGACAGCACTGGCTGCATTTGATGCTCCTCTGCTGTACCACTTGATGATTTCACATAACAAAATGCCATGCCTCAAAGACTATATCCCCCACCCTTAAGTTTCAATGAGCAATTAATGCCTGTGAACTGTTTACCTGGTATAAATGCTCACAATCTCCTTACTAAGAGGGATTGACTTAAGCACAGTTATCCATTAAAATGGAAATTGTAACATGTAGATTTGCACTCTGCCGTTCCTTTTTAAACACATATAAAATTGCAACCAAGACTTCATATTATTATTATTATAATTAATCCAACATAAATTCGGTCAAGATTTTATATCAGTTGTTACCAACAGCACAGCGTCTATCTCTATTCATGATGAGAGCTTGCCTTTGATACTATAAACAAAGATCTTCATCCATGCTGAACGATAAGCATGCCGTGTACCATATCTCTAGGCAAGGATGATAGAGAACAGAGACAAAAACTGGATGACACTTCCAGCCAAAGCAGCACAATTCCTATAAACTGAAATTATGTTTAAAACTAAGAGTATTTTTACTGGAACAGAGGAATAGCTTAACTCAGATCCAACTTCTTCAGATTCCTGCTAACTTGTTTTTCTTGCTCCTGACAAGGAGCAAGCCAAGGGAAACTTTCACAGTTTATCCTTCTTGCCATTCCAATGTGTCAGTGCTCTCTGGACCTTAGCTTGCTATGCAATTGCCAACACTAATGCCCTGGTAAAGGAATCAGGAGACATACTTCTGGGCTAGTTTTACAAGCAGGCACCTGCTTGTATGAAAAGTACCTCTTCGTGTGTTACCACAACCATTACAATCTATGGCTTCATATTTGTAACTTGTAGAAAGAAATAATTCATAGAAATTGTGCTTCAATGCAAATCTGGGACTTAGCTGCAAGGCTTCCATGCACACTCTGAGGGATGAATCACAACAGGAAAAATCAACTAAGAGCAGGAGCACTACTGAAATGTGTTTGCTTTGCAGCTACTGCAGTGATAAAATGTATAGAAATTTCCAACAGTAGCAGCATTATTTATATTTACTCACAAAAAAGTTATGAAAGCCTTCCATGTAGAATAAATACAATAACAGAATGTCTATCAGAAAACAATACTTTTCTTTTTCACAACTGTAGTGCCTTTCTTGACAAAATTTTATGTTTTGAACCTCCTTGGAGACTGTGAATTCAATGTCTGAAATAATCATTGTAGACACTATGCTAAATCTGTGTTCTTGACTATGGTCAGATGTAGGCATCAGTTTTAACATCAGCACATTTCTTGCCTTAATCTTGTTGGAAATGCTAAATTACTAAATGAAACCATTCGGGGGTTTTTTTTGGTAAATTGAGTCATGTCCCTAATAATGTTCATAAGAAGAAAAAGCTAAGGACCTTAGAAACAAACAAAAAAGTAAAGAAACTACCCGAAGTATGTGTTAATCAGTACATATATACATTAGAGTACTATTTCAGATCAATTACTCGAGAATAAAGAAAATGTCCTCTATCCATATTTCAACACCATTTCGCTGTCTCAAGTTACATTTGTACCCCTCATACAGATAACATGCTTTTTATAGCAACAGGCAGCATAATTCAAAGAACACTCAGCAGTTTAGAGCCAACAGGATTCTACAAAGACTGAAGCTAAACATAGCTCATTAATGTTCCCCTTGTGTTTTTTTTTTAAGTTTACCAGATGAACAGTGCTGTATTTTGAAGTTTTAGAAGGAAGGCTTGGGGAAATGGTCTAGAACAAAAAACCCAGAAGCTGCATCACTTCTAAAAATCATGAGTTGTGTAGGTAAAGTATCTGTTGACTTATGGTGACCTCATGTATTTCATTGAGATTTGTTAGTCAAGCACTTCACAGATGTGGTTTTACCATTTCAGTGGCAGTCTCCCATTCATGTAGTTAACTAGTATTGACTCTATTTACTTTCCAAAATGAGATGTAATGTCTTTAGGGTATTTAGGCCATATGGATTGAACATCGAGTCTTTTGGCCCTACCATTTACAATTTTTCTGCTAACCAAACATAGCATTTAACATATCTGTTGCAGAAGACTCCCAAATCCACAAAAAGTCTTCCATAACACTGGCCAACATACATGTTGGTGTCTCAAATGTTAGACCTGTTTCTAAGTATATTTCACCAATTTTTCCCTATAAGTTATAGTTTCTGAGATATAGTACATATGCTATATAATAGTTACCACCTGCTTACGCATAGAAAACCTTGATAACATTATCAAAGAAACTAGAGCTGATGCAGTCTATACAATGCAATTTTCTGAATCAGCATCTTCAAATAACCCCAGGAACAGGTCTAAAAACAAAGAAACAAGGGTTTTTTTTAAGTTGGGCAAATCAATAATATTAGTTCTCAAGGTGCCACAGTGATCAGTCTTTTAAATTTTGTTTTCTAGAAAGGATTTCAGTGTCGCAACTTTTTGCATGGACTCTCAATCTTGCATTTTCTCACAACAGTGGGCAGCAGCGTATTGAGTAGGTGTGCAGAAACAGATAAAGAAAGAACTGAATAAAGGGAAATGGAGAGCTGAGAAAAGGTAACTTACTAACATCAAAACTTCCTTCTGCCATTTCACTTTGGTGGTTTCCATCCACCTCCTGCCTCCCGCTGCTTGCCCACATTCTTGCCGGGAATAGCCAGGTGCCTAAGTCCTTGAAACCTGGGGGCAGCAAGCCAGACACTACAGAAACAATAAAGGAAAGCAGAAATGTCTGCCAGGTTTCCAAGGTATTGGTATGCAATCCCTGTGTCTTACTAGGAGCCAGCAGGATTTTGAATGTTTTGTCTTGAAGCTGCCAATGCTGACTCAGAACTTCTCTTTACTCTTCCTTGATGCCTGGAATGGGGAAGGGAGGGGATCATAATCTATGAAGATGCATACAGGAAGAGGACCTTTCCTGTGTATAATATCATCAAGCGCTGGATGTTGACTCATGTCTGTATATCCCACTCAAGATCTCTAGCTCATATGCAGAACAATAGAATCTGCTGACAGAACACACCAAATGCGTGAAAAGGGAATAGGTAACAAAAAGCCCCTAAAAATATTACTGTTAGGCACTTCCATCTGTAAAAAGGCATACTTTATAGCCTCACGTGTAAGGAGAAAGGCAAAGAGCTAATAACATCTCCCAAACCCAGACTCATGAGTGAAGAATCACAAGTCTAGTTGTGCATATATTGCATGTATGGGCATGCTTGTTAGAGAGTTCAATTGAGTTGTGGCTTCCTGTTTAAAGTCAGTTGAGCAATACAACATTACCTTGCCTGGTTTTTGCCCAAACATGCTGACTGGGGATGATGGAAGCTGAAATCAGATACAACTGCTAGGATATCAGGTAAGGGAAAACTGGTAACATAAAAACATGCTAAAAGATAGTGGAAGCAAGACATAGGGCTCATAATGTGCTCAGCAGCTTTTTCCCCAAGGAAAAGTAATACAGAAATAGGATCATAGTGTTCCAGTGAGGTCATTTGTGGCAGAGATCAAAGGATGGCCACCATCCATTCACTTCACAGCAAGGCAAAAACATCCACACCATCAACCTCCTACAGATCAACCCACATCATTAATTTTGTTCTGAAGACCTGTTGAAACATCCTCTTTTCCTGCGGTGTGTGTTAGTATGCATACTGCCATCTGCTAAAGAAAATTTCCAGTGAGGATCCAGTTGCACTGGGCAATGTCTCAGGCTATCCAAAGGGTGGGAAGGCAATGGCTAATTTTTTCCACATCCAACTACTTCTCTGATATGGTTTTCTGAGTTATAAATAGTAAGTATGGTAGATGTACCAGCTGTAATTAAATTAAAACAGGAGCACACTTGTTTCTTTTACAAAAAAACAAAAACAAAAAAACAAAAAACAAATCACAGCTACAAAATGTTGCAGCATGGCAGATAGATCATATGCATACTGTTGTCACAGAATTTACAAGGATAAGGTTAAGAATACATGAATGTGCACAAAGCCTTAATAAGATGAAGAACCTCTTTCCATATTGCATTCTCATCTTCCTAAATCAGGAATGGGTAACATGTACCCCTTCAGATGGGTCTCACCCTGGATATTTTTTTTTCCGATTATTACCATCTGGCAGGTGGTATAGGATGATAAAAAGGCTGAGAGACAGCTTTTATCATGGAGCTGTGAATATATTGAACTCTATGGTTTCACACTGTTGTGGCATTAGGGGTTGTACAACAGTCATTCGAATGTGGAAGGACTGATGTTTTGTTTGGTAATGCTCCATATAAAACATGATTGGAACGGTATTTAATTTCTTTGTGCAATGTACAATGACAATAAAGTCATTCTATTCTAAATCTCCTCATTCTTACCAATTGTTTGATAAGCCAGACTGATCTAGAGTAACGCTACTCAAAAAAGGCAGTCTATAGACTGGCACTGGTTCATGAGCTATCAGCTAATAGTCTCTTGCAGATTTTCCAAGATTGAAAGAAAAAAATGACACATTAGGACCAGTCCCTCATATTAAGCAGTGCTTTCAAAGACCATGACCAAATACAGAAGAACACATTCCCTCATCCTGCCCAGGACTATTCCCTCTCAAACTCAACACCCTCCATATTTTTCATATTACAACCCACATCATGTTCCAGCAAGATGATTGTTATGTGTCTTGAACATCTGGAAGATACCAGGTTGGGGAAGGTTGCTTTAGGCTCTCAATATTTGACTATGAAGTGGATCCACAAGACTCAAATCAACGGCAGCAAAATTTTTCTGAACCTGACTTTCGTCAACAATGAATGTTGAGATGTTAGCTTATCCTCTAAGAGATATCTCTTGAAAACGAACACGCACACACATTTTAAGAGCAGTTTAAAAGAAAAATAGATGAGGCAATGAAAATCTGACAGCCAAGCACAGCATCTACCCTGAGGCCAGATTTTAACTACTGGCAACCTTTTTACTCAAATGCTCACAGGAACACCACTACTGCAAACCCATCTCAGAAACATAGAGTTTGAAACAAAAATCCACTGACTTCAAGGTTAAATGAGCCCAGCTTTCCTAGTGTAGTGCTAGCTCAATCCATATTGTTGGCAGTGTCAGAGATGAAAACTGTATACATCAGCCTGTCTACAAGGCCATGGATGAGATAGATTTCGTCTTTCTCCATTCAGCAGAAATTGGGATTTTCCAAGCACTCCTGTACAAAAAAATGGCAAATACAAATACCTGGTTGAATACTGATATATTTGTCATAAGAGAGCTTACCAGAAGACACTAAAATCCACAGATTTAGCTAGTCATCTATTTATCTTCCGGCAGGTGATAAGAAGAATTTTAGCACCAGGTCTCACCCATTCAAATTCTTAAGAATCAGAGGGAATGGTAAAGTTCTCCTGACATTTGGTAAAATCAGCTAAGGGCCCTTCCAGACAGGCCCTATATCCCAGGATCTGGTCCCAGGTTTTCTGCATTAAACTGGATTATGTAAGATCCCATAGCCAGATAATCCGGGCTAAACAGAAAACCTGGGATATGATCTTGGGATACAGGGTCTGTCTGGAAGGGCCTAAGTGGCAACTTTTTTGTTGTGTAGAATCAATACCTGGTCAAAAGTAATAAACAGTGGACAAGTGTGCTCCTTCAAGGGTCTTTTTGTGGCCTTTGGCCCCTCTGGATTTTCCAGACACCTCTTTTCTGTCCCCCTCCCTAAAAGCTAAATGACTTGTCCTGAAGAATTGATTAGCAGCAATCCATCTTTTTAAAATATTTCTGAGGGGGAGTGGGGAATGACTTCACTATTTAACAATAAAAACCCTTTTTCCTAAAAATGAGGTGAACCGGCAGAAAAACTACTACAAACTTGCCTCAGTTTTCCTCCTTGTTTCAGAAGGACTCAACTTTTGCCTAGAAAAAGAAGCCAACGTCAACTCTGTGTTTGGCATGCAAACTTTTCTGTTGTTCTCTACGAAATTTCCAAAACACATCAGGTGTTTTGAATCTAACTCTCAAGAGCCCTAGTTAGCATGGCCAATAGGCAGGAATGCTGGGAGCTGTATGCTATTACAAAAAGATCAGTTTGGAGGAAAGGCTATATTCAAGATTCTATATACTTAAAAAAATGCCACTTAGCCAGGGCTGCTGGAATAAAAAGTGAGTGTTCGAAGAATGGATCAAATGGGCTTGTTCCTCAGCAACTCATCTGTCATGCTCACATCTGGAAATGGGTAAAACTTCTTGCCTTCCCTTTCCCCTTTCATGTGCAAGTCAAGATACTTGACATGCATAATTCAGCATAACATCTAGTCCCATAACTCTAATTTATTGCTCCAAAATAAACACAAATTCTTAAAGCAATAGCACAACTTACATTTAAAGCTGATTTTACAATCCTGGCTTGCTTGGATGCAATCAAAAATAATCCCAGGTTCATATGTCATGCTAAACTATTCCTGTTTGGATTCTTTACTCATTTATAGGGATAGAGGAACAGGACATCATTTTTCACAATATACTTTAACATGTGCAAATGTGGCCAATCTCCAAAATTCTATTTTGCAGCTTTCCTAATGCCACAGGTGCAAAAGATATTGGGAGCTCTTTGAATAAATCCCAGTTAAAACGAACTAACGGCACAGGTGTACTGACCTAACCTCTTTGTGTCTAAGCAGAAAGATCATCACAAGCCGGACTACGTATTAGGTTTTCTTCCAGTTCTTTGCAGTATAAAGGAACAGGTAAGTTTTGCCAACTCTGCTGTGGATTTTGTGCTTCTGGGTGCACTTTAACCAGCCTGAGTGAGTGAGTCATGTTATTAAGCCGACACAACCATAGCAGGCACAAAAACTGCATTGATTGATCCAAGATGAATGTAAGGAAAGCTAGCAGGGGTTAGAATGTCTCTCACTACTGGCCTTATAAGAACACATGGAAATCAGTGAGGAGGCCACAAATAAAGTTGAGAGGGGTGCGGGGTGGCAGCATCTACCAGAGTACCAAGCATTAGGCTTATAACTGATCTGAAACATCCTTCATAACACAATTGACATAAATCAAAACTGTAAACTAGGAAATCCCCAGACCCAATTTCATCTCTCCATTTATTTGGGGCAACCCATTTTTACCCAGGCATTCAAAAAGCTCAGTGGTGATGCCATGGTGGTGAATGCAGAGGGCTAGGTGCATCTTTTAGGTCCTTCAAAGATGGGCTTTCACCTTTCAACACTATATTTAGAAAAGTGAACAATTTATTTTTGATAAGAGTTGAGAAACAGTACTCATTCTGAACCATACATAATTTGACCCAGGTTTTTGGAGTCTATTTTTTACTAGATTTTCTAAACTTAGACGTAAGTAAATAGGGTAATTGTGCCTGGAACATTATATACACTGTCCTATTAAGAAGTCCAGGCTCTTCTAAAATCTCTCTCAACTGTGAGAGCACGGGTCAATGTTTACTGGTTCTCAGTTATAGGAAATAGTGAATGCAGTCATTCTAAATGCTCATACGGGGAGCAGAAGAAGCCACACAATGGATATCCGAACTCTCAACTAGTGCAACATCAGCGACAGCTAAACTGTATAAGAATGAAGTTCTATTAAGGATGAATATGTGGGACAAATGTCTGTTATATCTTTCTGACTCTTTTTATTATTCCTATCACCAAAAAGTAGAAACTCTTTTCAACAGTTGTTGGGGTGCCTTCCTGTCATTTCCAAGGTATGGCAGAACTATCATTGGGCTTTCTTGAGAATATTTGTTCAGAGGAACGAGGTTTCTTTGCCTTTCTCTGAGATCTTAAGTAACACTTAAGTGGGTTTCCATGGCCAAGTGTAGATCTGAATATTGGGTCTCCAAAGTCGCAATCAAATGCACAAACTACGCCATGCTGTTTTTCTTCAGCTGGACTTATTCTGACATTTTCTCCATAAGTTTATGCATTTGGTCCTTCTGTAGAACACATTCCACTGTTGTGCAGTATTTGTATACATTGATTCACATACACACATGCAAATACAAAAACTAAAGATAAGACACCAGATGCTTTATCAGACCTAATTCCACCCAGCAGAGGGCAGTAGTATATATAAAGTGGAATAACCAATTTTACAAACAGAAATGCAACTTTAACAGTATGCAGCCGAAACTGCTAGAGGGGGAGCCATGTTAGAATACCACACAAAACACAAAGAACCCTGTACGATCTTATTATGGAATATGTTTTCTTGGACCAAGTTCACATTATGTACAATTGTGTTGATAACACAAGACTGGGAAACAAAGTGCATCAATTAATTCCTCAATCTATCTGTATCAGAGTTAGGAGGACCATCTTGGAACCTGCACAGTCAAGGGCTCGAGTCAGGGGTGCCTATAATCTTTGAAGACAACAACGTACACAACGTATTATATAATTCTTCTCAAACTCTTGGCAGATTGGTCAATATTAATGCTGTACTGCATTAATACTGCAACACATCATTAAGGCAAACCAATCTCAGTAGGAGACTGTGTTTGAGATAGGCTTGCCTTAAACTATCCAATTACTGAAGCAATATCTCAGAAAAATAAGTTACAAATTGCATACTTCACATTACATACTTCTCAATACAAGATCACATCCTGTATTGATCCAAGCAGCTACAATTCATTTTGGATTTTAAAATAATTTATTATGCAGTAGTATCATTAATGAATGTATGGATAACCTACATTTAACAATCCTGAATACTTACCCTGAAGGCATTTCTGGTTGTTTTACTTGTTCATACACCCTCCTATTCCAGTAAGGGATAACATTCTTTTACTCTGTTCACTCCCATGCCAAATCCTTATAATCAAGCTACACCAAGCCAAAATTCATTCTGGTTTCAATTACTCCTCAAAAATCTTTCACCACTGAGAAATTTAAATTGGAAGATCAAGCAAAGTAATTAAAAGCAAATTAGGAAGGCTACCCACACACAGCCTCCTTAGAAGTTTCACACCCGAACCCAAACCACACCTTACCACATCTCCTTAGTGATGGGAGAGTCCATAAGATCCAGGAAAACAAACTTTGCTCTTGTTTGGTAGAGAAGATACCAACACTCCCTTATTTAGCAAAAGAAGATACTAAGGCTTTGTTAGCACAGTTAAGAAAACAAGTTTATTTCCCATGAAGCCCTCCAACCGGATGGCAAAAGACTGGACACAATTCTGTTTGCTATGCAAAGGGTCTCATGCAAGCAGCTCTCTACAGGAGCATTGACCTGGATTCTGCAGAGCTAACCGTTGATTAGGACTCAAGAGCTTCTGCCTTCAGGGGCAAGCTTCCATCTTCCAAGCCTTCAGTATCTGTGCACTATTCAAGCACTTAAAAATAGCAACCAAGCAGCACATCCCCCTTTCAGCCTGGACACCTGACTCCCAGTTGAGGCTGGAACTAGCTTTTAGTTAAAGAGATTCACCTAAAGAAAACAGGGATATTGAAATATCTCATGTCAGAGAGAATAACGAGTTTAGTTGCCTAGAGCAAGCCAAGTATTAGTAGAATATCAGTTTTCATAAAAGGGATCAATGGTGGCATCCATGGTGAAAGAGGAGGCACGTGGGCAAATTTGGCTCCTCAAAGAATATTTTGCCTGTGATTTTCTGGTAGACACATACTCATATTCTGCTGCAATTGAAAGGCTGTTAAAAGGCTTGATGGATGATACCCCAGTGCTGTGGTTTAAAAGAACTTTCAAGAAATGTTAAGTGACAGTCTTCTCTATTCTCTTCCTTCTTCATTTGAAGATGGTCAACAAGCCGTATCATCCTGCAAACCATAATGGCTGAATACTAACTCCAGAGATGTGTACTTCTCAAAATGAGTTAACAGGCAACTGTGAGGGAAGGGAATTTACTGACCACTGTCCTACTGGATTCAGAAGCTTTCCTTGGGTATCTGGCTGCTCATTGTGGAAAACAGGATGCTGGATCAGATAGGCCTTTGGTCTGATCCAGCAAGAATAGTCTGGGATTATGTTCTTAAGATTTCAGGAGTAGGAAAATACTTCATAGAGGACTGTCGCATTGCCAGAAAAATTTCACTAACCCAATAAAATATAAAACTGAGCTCTCAACATGGAACATTTTAACAAGTGAATGAAAGTGACTTTAAAAGTAAATCTATATTTTGTTCTGGTTACAGTATTTACTAATTTTGCACATAAAAGAATCAAAAGAAAGACTAAATGGGATGAGGAGTGATGTACAAATCTTGTAGGAATCCCACAGAAAGAAACAACACTTCAACACAGCAAGCCTGAAAAGTCTCTTTCTTTCATACTTATTATGAAAACACACTGGAACCATGAATGCTAGCAAAATGCTTTATCATATAAAAATAATAAATAATGAGAGTTTCAAATATTTTAAACCAGATATTATGCTCTGGGGGAATTCCCTCTTTACTAATGTTCAACATATCAGAGGTCAAGAGTTTGTACTGCTATGATGAATATAAAACTAAATTGAAGGGTGTCAACTGTACACGGAGTACTTGCATGTTATGCCTCCACATTATGACTTCTTGTATGTAGGCAGTTCAATAGACCCAAAGAGGGAGAAAGCAATTCAAGAAAATAAGCAATAATAATGATAATAATAATAATAAACTTTATTTATACCCCGCCACCATCTCCCCGTGGGGACTCGGGGCAGCCCAAACAACATAGAACAAAACATAGGCAACATAATACAAATCACACTATAAAAAGATAAAACAGTAATACAATATATCAAGTAAAACAAAAATACAGGATAAAAAAATGCATTTAAAACACATAAATCGTAAAATCGTAATAAAAACGGGATAGATTATTAATTTTGTTGTTTGTCTCAAAACATACATTTGATTTCATTTTTGGAACCATATAACTCAGAATTCAGAATTCAGCTTCAGAATTCTGGAAGCCAGATGGGCGTCTTTATGATGTGCACACTATGGGTGCTCTCAAATTACACAGCCCAACAAAAACACATTCTTGGTATCTTAGTTTTTAGGCCTGTTCCTGGGGTTATTTGGGACACTGATTCACATTGCATTAAATAGATTGCATCAGCTCTTGTTTCTTATATTTGGTTATCATGACTTTACATAGGTGAGCAGATGAAGACTGTTATAGGCATATGCTATGGATCTCAAATACTGGAGCTGATAGGGGAAAACTTGTGCTCGTTTTTGGAATCAGCAGGTGAAATATACCCAGAAACAAGTCTAACATTTGAGGCATCAAAATGTGTGTTGGCCAGTGATTATTTCCATTCTTGGACAGTAATTTTCGCCAGTTTTTAAGTCTCACCAAATGTAAAGAGCAAATTTAAACAGTACAAAAGTCCTCTTCATTTGCAGGTTTAACTTCTTTCAATCTGATTATTTGATATAATATGACCTCTCTCAGAATCTCTAGGTCCTTCAGTACAACGTTATGTCAACTGGGTTGGAGGACCTACAGATCATTAGCGATAACACCTTCCAGTGGAAATTGACCACACAGTCACTCTAGAACCAAGCAAATCAACCCAGCCATATCCAATCACTTAAGGAAAATTTAGCAATGAAATCTGGAATTAAAAGATAGTAGACATCTACCTGTTGTGTGTGACTTTCAGGCAGAAGCAATGAACTATGGATTCTTTCCTTAAACAGAATTCACATTCCTCCTTTCCCTGACCAAAGATAAACTATGCTGCAAAGCCATCTTAAAAGTTGTCCTATTAGGAAGCACTGAAGAACCAGAAGCTGATTCAGATTTAAGACTCACTATTTTTTCCCCTGTGGGTGGGGGGAATAAAGCCAAACACAGAATTAATAATAAAAAATCATGTCAACCAGATGACTTACCCCATCCCATCTCAAGGTATCTCCAGTACAGTCCAAACTTTACACTGTGATTACTCAGTCTCACCTAGAAACTCTCCTAATTCTCAACACCTGTAGGGCCTAGGTTTAGTAATTAAAGTTGCAACACAGCAAATTTGGAATGAGAAGGCAGTTTCAAGGAACTGGCGAAGATAAAAAAAACCTTCTTGACAAAATAACAAAAGTACAGACTTAGGATGTAAAGAACAGTCAATGGAAACAAATATGATTATGCAGAAGATTTTTTATTTATTCAAGTTGTGAACATCAATGAAACATCTACCGTAGCTGTTTGGGGTAATGTGAACATTCAAAGTTAATCTCTGTGTCTATGTATGTGGCGGGGGAGGGGGGTTCACAAATAAAAATTGATTTGACAGCAGTTAACAAACGATAAGTAGTGCTTAGCCAGTTCCCATTCCCATTAAATACCAAATGGAAGCATGGATTTCACTTGACTTGAGTGTCTATGTGCTTTCAAATCGCCTGTTGACTTATGGAGATCCCATGGATTTTATAAAGTTTTATTAGACAACGAATATT
Source organism: Anolis carolinensis (assembly GCF_035594765.1). Classification (NCBI taxonomy): domain Eukaryota; kingdom Metazoa; phylum Chordata; class Lepidosauria; order Squamata; family Anolidae; genus Anolis; species Anolis carolinensis. The sequence continues at coordinate 188,635,576 of NC_085845.1, forward strand.
TAAGGGTGGTTTGGACAGACTCTTACTCTGAAATATGACCTACATCACTTGGTATTTACTGGCAGTATTCCATCCAAGTATTAATCAGGACTGATGCTACTTTTAAGATCAGGCAAAATATAGTGGCCCAACTGCTGATGTGTAAATTATTTTGAAGAAAGAACATACAACCCACTCCCTGGAATACAAAAGAACCACCAATACAAGTGAAGAAGAAATGGTTAGCAATCCACCATTTCTGGACAAGCGATCACAGTACTGTAATAAACATCAAACCATATTACAACATGCTCTGCAATCAGAAAACGTATATCAATAGCAAAAAGGAACATGGTGTGTAGATCAGCTTACTAGTTACTTTCTAATTAATTCATTCGCTTGCTGTACACTCCGACATCATGTTCTTTCAGGCTATGCTAGGAATCCTGACTTATCATTTTGCGGAATCATTATTAGTATCAGAGAACACTTGTTGTAAGAAAGGATATGTGTACTGATTTTAAGGAACACCACATAGAGGTTATTATTTTAGCTACTAACTTTCAGGAGTAGATATGAAGTAGTGCCAGAGAAATGTAATTGCCTTTCATTAGCAAAGCTTGAACTATACAATGAAAACCGTACTCATGCTTTCTTGAACAATGTAGTGTCCAAAATTTTTAGAATCTAAATTGTAAATTGTCTGCATACTAGAAATAATCAAAAGCTAATATACAAGCCCTAAATATCCTAAAGACACCAGATTCCATCTGATAGTGGAAAGCAAGGAGAACCAGACCTGTCAGTACATGCATGGGAGACCACCACAAATATCAAGTGCTGTGGACTGTATTTCAGAGGAATATGAAGTTTCACATGATCAGCATAAATAGATGGGCAATTAAGCATATACACACAAAGTACCAACAGCTTCATCTTTCAAAGCATACCGAGTGACCTGCAAGTAGTATTATCAAAATTGGACCCCCTTTATATTTTATTATATTAGCCCAGACCAGATTGATATAATAAAGTTTATATAGTTAGAGTCTTGTCCCTTTCTGTCCAGAGGTTCCCTAGCCAAAGCCAAATCTCCCTAAAGCAAAACCCCCATCCTAACCCATATTAACTGGAAATATTAATTACTAAGTATTAAATTCACCCCAAATTTTGTGGGGGGGGGGCCTGAACTTGGTGGGAAACTGTGTCTGCAGCCTTCACAGGAAAGCCTATCGCCTTAATCTGATGAACTCTCATTTTGTGATTCTGAGAAAAACCCTGGAGCCATAATTAAGCTGTGACTCCAACACCTAAAAATTGACCTTTCCCTCACCTCCTGAACCTCACCCTCTCAGCCTCAAGACAAATAGATAGATTAGATAGATAGATAGATAGATAGATAGATAAAATTACCTTAACCCTGTCGCCCCAAGAAATACATACATACATACATACATACATCATACATTTCTTTAATTAACAAAACAGACCCGGCTCTTTTTTCTCTGCCGGAACTGTCTCTTTCCTCTATTCCTTTCTAACTTCTTCACTATTGCGGAACTTTGCATATTCAAACTGCCAGCTCCAATATGTTACCATTCTTTTTCTGCTACTGAGCCCCTGCAGTACAACAGACCAGCACAGGATCCATCAGACCCAAGATTATCAAATATCATAACTTACATTATATAGTGCTTATGTGACTTTGGACTACGCGCCTGACTTGGGAAACAACACATATTCTTCCAATAAGTGAGGGGACTCCCCGCTGGGAGATAGATTGCTAGCAACCCCTAGGATCCAAGACTCATCAAGGATGTTATTTACCCACTTGACTGACTTTTGGTTTCCCAAGCCTCACTCTTTGTAAAGGATTATTTCAAGCCTCCACAGTCCATTAGTGACAAGTACCCATTCTTTCCAGCATGGACAGTAGCGCCCACATCCCTCAGAGGTGGGCAGAGTAATTGATCTTTAATTTCGAATCCCATCAATACCAGCTGTTCTCTCTTCCTCTCCACCGCAGTCTGTGACATCAGGAGGGAAGCCAATGAGAAGGTGAGTCCTAGAAGGCACAGTTCCTGACCAACCAGGGGAAGGAGCGGGAAGTTTTAAATAGCTGTCAAACTATGCTGCACCATTCTATATGGGTTATATCAAATCTTTGAACGTTTAAGCTGCTCTGAAATCCAACTGGTCAGTTGAATAAACCCTTGTTCTACTGCCTTCATCGGAAATGTCTCCATGATCCTGATTTCAAAGTAGCAGTGTATGCTGGGCACCTATTCCCACCTGCCCTTTCTAGAGGCTAGCTGATCTTGGTAACAGTAGCTTTATTCTGTTCTGAATCTCTTTTAGAGAAAAAAAGGGGAATGTAAATAAATATAAATATAATAGGGCCCACCCTTATAATTCTGCCATGTTGTTCTCACTGTCTGCATAGACAATCTACTGCTTATTTCTCTTAAATGCTAAATCTAAGGACTCGAACAAAGCATGAAGCATTGACATAAAATCATTTGCTGATCTATCCTCCAGAAACAAGAAATATTAAATGTAACAGAAGGCTGCTGAATCAATTCTGGCACACAGGGAAATGCTGCCTGCATTTTCGGTTGCTCAAAAGCCAAAAAAATCAAACGGCTGCTGTTAAAATGGGAAATTAATTAATAGATTGAATATAATGTTTGCTAATAAAAGATTGAGGAAACCTGTCTTAATGCCATCAGTTTCCAATAAATAAATTTATACATTCTTCCTTCCTAAGCAACCAAGCATCATTGAAGAATATCTAAAAGATAAACCATTCCATGTTACTGGAATCAAATAAAGGAAATATTCAAACTATGCATCACGTTATCCATAAGCAAAAAATAAAGCAAGGAGAGAAAGGCAAAAGCCCTGGCACAGCATCACAGTTTCAGCTAATTTTGGAAGCTTCTGATGAAATCTGCAAGGAAGGACAATGAAAAGGTCTGCTTGTAAACATGCACATTAAAAAACCCATCCCTTAAATTTTAGATTATGACAGACTACAAATGGTCAAGAAAAACGTATTATAAAGGATGAAATATAATAGGTCTTTCAGAAAAACCAGAACAATCATGTAAAAGAGAAATGTCTGCTGAACGATACAAAATGGAGCTGCTACAAAACCTCCACAAATAGGGAGTTGTGCAATTCAACTGCTGCAATTTGCACAAATGAATGGGAATCTGGGCAGCTAGCCCATTTGAGGCAACAACCAGACACAATAGAGCCGATGTGTGTATGGGACCTCCAGGTTTTTTTCCGCTCAAACATTCAAAGCATGTATGTGAGGGAGAAGCTGGATCAGGACCATGGGGGCTAACTTCCACCTCCATTATCATATATTAAGGGTTATTGTCCCTTCTAGTTTACATGTTTCCTCCCCTAAGGAACACACATGCTCTTGGTTTGGGATCTGCCCTCAGTGACATTGTCACATAACCAAATTTAACAAGTGATGTCAGTGTTGCTAGGAAGAAGGCAGATTTCAAGTTCAAAAAATGGTGACAAAGCAACTGTCAATCAAGGCAGTGGACCAGTGCAAGAAGTGAAGGTTTTACAGAGAACACAGGGTTAGAAGCAATGTTCCTTTATGTTCAAATTTTACACTCCCATCCAAAATCAGAACACCACTCCCCTGGACTACTGCTAAAACTAGATTTCAAAATATGCATGACTTACCAAAAAACCACATACCCGGTTTATTACTCCTGTCAAACCTGTCAAATGAAAGGAAATATCCAAAACGACTGGGAACAGGCACAAAGTAAGCAGGATTCTTAAATCCACACTCCATTAATCTCACCAAATCTGCCAGTATAACTGTGATGTCTAAGTGGAGACTTCTGCTAACTTCTATTCTCAGAAGTCTTTACAAGAGAGAACATGGATTATGCACACTGACCTTTGCCTTGTCTCTTGCCCTGGCAAATCGTTGGACAGAGCTTCAGAAAGTTATCTTGACTACAGCTTCCAGCATGGTGTACACTTAAACTCACAAGTCAGCAATAGTGGTTTAGCATTTTGCAGGAACACAGCCATTGCCAAGTGAAGGAACCACAGAAGGAAAGTAGCAAAAGGAGTTCCAGGTTTTATCATTCTCCACATACTGGCCAAGAATTGGTATTCCTATCTTTTAAATGGAAAAAGAGTGCCACTCTCCCTCCCTCCCACTCAAAATCACCCTAACCCTTTTTCAATAAGGAAGTGCCAAAGTACAACAATGGAAGAGAATGTCAAAACTAATACTTGGCCACCATGCAGGGAAACATTTTTCAGAATATCAAGGACTTCCCCTCTTCTATGTACCATATTTCACCAAATAAGAGGTGCTCTTTTTCCTATTTCAAGGGCTTCAAAATGGGATGCATTTTAGATACATTTGCCAGAATTTTTTTTTAAAAAAACTGTCTTACCCCTAAGAGAAGATGAGGAGGGTGAAGTAGAAATATTTTAAATACACTTAAGTTTTCTTCCAATGACATTAAATGTAAATATTTACATTTATTTATTTGAAGAGAATCTGATACTTTCAGTACATGGTTTGCTCAAGTGACAAAGGCATTGAATCTCTACTAAACGAGTCGGCAGGATTCATTGTCTATAGCGCTTTCAGGGCTGATTATTCTCAGGTCAGGTGGAAAGCAGTCAACTGAAGTGTATTATATATATTGATACCAGATAACACACTTCTGATCTCCAACAGGTTGCCTAGAAAAGAATTAAACACATTTCTGGCTAAATTAGGAAAAGTTTATGCCAACAACTCCAAACTGGAAAAGGTAACTAATTCAGGCAAACAGTGGACAGTGTCCCTTTAATGACCCTTGGCCTGCAGCCAAGCCAGACTGATTAGAGCACCAATGACATCAATTTTCAGAAAGAAATGGGGAGATACACGCAGACAGCAATTCACAGGCCTTCTGCTGGGGAAGAAAAGACAAACCTTGATTTCCTGCAAAGAATGCACCCTCCCCATTCAAGATAAACATAGAAACATGAAGAAAGAAGAAATTGTTTATGTCAGGGCAACTACAGTCCTGGTGAAGCAACAAAACTGAGAATGAATGCATTTGATTACGATGCAAAAGAACCTGTTGTTTCCAGTTTGACCTCTTAAATGCATTTATTTTTGTCGAAGTGGAGAGGGAAGGCCCTTAAGGAAGAGAACAGACTGAGCCCTTCTATATACAGATACCAGATTTAGGACTAGGCTGTTTTATTGCAAAAGGCTGCCTTGCCACCTACTGTTACGGAATGGAAAAGGGGGTGGTATCAGCTTAGCTCCCCAAACAGCTGTTGGAGGTCTGTTATATCAGGCAAAGTGCATTAACAGCCAGGCAGAATCACTTAAGAGAAGGGCTTCCTAAATTTAAGAAATATGTTTACTTCTACTAACTCTAAAGGGATAGCTACTTTGTGAGACTTCAGCTACAGTTCTGCTTTGCTCCTGACAGATGGCTATTAAATCAAAGTCCTCTTCACAGTTGTGACACCTTCTGTGTGGAAGACTTTCCACAGTAATACTTGCCTGGCCAGTTCATTTCTGACCTTCTGCAATATTGTTTGTCAGTGTTATCTAAAGCTATCTGAAATGGTAAACTGGCAATTTTTAATTCCATATGCCAGGGACTGATGCCACATTTATTTTTTATATCCTGGAAACTTATTATAGATCAGTAGCCAATGACCTGTGGGTTGGCAGTGGTATACTGTACCATCACTTGAAAAACACTGATTTAAGCCAGGTCCTCCAAAGGATTTGGACACCAACTCCCACAAATCCCAGCTGGCAGTTAACTATGCATGCATCACTTCTACACAAATTCATGTGAGATTTATTCCAGATCACAATATATTATTGAGCGTGCTGTCAAGTTGTTTCTGACTTAAAACAATGCTAAGACAAACCTATCACAGGATATTCTTGGCAATGTTTGTTCAGAAAGAGTTTGCAATTGTGCCTTTACTGACACTGAGAAATCACTTGCCTAAGGTCACTTAGTGCCAGTCAGGGATTTGAACCTTGGTCCAACACTCAAACCACTATACCACGCTGGATACTGGTCTTGCATACTGGTAAATCTGCACAAGAATTTTGGATTGTACCTGCAGAAGCAAAAAAGCAATATTCCAGAAGGGGTGCATTTCCATTAAAAAAAAAAACAAAAGCAAAAACCAACGGATTTTTCCTATAATGCTGCGAAGTAGAATTTCTGATACATGTTCATGGTTTTATTGTAGTCTCACAACGACTTTGGCTTTACACCCAGGAACTTTGTGAAGCTAAAGATTTTATTCAATTCAAAGAATGCAATTGTGATGACACTCGTGGGATTTGCTCTTTGGATATTAAAAAAAAAACATTCTTTTTCCCAGATCTGTATTTTAACATCTTTCATCTTTAAGACTGATATATCCCTCAATAATAGTTTTAAAAGAAGGTCAGGAGCCTGAAGGTCAATTCAGACATTTGGATATGCAAATTCAGAAGTGCAGATCACTCATGTTTTGGAACATCTGTAGAAAGCAATTTTCCAAACAGGAGAAACATTTGTATGCCTGTTTTGCCTATTAAATTTAAAACAAAACAAACATCAATGCGGCTAAGAAAACTACGTCATGAACTAGTAATAATGAAGGCTTAAGCTTCCCTAGATATGAATGTACGTAAATCTATCACTCTTTAGATTTTTAGCTAACAATTTCCTTTACCATTTCTAGAAGAGCCAGTGATGTGACATAATTAAAATGCATGCTGCAGGCTACAGAGTGTCAATTGGGTAATTATAAGTTTTCCAATAAGGTTTGTTCAGCTTACTGATGACAATTCAAAATTTGTTGAAAGGTTTAACTATTTTTTTGGTGCCTATGAAAGCCAAATAAAAGGTGGATGGCCTCTTGCGTTAACAGGATATACTGAGGATATTGGTCTGACTCTGTTTTTGGGAGGTATGAGGAGGTTAGCTGAGGTTTATGTCATTATTTTCTTATTAAAATGTGCTGTTATCGCTAATGTTATGACTGCTGTTACTGCCAATGCCTAAAACAATAATACTACTTTATCGCATTACTGTACACAGTAACTCAGAAGACTTTTAGCTATTATATTGATTGGCACTACACATAGCCCCAAGAGGGAGTAAAGCCAGGAACACGTAATCTGAAAACACAGGCATGTACAAGAGGTTACTGAAGTCTTCAACTGAACACAAAGGTTTCACTATCTCTATCACTCATGTGGACAAATTCGAATTGCGGAGCATTTCAAATTTAAGAATTCTGAATAAGGGATACTCAACCTCTAGTATATTACAAACACATTCTAAAATACAGCACAGTTTAAGGGAAGAGGCGGTATGATGGTCTAAAGGAAGGAAAGTAAATCAACAGAAATTGCCAGTAATAAAAGTTTCATTTCCTGGACTTATTCAGCAGAACATCCACCTAATCCACCAATCCTTGAGGAAATTACAAAAACAAAAGGGAATCTCTTTAACAATGTTTTGTGGGAGTAAGAAACCATCACAGGTATTGTTGAGGAATAAAGAACATCGACTCTGTTAGCAAGGAAGTGCTTCACACAAAGGAAATGTTATCCAACTGCAATGTTCTGTGTCTCCTGAAGTAAATTAAGCCACAGACTGACTAAAGATAGACCAGTGATTGTACGTTTGCTGAAAAGCAGGGAAAGAAGCATTGTCCAAGCCAAGCCCAAGAAAGTGTAAGAGTTCTGACTGATTATGTGGACTATTTTAGAATCCCAAACACCCACATCTCCAAGAGGCTTGGCTATTCCACATCCTGCCCTGTGCAAGATCAGCCTTCCCAGTCATCTCTTCTTTCTCATGTATATCATCATCAGAAGGGGATATTTCAGCAGATTAAAACCATGAAGGTTCAAATCTCAAAATTTCCAGTTCTGCATTATCAGAAAATAATTCATCCATCCAGTCTTGCTGTAAAATTCTAGAGGCCCCTTTAACTGGTTCCCATCACTAAGTGACTCCCCTCACACCTAACCAGATTTGAGCTTCCAATCCTAATTACTGTAAATGCCAGCAATTCTACTTCTAACCATCCCTCCCAAAGAATTGCTTATTAACTGTCCAGCCTCTGAAGGTTATTGCTTTCAATGTGTTCCTGTTGTTAGAAGATGGTTTATTGATACAGAGACCACTACAGAACATTCTGAGTAGCTTTATATGTCAAAAACAGTTACGTTGCAGAAGAAATGCAAGACTGTAATCCGGGAAACCAGCTTGAAAGCATCTGGATAAGAATCAAGGGAACCGGGACTCAAAAAGATCTTGTCGTGGGTGTCTACTACAGACCTCCGAGTCAGGATGAAGGACTTGATGAAGCCTTCTGTCAACAGCTGACCAAACAGGCACAAAGAAGAGATATAGTAGTCATGGGCGATTTCAATTATCCCGATATCTGCTGGAAAACAAACTCAGCCAAGAGTACAAAGTCCAACAAATTCCTCACTTGCCTTGCAGATAATTTTATGGTCCAGAAGGTAGAAGAGGCAACAAGGGGATCAGCAACTCTTGATCTAATCTTAACAAATGTGGAAGACCTGATCAATACAGTTGAAGTGGTTGGATCCTTAGGGGCAAGTGACCATGTGCTCCTGCAGTTTGCAATACAAAGGAATGCTGAAACTAAGACAAGTCAAACACGCATTCTGGACTTTAAGAGAGCTGACTTCCAAAAAATGAAGGAATTACTGAGCGGCATTCCATGGACGCCGATATTAAAAAACAAGGGAGTTAAGGATGGATGGGAGTTTTTCAAAAGTGAAATACTCAAGGCGCAAATGCAAACAGTGCCAACAAAGAAGAAAAATAAGACAAGTGCAAAGAAGCCAGAATGGATGTCCAAAGAACTTCTAACTGAGCTAAAGCTCAAAAGTGACATGCACAAGAAGTGGAAAAGGGGAGAAATCACCAAAGAAGAATTCAAACGTATAGCCAACACCTGTAGGGAAAAGGTTCGCAAGACTAAAGCGCAAAATGAGCTCAGGCTTGCCAGGGACATAAAAAACAACAAAAAAGGCTTTTTTGCTTACGTTGGTAGAAAAAGGAAGAAAAAGGAGGCGATAGGGCCATTGCAAGGAGAAGATGGGGTGATGGCGACAGGGGACAGGGAAAAGGCAGAACTACTTAATGCCTTCTTTGCCTCGGTCTTCTCACAAAAAGAAAGCCATCTTCAACCTCAGCAACATGGAATGGACGAAGGATTGGGGGAAATCCAACCCCAAATAGGGAAACAAGTTGTCCAGGAACACCTGGCCACTCTAAACGAATTCAAGTCCCCAGGGCCAGATCAGCTACATCCAAGAGTACTGAAGGAACTAGCGGAAGTTATTTCAGAACCACTGGCAATTATCTTCGAGAGTTCTTGGAGAACGGGAGAAGTCCCAGCAGATTGGAGGAGGGAGAATGTGGTCCCTATCTTCAAGAAGGGAAAAAAGAACGATCCAAACAATTACCGTCCGGTCAGCCTCACATCAATACCAGGCAAAATTCTGGAAAAGATCATTAAGGAAGTGGTCTGCGAACACTTAGAAACAAATGCGGTCATTGCTAATAGTCAACACGGATTTACCAAAAACAAGTCATGCCAGACTAATCTGATCTCTTTTTTCGATAGAGTTACGAGTTGGGTCGATACAGGGAATGCTGTGGATGTAGCGTACCTGGATTTCAGTAAGGCCTTCGACAAAGTCCCCCACAACCTTCTGGCAAACAAACTAGTAAAATGTGGGCTAGACAAAACTACGGTTAGGTGGATCTGTAATTGGCTAAGCGAACGAACCCAAAGGGTGCTCACCAATGCGTCGTCTTCATCATGGAAAGAAGTGACAAGTGGAGTGCCGCAGGGCTCCGTCCTGGGCCCGGTTCTGTTCAACATCTTTATTAACGACTTAGACGAAGGGTTAGAAGGCACGATCATCAAGTTTGCAGACGACACAAAACTGGGAGGGATAGCTAACACTCCAGAAGACAGGAGCAGAATTCAAAACGATCTTGACAGACTAGAGAGATGGGCCAAAACTAACAAAATGAAGTTCAACAGGGACAAATGCAAGATACTTCACTTCGGCAGAAAAAATGGAAATCAAAGATACAGAATGGGGGACGCCTGGCTTGACAGCAGTGTGTGCGAAAAAGACCTTGGAGTCCTCGTGGACAACAAGTTAAACATGAGCCAACAATGTGATGCGGCTGCTAAAAAAGCCAATGGGATTCTGGCCTGCATCAATAGGGGAATAGCGTCTAGATCCAGGGAAGTTATGCTCCCCCTCTATTCTGCCTTGGTCAGACCACACCTGGAATACTGTGTCCAATTTTGGGCACCACAGTTGAAGGGAGACGTTGACAAGCTGGAAAGCGTCCAGAGGAGGGCGACTAAAATGATTAAGGGTTTGGAGAACAAGCCCTATGGGGAGCGGCTTAAAGAGCTGGGCATGTTTAGCCTGCAGAAGAGAAGGCTGAGAGGAGACATGATAGCCATGTACAAATACGTGAAGGGAAGTCATAGGGAGGAGGGAGCAAGCTTGTTTTCTGCTGCCAGGCAGACTAGGACACGGAACAATGGCTTCAAACTACAGGAAAGGAGATTCCACCTGAACATCAGGAAGAACTTCCTCACTGTGAGAGCTGTTCGACAGTGGAACTCTCTCCCCGGGGCCGTGGTGGAGGCTCCTTCTTTGGAGGCTTTTAAGCAGAGGCTGGATGGCCATCTGTCGGGGGTGCTTTGAATGCGATTTCCTGCTTCTTAGCAGGGGGTTGGACTGGATGGCCCATGAGGTCTCTTCCAACTCTACTATTCTATGATTCTATGATTCTATGAGTAGAAACACAGTGTTCCCTCACTTATCATGGGGGTTACGTACCAGGACCACCTGCAATAAGTGAAAATCCGCAAAGTAGGGGCGCTATATTTATTTTAATATTTATATATTATTTTAGTAGTTGTACACTATTTTAAGTTTTTATCAACCAATCGTGTGTTGATAAATTGCCTCCTTCCTCCCGTTGCCGCTTAGGCTCCTTTTCTCTCCCTTTGGCTTCTCCTTCCTCCCTACCTTAGGCTGTAAATTGTAATTTCTTATGATTTTAATAGACTTTTATAGTTTATTGAAAAACTGCAAAACAGCAAATCCGCAAAAAGTGAATCGCGAAGTAGTGAGAGAACACTGTAAATCTATTTTGGCAAACATTAATAATAATAATAACAACAACATCAACAACCACCACCACTTTATTCTTATACCCTGAAGGGACACAGAGCAGCTTATATATGGGACAAAATGCCCATAGACAGAAATACAAAACAATCAATCAAAGCAAAAATAAACTAAAACATAATTAACTATAACTATCTCGATAAAAGCAGAATTCAGTAAAACATAGACTATAAAGCAGCAATGTTAAAACTTTGTCAAAACAATACTCAATGAAACAAGATGTCACAGAACCATAGGCACGACCATGCTATAAAAGGGGCAAGCATGGGATAGCGCAAGCAACATATTGTAGCACCGGGTATTGGGTGAAGTACAGAAAACAGAAAGTTATTATGGAACCTAGGGACTGGGCATTTATAACTAGGTACTACACATTCTCAAATGCAAGCTGAAACATCCAGGTTTTCAAGTCCCTGCGAAAGGAGGACAATGTAGGGGCTTGTCTAATTTCTCTTGGGAGGGAGTTCCAAAGTCAGGGGGGGCACCACTGAGGAGGCCCTCTTCCTCGTCCCCACCAACCATGCCTGTAATGGTGGTGGGAGAGAGAGGAGGGCCTCCCCAGCAGATGTTAGAACCCACACATTGTCTCCCCACCCTTATTCCATCTCTCCAGCTATAGAAAAAGGGCAAGCGAGTGGTACGCATGGAAACAAAAGATCTGGAATAATTATGAGAAAACTGCTGCAAGCTGTAAGATAAAAGCACCTAGCACTCAAGACTCTTCTCTTTGTGATCCGATGCAGAGGCAGCAAAAACATTAGTATGCTATTTCTCCAAATATATCCCATTTGTACATCTGCTAATAAACTCAAGTATTACAAACTGGCATAAGTCTTTAGAGATGTTTCTTGAAAAGGAAGCTATCCTTCAAATAACAAACTGGTCAGGGGGAAAGGGGGAATGTGTGACACTATAATGTGGGAATCTTCTTTAATGCCACTTTCTGCACACTCCACTCCCCAAATGTAATCTGTATCAATAATCCGGTACTCTCCAGAAGCAGAGGAATGGTTGCACCTATGCTTTCTCAAAGCAGAGATCAAAACAAACCATAGGTGCTATTTTAACATCTATTTTAAAATGTTTCTAGTTCACTGTTTATCACCTGTACTTTTAGGATAATGTACAATATAATTATTTTTAAACGTATTACAGTACATTCCAATTAAACTAACATACAACATCAGAAAAGACCTGGGGTGTGAAGGGAGGCTAAGAAGTTGTATAAATTAAAATATCTGATTTAATAGATTATCTGCACCTCCAATTAGAAAGTAGACATCAGACATAACTCCTCAGAGATAGCATAAGGAGGTCCTTGGAGTGGGATCACAGCAGATGATGGTGATGCTCAAGCAACCTGGTCATGGGAAGAGACACTGTTTCTAGTATTTGGGCTGTAAAATCTCCAGAAATTTTAAATGCATGTTTCAAGACCAAAATTTATATACAGATATAAAACCATGAGTTCTACTTCTGGTTTGCCAAATGAACTACAAATCAACAACTGGCAGCTTCAGACATGAGGATGAAAAACAGTTAAGTATCCTTTACAATGGATCTGGTATGATGTGTGATGTTAAATGACAGGGTATGCAAGGTCAAACCAAAGCAGTTTGACCGTTTTTCCTACACTGCACTTTAGCATGCAAATGAGATGAGGCACATATCTCTGTTATGCTCCTGCTTTCCTTTCATGGCTTCTGCTTTCTTTTCATTTTTAAAACTACTTATGAACACCTTCCCACAAAATGCTTCAAATGATTTGCAGTATAATTAAACATAATTGGAAGCCAAGATAGAAAGCTATGTTAAACTGAAACAATGAAAACCAAAACAATGAAGCAGTTCAATGGGATGACAGGTATAATTTTATATTCTCCAAGAAAAATGGATTCCTAGCTGATATAGGCAATGAACAGATGGGAGTCTGCTACATAGGCACAGTTTATAGAGTACCTTCAAGTGTATAAATATCAGTTCATTGCTCATGATCAAAGGTCACTGTAAAACATGTACCATAAAGATACAAAAATCAAAGCAGATGGAAATTTAATGCCAAATAAGTGTAAAATATAAGGCAGTACAAAGTTGCTATCCACAGACCAAAAAAGTATTTTGAATAGTCAAAGGGTTATTGCTAATAAGATCAACACCTTTATTTATTTCATATCAAAAGCACTGCATTAATTAATATAAAACTCATAAAAATAGAAGGAGCACAAACAGCTAAATATCTTTTGTTAAAAAATGGGCACCAGCGACCGCATTGTCTGTGGCCTCCTTCCTCGGTACATGAGGCAGGACACTGCGGATAAACATACAAATGCGGAGTTGTCTGTTCTGCTTCGCAGTCGCACAAGGTGGAGGATTCTTTTAGATAATGCCATTTTGCCAGGTTGTCTTTTGATCTGCCCACTCCTGAGTCTGTTCAGGGACTTGCAACAGCAAGATAGAAGAGTTTAATTAAGATAGCAACATCTAGATCGTGAGTTTTCACAAACCTCTCTAAAATTTCCCTTGTTGGCAGGCCAAAAGAGGCTACATTATAAGAGACCCTACTGTGAACATCCATCTGTAAAAATATTAATTTTTTCCGTGCTGAGATATCAAACAATGAAACAAAGCCTCTAGCGGAGCTGTACAATGGGCAATGGAGAAGCAGTAAAAGAGTTGCTCAATATGGCCAGCTTCACTCACACATTCCTTCTGGACCACGAGGGCTCTCAGATATCTGCCAGTCAAAGCTGCTAATGACATTGACCTTCAAATGCAAGGCACTACTCACCAGGGAGCAAGAAAAATTGCCAAAGGACTTGAGTTTGGTAGGAGGGTTCTTCTTGTTGAAACAAATGCCAGAGAAGCAAGAGCTCAGGCAATGTTTTCTTATTATGGCCAGGGCTCCCATGGGTTGAATGGGTATTCTAGAAGATGTAACAGAATATTTTGCAATAAGCAGTGTTTGGAGGAAGGACCAGCTAATGCAGAAAATTTTAAACATTAAGATGTTCAAAACCAGTTCTAGTAAACCAATAATACAAGCACAGTTTTTGCAAAATGGAATGGCAAATCACATGGGAACTGAACTAGGAAAAGGTTAAAGGCTATTGGTCTGAAGGTATTGGTCTACAGCAGTGGTTCCCAAACTAATTTAGCCTACCACCCCCTTTCCAGAAAAAAAAAAAATACCCAGCGCCCCCCGGAAAGGCGGGCGTGGCTTAGAGCCGTGGCTCCTGCTCAAGAGGGCGGGGCTGAGCCTCTCCCCTAGTCCAAGATGCAGGGCTGCAAGGGGAGGTGGGCGGGGTCACAAATGGGCGGCCAGGACTGGGATGGGTGGAGTTACGAGCTCTGAGGCAGGGTTGAGCTTCTATCCCTGTCCTGTGGCACCTGCCAGGACACAGGAGGTGGGGCTAGTGGAGGGAAGGGGCCTCTTCCCAAGTGCCTGACGGGGCTGAACCTCTATAACCCGCCCTGTGTTCTAACAAGTGCCTCAGGGGAGGCATACAGAGGCTCAGCCCCGTCTCGGGCTCTTGGAAGGAGGCCCCGCCTCCTTCCCTAGCTCCGCCCTGTGTCCCAACAAGCGCCTCAGGAGAGGTATAGATTCTCAGCCCTGTCTCGGGCTCATGGGAAGAAGCCACACCCACTCCTCTAGCTCCGCCCCATGTGTCCTAACAGCCGCCTCAAGTGCTCAGCCCTGTCTCTGGCACTTGGGAAGAGGCCCTGCCCCCATGTCCTAATAGGTGCAATCACCACCCCCCTGGATCGCTCCAGCGCCCATCGGGGGGTGATAGTGCCCACTTTGGGAATCACTGGTCTACAGTTTCCACCCCGCTCTCCAACATCATTGCTTACAAAGATTGTTAGCTGTCAGTCTATCACATTAGAAGGAACAACCAACTTATTTTCGGGGGTTTTTCTCCTTTTTATTGAATTTTATAATCATAATAATCACAATAGTACTTCCCTTTCTTTAACATTTACCTTCCAAATCTTCCTATATTTTTTCCTCCCCTCCCTCCCTTTCCTTCCCTCCTCAACCACAGTAAATTTCTACTAATCTTGCAGATCCAGCCACTGGTAAAGTCTTTGTATTTTCTCTCTGATGTTATCATTGGCTCCTCAATTTTTCACCCAGTTGAAGTAGACCTTCCAACTATTTGTAATGTCCTTCTGTTTGTTCGTTCTTGGTACATGCTTAGTTTATCTACCTTTAATTCTTCAGTGGACTGTGCAACTTTTTTTTTTTTACTTTTTCCCAAATCCCTCTTAATTTTAGCCAATTTTCTTCTCTACCTCTTTTCCAAAAACTCTGGACAATTAATTATCTCTCAATCTTGGAACAACCAACTTATAATGGATGGAGCCACCTTAACTAGGTTTATGATACATGTGTGAAGAATGTCGGAGGAGAGTGGTGAAAGGGGTGGGCTATGCAGGAAAGTGACAGAGCAAATATTGTTTACAGACACTCAGCCAAACTACAGCAACCTAATTTAATATTATGCTTGACAAAACCCAAACAATAAGGCAGGAATGGGGGCAGGAGGGAGAATACTACCACCTCATCCTTCATACTTTCTGCTAACTGGCACAGGGGCAGCATTTCTGGGGAAGTTTATGAGTGCAGTAGCCAAAGCAACAGAGGCCTCTGAGCTTCTCCCTTGGCACGATTGACTATTTCTGGGTGGCCAAATCACATCTCAACATTAATGGGAAGGGGGAAAGCAGCTCACCAACCCTTTTAAGAAGTCTACTGCTCTATAGAAATTTCATGTCTTTCACACAGTATCTAAGAGACCCTTGACAGACCTCTTCTACAACTGCAGAGTGAAGGAAAATCTCAATTAGATAGAAATCTGAGGTTCCCATACCTGTATAGTACAATGATAGTCCTGGACTGGAATTTGAGAAATCTAGGTTTCTAGTTTGCAAAGACCTATTACATTTATTGGTGGTCTGGACCAGTCACTCCCTTTTGGCCTGACATACTGCATTTTTGGAGTAAAGATCAACTGGAGAAGAAAGGAAGACTATATTAAGCTGCCTTAATCTTACTGAATGCAAAGATAAGATAAGATAAAATGCAATTAAAATAAAAATGGTCTCACTCAGAACATGTGTGTATGTGCCTTCAGGTTGCCTGTCAACTTATGTCAACACAATGAATTTCTTAGGCAAGGAATACTTAAGTGTGATTTTGTCATTACTTACCTCTGAAATATAGCCTACAGCACCTGTATTCATTGGCAATCTCCTATCCAAGCAGGCTGATCCTACTTAGCTTCCAGAATCAGAAGGGATCTGGTGCTTTGAGGGTGATTAGGCTGCCAAAACCGATGATGATGATGATGATGATGATGATGATGATGATGATGATGATGATAATGTATTGTCACTCAAACTGGGAAAAGGTGGAGTGTGAAGTGAGGAGAAAAGAGCCCTTATTTTGCAAACCACCCAGGAACTTGTCAGGACCCACCACTCCTAAGACTGCTTGCTATATGGTATGTACTCTAACTGTCAGAGCCCTTTGCAAAAAGTAAAGACAGAGAGAGATTAGGCCACTGTTGCAAAATTAATAATGCTGGTAAGAAAGAGGGGGGTTGAGAAAAAGCAGCTTTAATGGCACTTAGGCATGTCAACAATTGCTCTGATGAAAGGTCCTTTCAAGCACAAATAAAACACTAATTTGCTTTCACTAGAATAGTACACTTCCCTTTTTTACAAAATGAAAGAGGTAGGCTAGAAGACTTTAAAGATTTCACTTTAAAATACATGTAGGCTCTCCAAAACACAAGAATCAATACTGAAAAACAGGCAAGCAGACAATCAATTGCTGTCATTCATCTCAGGAAAGAAAAAGGGAGGAACAAGCAGGCAGACTAACTGGAAAAAGGATTTAGAAGATAGACTGGGAGCCATGCCTGCATAGGCATGTCTTGGGTAACTTGGAGATACCCTTGCGATGCATCTGGTGCCCACAGCCTCCATACTTGAGGTTCTTTAGATTACCCCGCAGTGAGTTTAATTGATATATGTAGCAACTAACCTAACCCACATAGTTCTATGTTGAAGTTTTAATCAATACTTGGAAATGTTACTTTTTGGAACTAGTTGTTATGTGCTGTCAGGTCAACTTCAGGGGCTCCGATGTAGGACAGACTTCCAAGGGGCCCTGTAATTAACATCCCAACTCAGATCTCATAGACTCAGAGCTATGGTTTCCTTGGATTGATTTTACTTTTAGCACAGCCTTCCTTTTTGTAACTAAAGTTAGCCCTCAATATTATCTGGGGTTAGGGACACAGGATCCCCAAAAATCCACAAATAATAACACTATTTTTTACCCAAGAGACCACCTCTATAAGAATATCTAGTTACTCCATCATGAGAACTTCCACCAGATTATACTAGAGAATCTACAGATTCCAATAGTGTTCTCTCTAGGTCAACTAGCAGGCCCTTGTGAACACTTTCTAGCACATGCTAACCATAGCGTTGTACTGGAGGATCTAGAAATTCTTAGAACATTTTAAATCAAATCTAAAAGTAAAATCCAGAAATGTGGAAGACTGACTGTACTGCCTTTCCACACTGGAACTAGAATTCCCAGAATCCTCCAACTAATATAAGGTGGCCATGCTGGCTGGTGAAAATCTGAGAATTTTAGTACTCCAAAGTATCTTTTCCCGGCCCCAATTCTAAGATGTACATTGAAGTGTTTTTTTGGAAAAAAATTATGAGACAGAAGCATAACAAACCGAATGGATCATCCCAACCACTTTGTATACTTAAACCCATTTCTATTTCAGTCACTTCCCATCACCACCATGAAGTATTTAGGTTGTCATGGAATGCCAATAGAGGATGGTGAGTGTGAAGAGATCAAATAACTCAGACATCAGGGTTCAAAAATGCCAACTACTTCAAGCAGGCAAAGAGGTGGTAAATAGTTCAAAATTACCAGGGTATAAACTAGTGACCTCATTCAGTGACACACTGTACAATAGCAGACACTTGTACCAGATTGGCCCTCTCCTATCTTCTGATTCTTAACATCAGAAGAATATTAAGCTGCCTGCAGAATATTAAGCTGCCTGCAGTGCCTGAATTATAGCATGGTACTTTTTTAAGCTTGCAAGAACCAATTAGACTGGTTTAGCATTTCATATTAGTCCCTTAGTTGTGATGCCAAGAACCTTGTTCAGTGCCCACAAAAAAGCTCTTTTTTATACCTTCACCTTGGATTCCAAGATATGTGACTCAAACTATTAGACAAATACGAGGGCTGACACAAGTCAAAATCTCAACTTGAGTCATCCAAGAATCGTACTGGGAGAGTTCGGGCCAGACAGCTCCTAGACGAATTACTCTGTAGAACTCTTATGCAGACAAAATGTAGTTGAAGAAAGAACCATGCAGTTCCTTGAGTTCCTTACAAACATGGAAAGCCAGTATTTCATAAAGCTTCTTGTTTAACTGTGCAAAGAACAAAAGAGCAAGCCCAAAGCCCATGCCACACACACAAGTTAATCCAATGGAACTTTTTAAATTGCAGACCTTTTATTAGTATCTTTCAAGCCAATAACCCTTCATTCACTTGCAAAGGCAGACATGTTCGATATCTGTATCACACATCTGTATCTGGAACTCTCTGGCCCGGAATGTGGTGGGGGCTCCTTCTTTGGAGGCTTTTAAGCAGAGGCTGGATGGCCATCTGTCGGGGGTGCTCTGAATGAGATTTCCTGCTTCTTGGCAGGAGGTTGGACTGGATGGCCCATGAGGGGTCTCTTCCAACTCTATGATTCTATGAAAAGCAGCCAGCAGTCTAAAGTCATCAGATTTTTTATCTAGGCCAGTTTGCCGCATTTCTGAGGACTCAGGGCTCCCTCACCAAATAATCTTTGCAAAAATACAATTTGACTAAAAATGTTTCTAATACTCCCTTTTAGTTTACTCCTAGTTGAAAAAGGTGCCTCCTTTAGACCTGAAACATCCCCAGAAGTCCCCAAAAATCTGCCCCTGTCCAGACATACAGTGACTTTTAAGGGAAAAAAGTTTTAAAAACTAAAGCACACATCCCCAAAATTCCATGGGAGAACCATGTAGCCCCCCCAAATGCAGGTGCCAATACATACACTAAAAAGCAGCAAAGTTTTAAAAACTAAAGCACACATCCCCAAAATTCCATGGGAGAACCATGTAGCCCCCCCAAATGCAGGTGCCAATACATACACTAAAAAGCAGCAAACAGACCATGCAATATTTGCTTAGGGGAGACAAGTGCCCAAATGGAGTGCAGGACATTCACAGATGCATGAAAAAAACAGAGCAGTTTAAAATGTAAATGTCAGCTCTCAGAAGTCTAGATATAAGAATCTCTACATTAGTGTTTTCCCAAGATTCGAGAAACACAGTTTGAGTAAACAGTTGGTCTGAGAAATTGTGCATGAGCACAGGTACTTCTGCTATACCTCACTTAGTAGCCCACCTTTCTATAGACCTTGTGGAGATGTTCATGGTTCTCCTGCGCAGTTAACTCCACACAGAAATTTTGCAAGGTAGGCTAGACTGAGTGACGTGACTGACCGAAGGTCACACAGTGGGCTTCAGAGCTAATTGGGATGTGAACCCTATGGTCTAGCCACTACATCATGACCAATGATGCAAGACAAAAACAGCTGATCATACAGAAAAACAGTTCATAGCCTCTTCTGTGATAAATGAGCTCCCAGGAGACTTTAAATTTTTTTAGTGTTATTTCTCTTGGCACACAAGCTATTCCCTCATGACACAAAGTTTGTAAATTACTGCTCTATGTTCCTAATGCTGCTCTAAATTTTCAGAGTAAATGTGAACAAGTTTTTATATTGGGCAACCACGGCTCACATAAACATATCCACACTTCCATTTTTGCTCTCTTCTAAGAAAACTATTTTATTAAGCCTGACCTTAGCCATTTTAGGCAAAATGAGAAACCTAACTGAAGCACAGTAATTCCAGCTGACTTACTTACGTAGGACTGAATAATGGCTGTACTGCTCGGTCTCCAAAGAATATTTCACTCTCTCGTTTTCAATCTGTGTAGAGGTTTGCAAAGTGCTACATTATCTTGAACTGCCTGTCGTTCAGTACCAATCCACAGTTGTTTCCAGGACCAGATGTTTATGTAAAACATCCACCCATCTTGCTCTTGCATTACTCACCCTGGCAGCCTGGAAAGTTGGACACAAAAAAAAGCAAACCTTTCCAAAACAAACAGGTCCCGCCAAAGCTCAATGCCTGTCTTTTCATCATATGCCATGTTTTTCTTTGAATTGTGACAGACCAAAGTCAGGTGGAAGGATGGGTTTTTGTTATTTTAAAATGCTGAAAGATAATAGAGTCACAATCTCAAGTGAAATGTATCTTTTGCAATTTGCACATCACTGAATCCCAAGACTGTGGAATGACTTGTTGTAACAGATTTGACAGCTAAATCAGTTGTCAGAATTCAACTCTATAGAATTCAACTTTAAATCTACATTTTAATGATGTGTTCTTGTGTTTATATATATATATATATATATATATATATATATATATATATATATATATAGTGTGTGGTGTTTTATCATTCTGTTTTAACCTTGTTGGACCCCGCTCAAGCCACAAGGAGAGGTGTGTTATACATTTATTATACTTTGATCAGCATCAGCATCATAATTGAAAAGCATATTATATTACTGAACTGAAGATAAATCCATGCTGCATTTTGTCTTCTATCTCATCAACATATTGAATCTACTGCTATGTATAATCTTAGTGTTCATGTATTTAATACTAAAATAGTCAACATGGATTCATTAAGTGTGGGAGATAACCTAGGCCACGGCAAGCCAACAAATTAGGAACCATACCCATATCTACCCCTAGAACAGTAGTTCTCAACCTGTAGGTCCCCAGGTGTTTTGGCCTACAACTCCCAGAAATCCCAGCCAGTATACAAGCTGTTAGGATTTCTGGGAGTTGAAGACCAAAGCATCTGGGGACCCACAGGTTGAGAACCACTGTCCTAGAGAGTGAGCCCTTCAACTTAAAAGTAGCAATCACAACAGGAGACACATGGGTGAGCCCAATAGCATCCAAAAAAGTGGTCCACTGAAAGATCCTTTTTCTTATATACAATATATACAGTACAACCCCCATATCCATCAGGGATACATTCCCAGAATTCTCCTGGAAATATAAAATGCAGACAATAGCGAGCCCTACTGAATTCAAGGACTTCTGGCCCAAGAATATCATAGTTGTGCTTGAGAACACAGAAAATGCCTAGAGAAGATGCCTTTTGTCAGACATAGATAAATGAAATTGTGGATATCAATCCCATGGATACAGGGGCTACACTGTATATTATGAAACAATATGATGAGTGAGAGAGAATTTTGACTTGGAAGAGGGGAAGTTCAAGTGGGACCTTACAGCACAGTTTTCAACTGTTCCTATCTTTGTCTGCCTTCATTAAAAGCTAAGCAAAAAAATCCCGCCTCAAGTGAGTAGAAGAAACTGTGTTCAGACTAGTTATTTTTGAAACCTAAGCAACAACTAATTTTCCTTGGCATACCACTGAGTCACTGGGGAAGCATATTGCATTACTTGAATTATAAAGGCAATTTTCTATAGCCTGATGCTTTATGAACGTTATACGCCCATTCAATATGCTACTGGCAATGAACTAGGAAAAATTAGCAGAGAATTAAAGAACACACTGTACTATGAAAGCACTACAGAAAGAATCGACACTCAGATTCTTTTTTCATTGCTCCACTTACTCCATACCAAAAGCTATTCTGAATGAAAGCATCATATCTGCTCCACTTACCTTTTCAAGTGCTGCTGCAGTATCTAAAAGACTCTCCAACAAAGCCTCAGCTCTCTGAGATTATAGGCTCACCATATGGCAAATCTAAAACTAATAGAAAGGAAATACTTCCCTCACACCACATACAATTATTCTATAGAATATACACTGCTACAGGATGTGGCAGAAGCCAAGAATTTAAAGGATTTATTTTTAAAAAGTTTTGCTGCAGATGGCAGAATCACGTAGGGCTGCAATGAATTAACATGGCCCAAAGTAATTATATCTGAATTGCAATTAAAGGGTCATAATCTGCCATAAGAATACAGAAAATGTTATCTAATAACAACTGCTAATAACCACGAAAATGTGTGGAAATTAAAAAGTGCTGACTAAAATATGCATGGTAGCAGTTGCAAATCTAAGTTCACAATCCACATTTTCAAGGTGACCCATTCCTATGCAGCTGCCTACCTATACATTACAGTACAACTCATATCTTTTTTATAATGATTTTTATTAATTAACATGTTTAATACAATATATTAAAATATGAAAGATAAAGGAGGGAAAGGATTAAATAATAAAATATGGGGTCATTGATAATTATAAACAATATAATAATAATAATAATAATAATAATAATAATAATAATAATAATAAACATTACTATTTACTAGGGAAGTGAATAAGAGAAGGGAAGGAGATTTTAGTGCTGTCACAAAAAAGTTAAAAAGTATATCTTTATTTTTATCCCAGTTCATGTCTATTATGCCCAATAGAAAATCTTCAGGGTTCAGTTGGATTTTTGTTTTAAGTATTTTCTGATTTTTTTCTTATATTTCCTTCCAAAAGTGTTTTGCTACTTTACAGGTCCACCACATATGGTAAAAAGTGCCTTCATGGGCTTTGCATTTCCAGCATTTATCCTGCATGTTTTATAACACTTTTCCAACTTTTAGGGGTTATGTACTATTGGTACATCATTTTATACCAATTCTTTTTCAAGTCATATGCATATATATTTTTTAGTTTATGGTTCCAAATTATTTCCCAATCCTCCAGTTTAATTGTGTGCCCAACATTAGTTGCCCATTTAACCATGAACTCTTTCACTTAATCTGTTTCAGTCAGCCACTTCAGTAGTTTCTTATATATTTTTGTGATAGCTTTCTTTTCTAATGACATTAATTTGTCCCAAAAGGATTCTTTCTCCATGAACCCTGTTGTCTTGTCTTTATTATAATATTCTCTTAATTGTCTAAACTGAACCCAGAAGATACTTTTGGGTTTTTAGTGTATAAGTTCCATTTAGTTTCTTCAATATATCTTTATCCATGGGCCATTTTCCCCAACCCAGTTCCCTTTTCTGTCCTGTTTCCAGAGGGGAGATCCATAATGGGTTTTCGAGTAAAATCTGTTTATATATTTTTCCCAAATTTTGATAAGTGCAGATCTTATAAAATGATTGCTGATTTTTTCAATATTCCTCTTCTCATACCAAAGGTAGGAATGCCATCCAGTTCTGAGGTTGAATCCTTCTAAAGTTATAGTTTTGACTTTATTAAGTGTTGCCCAATCTTTTATCCAGAAGAAAAGAGGTGTCTTTGGCTTGCCAGACCTAAAATTATATTACAAGGCGTGTGGCCTGATCTGGATAAAAGGACAACTCATATCAAGCATTTCATCAAGTAGGAAGAACTACACCTATTGTAAATGGTGGATTTTGTGCTTATTATTAAAAAAAGAACTCAATGCAGGTGGGCACCAAGAAACATTAGACAGCCCTACCTGGATCAGTGTATGTTTCCTTTTTATCAAGCAAGGCTTCAGATTTAGGTACAGAAATGAGCTCACAGGTTTAACTTTTGAGAAATGTTTCAACCAGATAGTTTGGTTCCAATGCACTGGAATAAAGTGCATTTATACACTGGAATAGAGAATTAATCCCTCTCAGTTCCAAAACAGAGTCACGCACCAAGTAGAAGTTTAATGTCCAAGGAAGGAACTGGCAATACCACCTCTGAATATTCCTTGCCTAACAAAATCCTACCCAACATTCAAGGGGTCAGCATAAATCGACAACTGACTTGAAGGTACATAAATACGCACACACTCATAAAAAACTATAGTGATAGCTGAGTTGTCTTTTAAAAAATCCATGGTGATGCTTTCACTAGACAAATAAAAAGGTACAAAATACATCACATTAATTTTCAAAGCATAGTGGCTTCTTCGTCAGAAAAATGTGACAGTGTCAGCACCACTGGTCGGCACTTGCTTGAAATGTTTCCTTACATGTTTAGATGGTTTGTAGAGAGAATCCACAAGCTTGTATTGGCCTCAAGACAGTAAAATAAATAGAGTCTCACTTATCCAACATAAACGGGCTGGCAGAACGTTGGATAAGCGAACATGTTGGATAATAAGGAGGGATTAAGGAAAAGCCTATTAAACGTCAAATTTGGTTATGATTTTACAAATTAAGCACCAAAACATGATATATAACAAATATGACAGAAAAAGTAGTTCAATATGTAGTAATGCTATGTAGTAATTACTGTATTTACAAATTTAGCACCAAAATATCACAATATATTGAAAACATTGAGTACAAAAACATTGACTGCTGCGTTGGATAATCCAGAACATTGGATAAGCGAACATTGGATAAGTGAGACTCTAGTGTATAATCGAATCTCTTCCTCTATTAGCAGCACCAATGTAAGCTGGCATATTATGGGAAACCTTTATCACTAAAAATAGCTTGAGTGTGTGTTACTTTTATGGTTTTTTATTTACTAGATCAGAACAAAAGTGTATCTAGTTTACCCTTTTGTTCATATGCAGAGTTTCAGCTGCTGACCCTCGATTTTACTATTATGGAGGGAAAAACTTAAAACACCGTGGCTTTTCTTTCCATCTGCTATCTCCATGTGATGTATGATTTTATAAACACATAATTATAGGCAAGATTTCTAATGTTATGGACATATTCTCACTGCTGGCACACTTCAAGAAGTGGATTTCCAAATCTGAAGTGGAGGAATCAAAAACGGATGTCTCCATGAACAACAAAACTTCAATTTAAGAAACAGTCCTTCTTTGGCTCCCTCACTTATGAAGTTTAATCCCTTTGTTTCCTGCATGAAGGAAGGGAATGCAATTGTCAAGCACACTGGCAACAATTCACAGGATATGGTCCCAACAAAAGTCAAGAGGAAATACCATATGGAGGGAACAGCAGGCAGAGGAGCTGCAGCAGAATTTTTTAGAAATTCAATCCAGTATGCCAAGTTAGCACTTCAATGGAAAGAAAACCACACTCAACCTAACCTCTTTTTTAATTTACCTCTACACTTATTTTCTTATTATCTTAACTGTGGATGCCTTATGGCCAAAAGAAAAGACGTTCACTACTCATCTGTGACTACTTCAACCGACCAATAACCCTGCTGCAAGGCTGCCAACCCCAGCCTCCATCACCTAATCCTTGGCAGGGAAGACTGTTTTGCCATACAAAGAATTGAATGCTACTGCTCCAACTGTAGATTTATTCAGTGTTTGCCCTGCGCTGTAACCAATTCAGAGGAAATAGAAGACAGACTCCAAGAAGGGATTTCTCCGTGGTGCATCTGAAAATACTTTTGCAGATTTGTTCTTAATACAGAAACCTACAGCAACTCAATTCTTATTCAACTTCTGTAGACAATAAGTAGACATCGAGTGTCTTTCTTCATTTAATTAGTTAGTATTTCTGTGATATATGCAAGATTAGGCAAGAGGACTGTCATGTCACAAGGGGATAGTTCCTAATAAACTAGAACTCAGAAATAAACAAGTCCTTGAATAAATGGAATGGAATGCTTTCAACATATACTGTGAGAGGTGGGTGTCTAAGGGGCACTGTTTGTTAGAAAAGTGTCCCTAGCTAATCAATAGAAGACAAAGGCCCACTTGTGTCTGAAATCACATGTGCTGATCTAAATAACTAATCTGAAGAACTAACCCGCTGGTGGCTGAGCACTCGAGACCAACAATGCTCCATTAGATCTGGTGATGGAAGACTGTTCACAATGACAACGTGTTCCCCACAACGACAGGACACCCATCACAATGCCTCCGTAGGCAGCAAGCATCTGTTTTGCACACAGAGGGACACATAAAGAATGAGCTCCACTTGTGCTTTTAGATCAACAACACCCAGAGATAAGAGCCAAATGCTCTTCAGAAAGTGCCCAGCCCTAGTGTTATCTTTCTGATACAGAGACTAGGTTTTGTGTCTCCTCCAAGTATGGCAGCTGCCCATCTCTCTCCCTACCTCCCCTGCCTTTAGCAATGAGATGCAATGCAGCAGATGTTTTGAGTGTGTGCCAAGCTGCTGTTCTTTTCCAGCATCAGCAAGCTGGATAATCACTACACTTTGTCCATCAGTATTTGTCAAATAAGAGCATAAGCTGTGGCCACTGCTACAGCTGGGAAGATGGAAGATTTCTAAAAGCAATTAAGATGGCAACAAGCTGTGAAGTTGCTAGCTAAAGCTTTATGCAAGGGACATTTTCTGACTTTATTTTCCAAATGATAGGACACCATCCAAATTGGCACAGTAGCCACATTTTACTCATATTTTACTATTATTAACACCAGCTGCTTGTATAGTGAGCCTGAATTCTGTTTCTTGGAAAATACTATGTAGGAACTAAAATTCTGCTCCAGTGTACAATTTAAACCATTATTCATTCCTTTGTGGCCTAGGGGTTTGGGGCACACTGATGACAATGGAAACCACATTCACGCTGGGAACCAAGATAGAAATTTCAGTTGATATAAAGAAGAAAGGAGATAGCTCTCAGTCCTTAGCTGTGCGTCCCATTTCCAACAGCTACTACACATATCCCAGGGCATGTCACGTAACATTTGCAAAATAAAAGAAGAGAAAATTGCAAACACAGCCCAGGGGACAGGGTTGAACATAAACATATGGCAGGTTCTTTCACTAAACATGCCATAAGGATATATCAAAAGAACCTCTTTAGGAGTTCATCCTATTCCACAGAACTCCATTTTTATACAATAGAGTTTGTCTCCTAACACTAAATTGTACATGCGTTTGCATTAAAATTTTAAACCTATTTTGTCTATGTATTACCTGCCAATACCATAGGATCTTTTCCAAAAATTTAAAATAAACCAACATGATCACCTTCTCCGCAAAAATCTCAATATTGTATTAAATTTGAATAATACAAAATGGCTGAACATTTTACACTATTTTCTAACAGAAGCATTTTCTTAAACAGATGCATACACTTTAGGATAAGTACACTATTACTTATTCCTTATTGGGGTGAAACTGGATAGAATAGCTCCTGACCTATTTCCCCTCCTCTACAAAGAACTGAATCTCTTACTCACACATTTTCTGTGTTGGATTTTCTGTGATGGATTCAACATGGAAAGCACTTAAATGTTAACACTGGAGTGGAATGTGAGCCACAAACCAGCCTAAAGAGAACCGTGCATGTGCTGTGACAAAATGATGTTACCTGGAAAGTGTGAAATACAGCACCCCACATTTAACATATTGTATTTGTAATACCTGTTGGCCTCCACTTATGGCATCACATTAATTAAGGTCTGAAGGAGCAGCTTAGATATTTGGGAATGTTTAGCCTGGAGAAGAAAAGGTTAAGAGATGACATGATAGCCATGTTTACATATTTGAAAGAACATCATATTAAGGAGGCAACACGCTTGTTTTCATCTGCTGCAGATAATTAGACAAGGATTCAAACCACAGGAAAAGTGAATCCACTTAAAAAATGAGAAAACCTCCAGAGAGTAAGAGCAATTTGACAGTGGAATATGCTGCCTTCTGAGTGTAGTGGAGGATGGCCATCTGTCAAAAGTGCTTTGATTGTGTATTCCTGTGTGGCAAGAGGTTGGACTGAATGGCGCTTCTGGTCTCTTCAAATTCTATGATTCTATTATTTATATGAGTCCCTTGCTGTGTTGTGCAGCTCATGCCAAGTCACCAGACTGTGGTGGAGTCTCCTTCTCTAGAGGTTTTTAAACAGAGGCTAGATGGCAATCTGTCGGGAGTGCCTTGGTTGTATGTTCCTTCATGGCAGGGGGTTGGACTGGATGGGCCTTGTGGTCTCTTCCAACTCTATGATTCTAGTTCAAGCCTTTGTTTACTAAGTTCATGGACTACGCATCTGCTTCCCGTAAAGAGAAGCAAGACAGACTATTACGTTCCCTTAAAGCATTACAGTCAAACAGGAGCTATTTAAAGTGTGGTCACTTTGGCAAGCTTTTTTTCTTTAAAAAAAAAAACCCAAAACCTATTCATATCACAGTGAAAAAAATCAGTTTTGTCTCCTTGCATCCAAGGTATGTCTGGGTTGACTGAATTTAAATTAAGATCCAAATGAAAGGGTCTTTTGGTAATCTTCCTTAGATCCAATTGCTGAATACATGCAGGATCTGTGTTTCAATGTGGTTGCCTGTTGCCATCAAGGTAGTAAAGGAAATCATTCAATAAAACAGATGGGCTGGGAGGATCTTGTGCTTAATGCCAACTGTCAAGTCCTATTACTACAGGGCAGCAGGGGTCCCCAAGCCATGCCTTCTGAATAAGCCATATCCCTGGAAGCTACACTGAAAGGAATTCTATTTCCAATTGCTGATTGGAGATAGTAGGGATTTCTTTCTTGGTTTTGATCCTTCTTTCCCCTCCTCAAGGAATGACGGGGAATGATTAAAGCAGTCTGTCTTCTCAGTGAGTGCTTGCAAGCACCAGAAAGTAATGATTTGCTCTTTTCATCAGGTAGAGGAGCAGCAGCATCTCCTTTGGCCAACAGTGTTACTTTCTTGGAGAACTATATTTGTCAAGGGATGCTGAAAGGCAAATCACACCTTCCAATATTTCTCATTCACCTCTGACTATTCTGGAAAACACTTGCTATGTTTCAATGAACTCACTGCTACCATGCACACTCTGAAATAGTGGAAACCTAGTCCAGACCCACCTCAGAGCTCAATATCTGGAACATCAAGAAAACAAAATCACTCTTCATGCCCTCAGACAAAAATTCAGTTATATTTTTATAACATGTGTTCTTGTGAGGCTATGTATGTGCCAATAAAAGGGCACATATCAGAGTCTATGACATTCAAGCTGTTTACCTTACTACCTTGCTGTGGTTTTTTACTTCAAATAATGGATGTGGGGTCTTTTACATATATTTTTTCCTTAGCTCTCCTTTCCAGCCCCAAAGTCTGCTGTAGATCATAATTGTTGACCAGCTGTCTGCTTAACAGTTAGCCAAAGCCCTTCTTTGAAGAGCTAGTCCCAACAGTTTGGAAGATAAGGAATTAAGGGCTACACATTAAGAAGGTAAAACATATGCTTTGCATGAATATGGCATCAGGTCCAATCCCCAGCATTTCCTGTTAAAAGCAGCAAAGAATAAGCAAAATATCCCTTTGAGACTCTGGAGAGATACCATTGCTCTGAACAGACCATGCTGGACAAATGATTTTACCTGCTAAGAGTCTAAAAAAAACCAACCTTATATGTTCCTATCCTTCTGGTGAAAGGAATGATCAATTTTTAAAAAGAATTGCTTAGTAAAAGACAGCAGGGTTAGAGAATGTTGGTGTGGAGATGCATGCCCACTATGCAGTCATAGAAGTCTATCACTTTATTTGCCATGACTGTGTTAAGAAATCCTGGAAGTAGTACTGTAGTAGAATACTTAAGAATTCTCTAGTATGTTCCCTCACAACTACACTATTAGAGCCACACTAAACTCCAAATCAAAGAATTTCATGGGATGAAACCATCACATTTAAAATGGCATCAAACACTACACAAAATATTGTGGAGCGTGGCTACACCCCAGATTCATCCATAATGGGCAATTTGGAAGTATGATTGGAGAAGTACATGGTTCCCACTTCTAAGTTTGAGTGAACTTTGGAAAACCCTATTGCCTTATCAGTCTTTGTCTACACTGTTGTTAAAAAAAAACAAGTCAATTTGAAAAGCCACATCCTTGTTCTAGGTGCTGTTCAAAACAAGGCAAGGTTTTGATTGCTTTAGAGTTATACTTGACCTTAACATACTGCGGCACAGAAGCCGAATTGATTCTTTCATTTGCTATGAATTTTAACAGATGCTGAATATTGTCTTAAAGCATTAAAATCATGTTGGTCTTTGGGAGGAACATACTGTAAGAAATTCCCACAAGACACAGAGGTTTCTGGCATTTCAGTGGGGAAAGCGTTGCATAAAGATTTGTACAAAGGCATTATGGTATTGACAGCTTTCTTTGCTCTCCCTTTCCAAGCGATCCCTACATTGGAATTTCCTTTTGAACAGCTGCCCAACACTGGGTTGGTGTTTTCACTGAAATTTGGTCTAGTAAAGGGGAAAGACATCATCCCACTTGGAAACATGATTCATCTGATTAGTCATGGAGAGGTAAGTTGTCGCATTAAGGGAAGTGCATAGTAATTATGGAATAACAGGTGGAGGCTTGTGGAAGTGACACAGGGAAAGAGTGTGTAAAAAAAATCTAATTTATTCTCATAGTCCTGGACAGTACACACTAAGCATAGTCAAAATATGGTATTATTCTTCTTGTATAATAATGGAGACCTAACACCCTTCCTTTTACCTTCAGCTAATCATGATTTACTGATATTTTCAAATTCGAACTTGTTGCATAACCGTATGCTTTAAGGAGAAGCAAGGCAGGATTCATCAACAGTGGTAGAATCTGTCTTAATTTGCCCAGGAATATTAAAATGATGGAACAGAGGACAAATGTCCTGCAACCAGTCTTCCCTTCATCTTTTCTAATGTTAAACTTATCTGATGGAGCCAGGATTTGGCAAAATACTAGCTTTCTACAAATCTACATGCAACATACTTTAACCTCTTGCCTTATTTGACTTTCTGTGACAATACAGAGTACTCCAGAAGATTTTAAGGCTAGTTCTGATTTTTCAATAAATTGGGGCATCAAATTAATGTGATTTGTGTATTCTTTATCATGGCAAATATTTTGCCTGCCCCAAAGAAATAACCACTCAAATAACAAAGTCATACAGTTTGTCTTTATACCAGGTCTTAAGGTTTGCAAGTGCTTGCTAATCCTTTAGATTAAATAGTTCAAGTGTTGCAAGGTAACTCATGTGCTGCAGATCTCTGGTTTCTAACATTTGTCCAATACAACACTTGGAACAGATTCCTTCATCCTAGGCAACAGCTGAGGCTGCTTGTTTCAAAATATTGGGGAGGGAATGCATTCTGCACTGAAAAATACTGAAGTAGCTATTTCAGCTTGAAATTACAGTGGAGTAATGATATCTTTTGGGGTTTGGTTCCAGGACCCCCTCTGGATACCAAGATCTATAGATGCTTAACTCATATACAATGGCATACTCAATGCGGTTTCACTTACTTGGCACCAACAAAATATATCCTCTCTAAAAATTTTCTAGCTCCTGCAGGTGATGCTTAGATAAGCTTTTCCAGAAGTTATCATAGAGTTTCCAACAGAAGTTACCATTGACAGACCTAGAGAAATCTCTCAAGGGATTTTCTAAGTCCTCCAATGCAACTCTATGGAAGTCATTCATTTCAATATTATCCACCATTTCCTGTTTCCACAGTAATTTCAGGAATGTATCCCACGCAGAGATGGGGATTGTACTATACATGTATCTTTCTATGAATATACATATGTAAATATATGTAAAATAGTTTGAATTTCATACACTACAGATAAGAAAGAGAATAAAGTCTATGTATTAAGGAAAGAGATAATATCTTTAATATATAGTAACTTGACAAGCTTTCAGCTAATATTAAACTCTTAACTACTTATAGCTAAACTCCAATTAGCTAACATTTAGAAGGGAGAAAGCCATTTAATTTTTAGAAACCAATTACTCTGACTATAGTTAAGCTGCTTTCCTAGGAGACACCAGCTTCTTCTCTAAGTATCATTTAAATCCCTAAATATTTAGCTTTTATTGCATGTGAAGGCAATGACCAGATTTTAGAATTATTATACATTACATACTGGCTGGCATTTTTAAAGGCTTCCTATAGGCCACTAGCCTTACAATCTAAATTAACAAAAAAATCCAAAGAAACAAGAGCTGTTGGTCACAAGTAAACAGAAGTCAGTTAATCATTTACGTTTCAACTTCTACTTCATAGGAGTCCTTTGAGACAAAGATAATCACTGTGTCCTGTTTACAGGTGGGAAGTTCAGGATGAGAGCATGGAATATGAATACATGTGTGTGTGTGTGTGATTTGGTTCAAGTATCCCGCTTCCCCCCCCCCCCCCCCCAGTGAAACTCAACAACAATACCATCTGGTTATTTTCATGTATAACAGGGGTGAGCTACATACAGCATATGAACTGCATATGTCATTTAATGTCAGCAATGACAACTTCACAGTAGGGGTGGGGGTGGGGGAGAAAATATTCCTTTTAAAAAGCATGCATGGAGCACCACGTTTACAAGATGGTTAGTACTCTGAACAATTCCAGAAGCGATGAGCAGTTTGTAAACAAGATGTGTACTTCCTATGCGTCTTATTTTAAAGACCTATCATTACCCACTTTTGGAGAAAAGCAGGAATAATTTTACTTAAAAATGAGGCATATACTACAAGAGATTTTTGTTTATAAGCTGATCAGCACTTGTTGTATGTTTAACAAATTAGTGCATAAAGTGCTTCTAGCCCTCAAGAACACTATACAAATCTTAAGGACCAGAAACTACCTGTAAATCCACAGACTACAAGGGATAGTCAAGTTGTACAATAAGACACAAACTATACACAAATAACTTTTTGTCAAGCTTGCTATTTTTGTCTAATTACATTCTGATCTGGGCATTACACTTTATTTTCATTACATTAACAAGACACTATAGGGATGGTTTTAGAGGTTTTGGTTGGGTGAGAGGTATGAAAAAAGAGAAAACCACAGATCACACATTGTGGGAAATATAGTAACCACTTCCTCGTGGATGCCTGTGACTAAGGCTGATGCTACTCAGAATTATTTTGAATTAACATGTCTGGTGTAAAACCAGCCATGTTAATATAGATGCCCAATCTTGAATTCAATTTTCAGACTTAGCTACTAAAACTCAATAGGTGGTCTTGGACAAGTCAATCCCACTTCTGATGATCAGTGGGAACACTGATCATCAGAAAATACTCAAAACAAAATGTGTAAGATGGTTGTTAATGTCTTAGGGAAATCATCAACATCAAAGCATGTGATGTTGTAAATCAGAGCAAAAATTTTACATTGCTGAGTTTGCTGTTGTATTATATTTATCTTACTCTTGGGTGTAATCAACATACACTACAGCATTCCTGTAACAGGAAAGTCAACTCCAACCCACCCACTTCTTTCCTAAATTCCCCATTTATGCCCTAAAGGCGTTTCCTTAAGGAACCACTACAGCAAGTAATCTCAAGCAATTACCTCCCTAATTATACAAGGTGATGTTTTCCTCTTAGTTAATCTTGTCTGACAAGAACATGAGAAGAGATTGTTCCCAATCATACTCTTAACCCACCTTTCTGGATCTCTGGCAAGGATTAACTATTCATTCCCCTATCCAGGAGACATTCCTCAGACCAAGCAAACATAAAGGATGTAAGCAATTGGGTTATGTTTGAAATTCTAGAATTTGCAATCTATAATGAAAAGAGTAAGAGTTTGAAGACCTGATGGAATTCCTCAAATTTCAAGGGAAAAACCTATATAAGAAAGTATGTCTTGCTCAAAAAGGCAGATCATAACATTTAGAAACTCTATCCTCCAGAAATACTCACAAAATGTCAGTCAGTGTGAAATTACAGTCAGACCTTTTTAAAAGGTGAATATTGTACACAAATTTATACACTGTGTTCCCATCACAGCTGCACAGTCCTGGTGACAATGTATTATCAGGTGACCAAAAATAATCTGTTGGGGGGGGGGGAGACACCACAGTGAAAGAAAAGGAATTTTGTTTGTTTGTTTCTAGGAGTGTTCTTGAAAACAATGGAAAAAAACATTCAGAGGCCAGATGTCAGCAGTATTATCCTGAAGGTGCAATGGAACAGATCAAAATTTATTTAGGCTATGGAGCAATGAGTACGAATTGTATGTTGCTCTCAACATCTCCCCACCAGAACTGATGCTGGTTGGGGCTAATGGAGAATGTAGTCCAATAGCTTCAAGAGGGCCATATATTCCCACCCCTGTTGAAGAGAAATTCTGCTAAACTAATGTCAATG
This sequence comes from Anolis carolinensis, assembly GCF_035594765.1. Taxonomy (NCBI): domain Eukaryota; kingdom Metazoa; phylum Chordata; class Lepidosauria; order Squamata; family Anolidae; genus Anolis; species Anolis carolinensis. Next base: position 188,670,012 of record NC_085845.1, read on the forward strand.
CTCCTTTTAGTAACAGTCCATTTGTTCCCTCCTTCCAAAAAAAGATACTAAGGATGATTTGATAACCTTCTTTGTACTATTCATAGTTTAAACGTGTTGTTTCCATATTGGAAATAAAGAGAAAACAGAAGCAAACTATTGCTTTATGTTCAGTGAAAGCTGGAATTGTGTTGGGAGGTTCATTTGATCACAGTTCCCCAAGTACAGGCAGTTCTCAAGTTAGGAACAATATAGGTTTTGTAGGTTTGTTCTTAAGCTGATTTTGTATGTAAATTGGAACAGGCAAATTTTGTAAGTGTTAACGCCAGAGATAGATAAACAGACAGGTGCATACTTTTGATAGCAAAGGGAAGGATTAACATGTCTATGGCATGTGTTTTACTGTCTGTGTCTATGTTCAGGAGATTTCACCTCACTTTCTGTCACTTTCTCCATTAGTATGGCTAGTGGGAAGTGGAGAGGGAAACACTGCCTCCCTCTATGGCTGCCAAGCTATTCTACAGTTTGTTATTCTGTTAGTAAATTTCTAATGTCCAGTCAGCATGGGCAACAGCTCCACGTTTTCATGTGTTTGGAGCATACAATCCACTCTCAGAGAAAGTATGGTTCAAAAATTTTTTCTTTTCAAATCTATGAACTACATGCCTATCTATGTCACACATGCATCCATGCAAAAATACTGAGAAGTGGAACTTTGGACAGGTACTTAAATCTGAACAGGATACCTGAGACCCATTCACACTACAGAATTATTGTGCTATTCTACTTCATCTGCTATGACTCCATTCTATGAAATTCTGGGACATGTAGTTTTAGAAGGGGACTCATAGTATTGTTATTCCAATTTAACTGCCATGGATTCATCCCATGGAATCCTAGGTTTTCTAGTTTGGTCAACATAGGACAATGTGATAGGATGGATCCATGGCAGTTAAACTGGAATAATCATGTGATGATTCTGCATTTTGAACAGGCCCCTGGATGTGAAAGTCCTAAAGATTACTCCTTCACAGAGCAGCCCAGATAACTGAGTAGCAGCAATATCCTCATGTCAATGCTGCAAAAGAACTGCTCGTGTTAACTCTGCAAAACCAGAACACATTTTGCATCTATCAGAGCTGCTGGCATATGCAAGGACAGTAAAGGGACAGTGAAGAGATAAAAACAGAAGGTACTGTCACCATAAAAGGATAGCAGGGGGAACTGAGACCATGCCAATGAAACGAGGGAGTCTAAAAGCTCATAAGAAAGCACAGATGAGCTACATATTCCTGCTTTAATCCTGGGACAAACAGCACTGGGGTTTTTATTTTGACCCAAACAGGCTAATTCTATGCATATGCAGAAAGTGATCTAAATCTGTCATAGACTGTATCCACAATAAGGAGTTGCACCTAACTGTGAATTCATCCAACTGACCTATAGGATTAACGGGCAGTCAAACTTGCACTATTTGTAAATATTAGGTATCTTTGATCAGTGTAAACTTTGGCCAGTGCCAAGTCAGACTCAGGTCCAAACTATGCAGTGCCTGCTGAGAGAACACTTGATCCCTTTTCAAAAGGCCCCTACCTTCCACAGAGAATTTCAAATACATGTTTAAAGGACATGCACACATTTTAAATCAGTGTTTCATTCTCTCCAGCTATCTATCGCTAAATCACTGCCAGAACAGAATTCTGAAGCCAGAATCCCAGTAAGACAACACCCACTTTTAATCTGTCTGCTGACAAGATGTGCTTTACATGTGCTTCCTTCCTATTGTCCACCCACTGGAAATGGGATGAGATTATCTCTATTTCTGAGCACAGTGCAAAGAAACCACTAACTACACATATAGGTTTCAAATAATCAAAAACAAAGTCCTTATAAAGTTCAAAAATATGAGGCACTGATTGCCAACTTAATCTCCCCAAGAAGCATTTCTGTGCCCTCATATAGAAATTAATTGTATTGCTGTTTGTTTGCCACAAAATCACATCTAGACAGCCATAGCTTTTGTATGATACACAATCTCACATATACTCTGTATGTACAATGAATTAATCATTCAACATTATAGTGGAGTATATACATGAGTATGGACAAACTTTGGCCCTCTGGGTGTTTTGGACTTCAACTCCCATAATTCTTAACAGCTGGTAGGGAATTAAATTAACAATTAACATTTATGTCCGAAATGCATTTTAACGCAATTGCACTCATTCTGAAAAAGATATTCCATACTTATATCCCCCACCCACCCCCCACCCCCGCGCACACACACACACACATACATTTGACACAGCTCATTTAGAATTCCCATCTGTCCCAGTTTACATAGTTTATGATGGGGGATAATGAGAAACAAAACCCAAAATATCTCACAAGCACCAGTTTAGGGAATGCTGTTGTACTAGATAAGTTTATATAGAGTTAAATGGAACTTGTACGTGTGACTTTTTCCGATTAGTAGATTCTGAGTTGTAGTTTAAAAGGGAGAACTGTCCCAAATTGTCAGAAAGTTGAGTCCCCTTGGGAAGTTAATCTACCTTACACAGAAAACCACCACAGCACAAAGAAAAGGGATCCAATTCCCTCACAGGTGCTATCAAACACAAGCTATACAAATCTTCCAGGCTGAATATCTTCCACAAGATGACATATATATTACCAGAATAAACCTCCCATGTAGAACAAAAGCCTTGAATGACATTGGCTATGCAGATTACAGTCGAGATAACAGCAATTCAGAGCAAACAGCAACTGTCTTGTGTTACTAATATAGTCAATACACAACAACAAGCGAGCTATTTTGGTTAATCCAGGTTAAACCCACTTCAGGATATGCACTAGTGAACTCTGTTAGAAAGTACCATACCATCTATATTATACACTTTTTTAAGGATGGAAAGTACTGTATCCAGCTGATTGTTTGCGTACAGATATTTTCCAACTATATGTGTGTGTGTGCGTGTGTGTGTGTGTGTAAAACAAAGGTTGATAAATTAACCCTTGCTCAAGTAAATCCAACCTTGACGTCTAGTCTATTCTGGAAATGTATCATGAATTTCTAGGTACCTATCAGGAAAATACTCTGCATTCCTCTCAGGTACTCACCCACATTTGCGATTTCAACCCGACCCTACACATATTCTAAGATGGAAAGCCAAAACTAACTTTCCTCAACCTGATACCAGTCAGATATCTTAGACTGCAACACCTATCACTTATAGGTCTCATTTAAAAAACAAAAACAAATATTGGTCTTCTTTGAGACCTCCCACTGAAAGATGTCTCAAGGTTACTTTTCTTAAACATGTATCTAATTACTACAATTATTATAGAAATGGATGGCTGGTTAATTTCCACACCTTTCTACATCTAGTTTCCATGTCTAGGGGACCATTACCTATTTAAGAAGGTTCAGCAGCCTGCCTTTTTCCAATTCACAGAGTTTTCAAAGTACTGTGCCTCAATAAAGCTGTGCTGCCAAGTCGGATAAACATGCTATTACAATACAAAAACTCCACAATCAAGACCAGTTACCATCAAGCAACATAATATCAATACGCTTAGATTTATGTTCAAATAGATCAGCTTGGATTAAGCCATATGAATTCAAGTACCCAAATAGTATCTTCACTTCTCTTTTTTGAAGTTCAGAGTTTGGTTCTTGGAGATCACTTTCTGGTGAAAGTTGTGAGATGCTCCAATAAAGAAGAATCTTGCTGTAATTCTTATTCCTTCATTTATTCATTATTAATTTTCTACAAGACACTTCCCCTCAACGAAGCCTTCCAGCAGACTTTAATGGACAAAAGGAGTTACACAGCAGGAGATATTCCTTAGGGTACACAGTTGCTATACTGTGGAGATCCTCATAAATTAAACAACACTACCTTCAACAGAGCTTCAGAGTGAATAGGTAACTATTGTAATTGTAATTTATTTGTAATGTATCTACCAACAAAAGAATGGCTCCTGGATCATTTACTTTTCTGAAACAGGACGCTACACAGACATTAATGGGTTCCACTATGGCTCATAAAGCTTTTTTATATTTTTATTTAGCAAGATTGTTGGGTAATTTACTTTAGCTACAGCAGATGTACTTTATTCATTGGGAACACACCCAAGGACAAAAATGCCCTAGAAAAAAATGGCATATAAAAGCATCATCAAGGTAACAGGCATAGACACAAAATTATAAAACATAACTGCCTCATCATCTGAGAAATATTCAAACAAAGTAGACACTAGCGTTTGCTTTCATAATCTGTTGCCTAGTTGCTCAGGCAATCCATGTTGAAGTGGTTTCCACCCATTTGCTAACTAATGCATGGAAAAGGACAACAAAAAAGGTTCTAAAATAGGCATATAATCTACATCTTAAAACACTAGGAAGATAATCTATTTGACTTCACCCAGAGGCATGCAAGATATAAGACAGTCATAAATGACAGGTCATGTTTCCAAATATGCTGTAAACAGGACTGAAAATACAAAGCTCAAAGAAAGGCATTTCCGGTTAGTTAAAACGAAGTTTTATGATGTTTGCAGATGTATTTTAATGTACTCACAGTTAAATCATTCTTCTTGTATTTGAATATACACACTGAGTTCCATTTACAAACTAGTGAATTATATGTAGCTCACAAAACTGAAGACAAAAGGATGAGTGGAGAAAATTCAGAAAACTGGTAGCATAAACCAGTTCTGAATACAACTGCAGCAAAGTGTAACAAACTAATTCAAATCTCAGTATCTGATGAGAGGAACACCATGTTCTCCTGTGTGCAGAAAAAAGAAGCTCATTAATAATTTGACTTCTGCAGAGCTTCACTCTGAAATCCTCTAGGATCAAAGAGAAGATAAAAAGGCAGTTTTGTTTTTCTTGGTTGATAAGCAGCACAAACACAACATGCCCAGAAATGCCAAACAGACTTTGCTGACTTGGCGATTCTATATGTGCAGGTATATATTAACTGAAAGACAGGATTGCATTCCCATACTGCCAAAGATACAAACTTTTATCAACACAGTGGCCTCCAGATATCTGGGCTGGGAGGAGCTCTGGAGTGGGCTGGTCCATGAGGTCATGAAGAGTCGGACGTGACTGAGCAAATTATCAACAACAGCGAGCCTCCTATACTAGTTATTTGTTATGTATATAATTGAGATTGCTTTCTTTATTGTATGAATATATTGGTATATAGTTTTCCCTTTATGTTGTTTGAAATTGTGGGAAGGGACTACAAACCACGTGACTCAGATCTGAGAATGTTCAGAGTGAGACTCCATTATAGAATCTGTTTGAATCAGAAGTCAGTTAATACAGTTGATGTCAGTTAGAGTATGAGTCTGTTTGCATCAGAAACCTAGTTAATGTTGGCATCAGTTGATGTATAAAGTCAGATGAGTATAGTTAAGTATAGTACAGTATACTGCAGTGAGTAGTCAGTTTATATTAAGTCAATGTTCAGTAATGTATAGACTGAAGAGAGTGTTAGTCTGTATGCAACCTTACTGTTTAAACTCTAAACCAATAAGCAATTGTACCTGTATGCTAATACATGAAGTTTGTAAGGAAATCAACTATGTTAACTTTTCACGAAGACTACTTATTTTGGTCTCTTGAGAGCATGATTTGAAAGGAATATATTTTATGGGAGAGTCGATGTTTCTTTTGGGCAACTGAAATCACACTTCTGAAGATCTGCTATATATTTTATGCATTAGCATATCTTTGTTCCTAACAGTTCAAAGAGATAACCAGGGATGGATATCAGTCTAACAGCTGAGAAACCTAAATTGCCTAAATTATTCCAAATAGTGTGAATGCCAATTAATCTCTAAAAAAGGGTCACACTTCCAAATGGCTTTGGAAATGCTGGTTTTCCAAAAAGTTACGATTTCTAACAAGGTCATGCCTTCCCAAAAGGGAGTGCCATTATCCCTTGCTATTGGCTGCGTGGAATGGGAATGATGCAATTCAAAGCACCTTTAGGACACCCGACTGGGGAAGACTTTTAGGTAGTACAGTGTATAGCGATTACTGATTATTATTATGGCCTTAAAAGTAAGAGTGAAAGATATAGAGACAACTGCACTTCTTAAACCTAGGCTGTAATGTACATTAAATTACACTAATATAAATTGCAGTCCTCTGTTAAAACAAAAAGAGAATTTTCTATTCAGCGCAGTGCAATACAGAGTTTATCAACTAGTTCCCCAACACCTTGAGGTTTTGCAAAAACTCGCTAGAGATTAGATGAACAACAATGATTGAAAAAAATCTTTTAAAATAATTAGACATACAGTAATAATTTTAATGCAGTGGTTCTCTGAGGTCTGAAAATGATTATTTCAGGAGATCCTATAGGGTAAAAACTTTGAAAATGATTAGCTGCCTCTAAAAAAACTCTTCCGGTGCTCTATTTGATAAATATCAAGTGCATTCTCATGTACATAAAAAAGCAGTCTAGCATACCTTACTGCGCATCCCACATGTTCAATAACTAACAGAGATTATAAACTTTAATTTTTTCTCACATATGTATCATATCCCTGTGCTTACACAGAATTATATCCACCGGTTCAATAGGATTAACAACCATTTAAGTGGACATAAAATTAGAAATAACTTGAAGGCATACAACAACAAAATGTATGGGACAAAGTATTTACCTTGATTTAACCACTTCAGCTGTAAATATTAGAAAATAATTAAGGCTGTTTCACTTGCATTGAGTGCATACGAGTCAACAATCTTTGCTGGATCCTATATGAAAACCACACCAAGGCGAATTCTAGCCCTAGTTTTTATGTAAAATCAGTACAGCATCTGTGCCTTGTTCTACTAAGCTGGCTTCTCACCTTTCACTATCCTATTAGCCCGCAAAATTCTACACTATGAACCACCTGCCAGCCATCTTTCATTTCAAGTACTGCTTGCCCAGAGCAATTCCTCTATAGTTAAGCAAGAGACCCAAACACTGCTGTCCTCACTAGGTTCAAAGTCCTTGGCAGGAATGGCCAAGTGGAATCTCTTACTAGACCACTGGATTTTCCAAAGCAAACTCACTCTCTCCACAGCTAATCCTGGAGTTCCAAACTGCTATAATTAAATCCTCATCTTTTAGGGAAAAAATGCTACACTTCACTCTCAGACATAATCGTGATGGCACAAAAGCTTAGCATATCAGTTTGAAACTGATTTCAGGATCAATGCAGAATTATAATTTCTAGCAATCGTCTCCTTTAATTCATTTTTTTTCAGCAAATTTAATACACTTTTCTACCCACCTTTTAAAGGGCATTTATAGACATTCTGAATTTGCTCTTTAAAGTTACATTCTCTTATTAACTTTTTTCCCTGTAACAAAACAATTAATATTGCCATAGTGTCAACTGCCCTATATGGAAAACCTCCTGTTTAAATGGAAATTATACATAGAAGTGAACGCTCTGGCAGGTTTATAGCCAGTTAGATTATTTATTTCCTATAGGTTAGTTCCAATGCATATTTTACTAGGCCACCAAAGAAACAAGTGCAAATTTGGAGAGATACATTATAACAGTTTTTTTAAAATAAGTAAGACCTGTTAAAGTGAAGAAATGCTGAATTCTGCTAAGCTCCTTATAGACATCTGAACTGCTCATTTGCATTTAAATTTGATTGGAACTTAAACCAAGTTTGACTACAGGCATAATGGAACAATATAATACAATTTATTGAGAATTAATTAAAATCAATAATGGGTTACAGCTTAACAACAACAGGTTTTGTTACTTCTAAATGGCTTTCCAGGTTCTATAAAGAAAGCTCTTAACTGTGTAAAGAGAAATTATACTTCTCATTGCTAATGTATGTTTATGGGTAACCCATCTCCATTAAAAAAATAAAACGCAAATGACCCTTTGGTGCCATTAATTTTCAGATGAAAACTACACAGGTGGGCATCCGCTCTGCTTTTAAGAACGAAAGAGCCTTAAAGATTTATGTATATCTCATTTGTATTTTGTAAAACAATGATGTCTTCATCTCGGTTTATACAGCCTATAATTGACATTTCCAACTACCTCTTTCCACTTTACTATTCTTCACTTCATTTCAACCACAACTTGGAAACATTCTTTTTAAAAATGCAACATCCAGAATTCCTTGGCACCTGCATTTTTAAAAAATTAACTTCCCAAGGTTTCACCAGCTGCCCCATATAATGTACATGTTAGGTAAAGGTAAAGGTTTCCCCTGACGTTAAGTCCAGTCATGTCCGACTCTGGGGGTTGGTGCTCATCTTCATTTCTAAGCCGAAGAGCCATTGTTGTCCATAGACACTTCCAAGGTCATGTGGCCAGAATGACTGCATGGAACGCCGTTACCTTCCCACCGGAGCGGTACCTATTGATCTACTCACATTTGCATGCTTTCGAACTGCTAGGTTGGCAGAAGCTGGAGCTAACAGCGGGCGCTCACTTCGCTCCCCAGGTTTGAACCTGGGACTTTTCGGTCTGCAAGTTCAGCAGCTCAGCGCTTTAACACACAGCCACCGGAGGCTCCATGTACATGTTACTTTGTCTGAAACAAAGACACAAATCCTGACAGAAGATGCTTCCACCTGGAGAGACGTTTTGCCAGAATGAAGGGCATTCTTTTCATGCACTGATGCTTCAGTCTTAAAAAGCAATGTTGCAACTTGATTTTTTACCTATGCATATACATATTTTTGAAAGCACTCAATGTACTTTTAAAAACTACACACAGTTTGACTGATCTAACTGAAGAAAACTGCAGCTTTGAAGTGACTGCATATTTAAACAGAATTTTAAAGAGAGAGAAAAAGAGGAAGACAGTAACTCATTAATCTATATTCTAATGGTAACAAACATAAGAATCTTGTTTAAAGGTAGGTGGTCCATTGACCCCAGTGTTGTCAACTCTAACTGGCAGTGACTCTCCAAGGTTACAAGCAGAATTCTTTCTTTGCCTTGCGCAGGGATGCCAAGGATTAAATATGGAACCTTCTCCACAGAAAGTACAATAAAACCCACAGAACCCATATTTGCAAAGATAAACTTGTCTTTCATGATATTTTGAAAATCCTCCAGACAATTCTATGGTTTACTTCCCTAATAAGCTTACTATATAATTGCATTGTAGGACCTAGCAAATTCTTAGAGAAGAAACTTATCTAGGAATCTCTAGGTACACTAACACAATTTGATGAGATTCTATGACTGGAAATGAGAATTTAATGGCATTTGGTGACATCAGTGGCTGCATATAATTGCAGTCCAGCCAGGAATATATTCTTCATGGATACAGGGGTCTAACTGTATGTGTTATATCACTAATTAAAGATCTTCCCCTCATTCTCCAGCTAATGGAGTATCTTCACTACTCATCTCTGCTTTCTTACAGGATTATATGCCAGCATTTTAATAGAGGAACTGCTGTTGACAACCAGAGACCCAGTGCTGAACTTAATTGCAGATTGCTTGCTTTCCATGTGCTCTTGGGGTCAACTTGGCTTACCATCACAGAAAAGAGAACCGCCTTATTTAATTGCAATAGCTACACACACAGAACATTTTCTACTGAAAACAAAGCAAAGCAAAGCAAGCTAGAAATTTGTACAGATGTTCAGTGTGTTGAATCTCTGGTCAGCAAAAATGAATTTTTATCCAACAACTGTACTACTTTTGAAAGGTGTATCCTCATGGTAAAATTACAGGTGTTTGATGCCACTTTAGCTGTCATGGCTTCAACCTACAGATTCCTGCAATTGGTAGTCTGGTGAGACAACATGACTCTAACAGAGAATTATAAGTACCTTATAAATCCTACGAATCCATAGAATGGACCACAGCAGTTAAAGTGATATTAAACTGCTACAATTGATTCATTCAGATATAAACAAAGCATCTGAAAGTCATAATCACCATATTTGATGTCCTAAAATACTATACTAAAATTGGAAAGGGTATAAAGTAAAGGAAACCTAATATTAATGGTATCATGGGGTAATTTTCTACCTCAGTAACAAAATAAGCTCTGTAGAGAGAGGTACTCCAAGGAAATATTACTTTTTGTGGTAGTCACTTACAGACAACCAATATGAGTCACTTGAAAGCTACAGAGGTCCCTGGAGGCAAATCTCCAACAACAGGGATGGTTTTCTTAACTGCTGCAGAAGTAGCAGGGAGGACAGTTAATTCTATCAAATGGTTTCCACATACCTTAGGTCTTTTGGGAACGCTCAGATCTTCTGCCAACTTTAGCACTGATGAAAATACAGTCTCTCACCATGTTTCATCCCAATGGAAACTAGCTGTGCAGTGTATATGGCAGGTGGCTGAAACAGGGTACATAGTTTACAACTCTTCAGGTGGCAATGTCATAAAATGCCTACTTGGTAGATCTAAGTCTGCATAATTTCTGCAGCAGAGCAGCACTCTGGGATACTGAAATGTCCTGTTTGCCATGACAAGAATGAATATGTATAATAGTACTGAAAAAGGTAGACAATATTGTAATAGTACAAATGGGGAGCAAAGAAGCTTGAAGATCTTTGGTCTATGTAAGGCTACTAAATGATTTTGTGGCTACAGTAAGATTTTTAATCAGAGACTTCCTAACTTTTGCTTAACGCTAGACTACATGTAATCGCAGTCATGCCAGGAATATTACCCAACCTTATATATGAAGTGAACTCTCTCTACTCAGAGATCTTTAAAGGAAATATCCAAAAATTTTCCTAGGCATAACTGCTGAGTTCCAACAAACAATATTATAGTCTTCAAAATGTTTCCAACTTTTGGTGACCCCCCAGGCTATCATGCGGTTATCTAGGCATTTGTTTGCCTTGAGGCTGTAAGTGTGATGACCCATGGGCCTTGTAGTCCTGCTCATGACATTGTGATGCCTGATGAAGAAGAAAACTTGGGTTTTTTACCTTCCCAGTCAGAACTGGATTCTTCCCAGACAGATTCTTCCCAGCCAGATCTGGGAACCTTGCACCTGCAAGAGGGTTATGTTCCAGAAGTATGTCAAACAAACACTGAGGCTACATCTCCTGTGTTTTCTCGCCATGAGTTTTGTAAACAACAGAGAGGTTTGGAAGCGGCCTCGCGCAGGAGTGCTAGAATAATTGCTAAGAATTTAGCCAATTAAGCCTGCTTTCCATGAGAATCTTTAAGGAGTCAAACATCTGGTCTCAGAGATTAGCTTTCGTTTCTGGTTCCCAGAGAACTGCTCTCGGCGGGAAAGTTAGACTCTATATAGGTGTTTTACCCGCGGAGTAACTTTGCGGAGTCAATTCGTCAGCCTCCGGAGCGAGTGGTGTCTGGACAGCGCGCTCCGATCCAAGCCTCGTTCCTGTTCCAGCCTTGTTCTTGTTTTCAAGCCTTCGCTCCTGTTTCCCAGCCTTGTTTACCTACGGACCTTGCCTCGCCTTTCAGGACTAAACCTTGCCTTGTTTCACGGATTTTACCAAGTAATTCCACGGATCTTGTTCTTGTTCCTTGTTACCTTGTGCCACGATTCAAGTCTTGTTTTCAAGTATCAAGTTAATTCCTAGCCTTGCTCAAGTTCATGGACTAAAGGACCTTGTCATCTCCCCTCACTTTGCCTGGCAAAGTGAGTGTTTCGGTTATTGGATTACAACTTTGGACCTTAATATTTCATATTGGACATTGTTTCTTTGGACTAATTTTGACCTTTCCTGAAAGGTCTGCTTCTGGACTAACTTTTACATTAGCTTTTATTAACTTTATATATTTCCTTAATAAAGATATTAGATAGAATCTGGCCTCTGCGTATGGTTATTGGTGCTCTGTAGCCTGGGTCGTGACAGTTTGACTCCGCCACCCTAAGCACCAATTAACCTCGGCCAGAATGTCTACCGGAGCCGGACCTGGACCGGGCGGCCAGCCGATTACCTACACCATCGACAAGGATGAGGTGGACCGAATCCGTGATAAGCTCAATGCACAGGATGGGGAAATAAAGGGTTTGAAGGAACGCGGAATCCGTCTTCCGGCCATGGCGTTGCCAACCAAGTTTACTGGAGAAGCTTCTAAGGTTCATGTTTTCCGTCGCCAATGTCAAGCTTATCTAGAGGCCCGTGCTGCCGAGTTTCCCCAAGAAGACATCGAGGTGGCGTGGGTTTACAGTCTTCTAGACGGGCCAGCGGCCAACTGGGCGACGGCACTGTTCGACCAAGCCTCTCCACACCTAAGATCAGCGCAACGCTTCTTGGACCACCTTAAGGAGACTTGGGGAATCGAGGACAATTTGGAGGCAGCCGGTCACAAACTCCGCCGCCTCTTCCAAGGAGACAGACCCATGTCTCAGTACATAGCCGAGTTCCGAGTGCTGGCCCACAACACCGGCTGGAACGATGTTGCCCTCAGAGGACAATTTCGGGAGGGTCTCAACATTGAAATGCTGGAGGAAATCTCCAAGGTGGATCCTCCCCAAACGCTTGAAGCACTCATCGATCAATGTTTACGGGCTGAAGTCATGATTGCCAACAGGAAACAGTGGGTACGAGGCCAGAGCGGTAGAGCTGGGGCAAAACCCCCCGCTCCCGCCAGCGTTCAGCCGCGTCCAGTGTGGTGACCCCCACCACCATCCCCATACCCCAGAGGGAGCGAGGAGGTGCCGATGCAGTTGGGCAATGTGCGTCCCAGATTAGATGCCGCCGAGAAGGCCCGCCGCCAACGCCTAAATCTCTGTTGGTATTGCGGAAATGGGGGCCACTTCGCCAGAGAGTGCCCAGCCAAAGGGAAGCCCGCCGCCCGTCTTGCGGCGGCGTCCTCCACGGAGACGAAGGCGTCTGAGGCGGCTGGCACACAGCCGGCGGGGGAAGCCAACGACCGGGCGTAGAGAGGCTCGCCAACCCGGTCAAGAAACCCATTCAAGAGCCGCCAACCGGGGTCCTGTTCCTTCTAGTGGTCACCTTATGGTCAGCAAAAAAGGGACCCGTCATGATCCACGCCATGATAGACTCAGGAGCTACCAACAATTTCATTGATAGAGAGTATGCCGACTCTCTGGGATTACAATATCATGACTTCAAGAATGCCCGTGTGGTGCAAGCCATCGATGGCCGCCCTCTCAAGACGGGCCCCGTAAGCCAGTGGTCGGAACCCACCAGGATGTGGATAAGGGAACATATGGAAGAAATTTCCTTCTTTGTTACTGAGGTTCCCCATTTCCCTGTGATTTTGGGGATTCCATGGCTGACACTTCACGACCCAAGCATCTCCTGGTCCAACAGAGAACTGCAGTTTGCTTCAAAGTACTGCCAAAACCATTGCCTCGTAGCCAAGGTCTGCCATGCCACAGACACCGAGCCCATTATCACCCTGCCAAAGAAGTACTCCGAGTATTGGGATGTATTCAATGAAAAAGAAGCCGAAAAATTACCCCCACATAGACCTTATGACTGTGCCATTGACTTGGTGGAGGGGGCCCCGATCCCGCGAGGGCATCTCTACTCCCTGACTGAACCAGAGCAAGAAGCTCTCAGGGAATTCATAGAGACAAACCTTCGCAAGGGATTCATCAGACCCTCTCAATCCCCAGCCGCCTCCCCAGTGATGTTTGTGAAGAAGAAGTCAGGGGAATTACGCTTGGTGGTGGACTATAGAGCATTGAACAATATCACTAAGCGGAACAGCTATCCCCTGCCCTTAATCTCGGATCTACTAGACCGACTTCGAGGAGCCAAGGTCTACACCAAGCTGGACCTACGGGGGGCTTATAATCTAGTTCGCATCAGAGAAGGGGACGAGTGGAAGACCGCCTTCCAGACTAAATTCGGATTATTCGAGTCCCGAGTTATGAATTATGGTTTATGCGGAGCTCCCGCAACGTTCCAGCATTTTGTCAATGACATTTTTCAGGACTATCTAGATCGGTTCTTGATCATCTACCTGGACGATTTTTTGGTGTTTTCTAGATCACAATCAGAACATGAGAACCACGTTAAAATGGTGTTACAACGATTGCGGGATCATGGACTTTATGCCAAGCTGGAAAAATGCGCTTTTGATCTACAAGAGGTAGATTTCCTGGGGTACCGCATCTCGCCTCTAGGGCTCTCCATGGACCCGACAAAAGTTTCAGCAGTATTGGAATGGCGGGCGCCAACCAACAAGAAAGAGGTGCAGCGATTCTTGGGGTTCGCGAACTATTACCGCAAGTTCATTCCAGATTTTGCCCGCTGGTCTGACCCAATCACCAGCTGCATCCGTGGAAAACAGCCCTTCCGCTGGACTGATCAAGCAGAGAAAGGGTTCCAGCAACTAAAGAAATTATTCACATCCCAGCCAATCCTTCAGCATCCAGATCCTGAAACCCTTTTTGTGGTGCAAGCGGACGCCTCTGATGTGGCAATTGGGGCTGTGCTCCTACAACCGGTGGGAGATCACCTTCATCCTTGTGCCTATTATTCTCGTCAACTAACCGCACCAGAGAGGAACTATACCATTTGGGAAAAAGAACTATTAGCCATAAAGGCAGCTTTTGAAACTTGGAGACATTGGCTAGAAGGGGCCAAATTTCCCATTGAAGTCCACACTGATCATCGGAATCTAGAACATCTAAGAACTGCCCGCAAGCTAAATCAGAGGCAGCAACGTTGGGCTTTATTCTTTGAACGTTTCAACTTCCAGATTCATTATGTGACCCCAGCCCAAACCAAGCAAGCAGACGCCCTGTCACGTAAACCGGAATACGCTGCAGGACGCAAGGAGACCCTTGAATCCCAACTACTACAACCCGAGAACTTTGCCACGCTCACAGTGGGGAACACCAAATCCACTCCCATTGGTTCAACTCCCTCTACTCCAGGACCCATCTGTGCTCAAGAAATCAGGGCTAGTCAGCAAGCAGATGCCTGGGCGCAGGACCAACTTCGTCAAGGTCTGCATTTTCCCTTTTCGCTTAAAGATGGACTGCTTTGCTATAGAAATCATGTTTATATCCCACCCGGACCGGGCAGGGAAAAAGCACTTCGTCTGTG
Organism: Anolis carolinensis; assembly: GCF_035594765.1. Lineage (NCBI taxonomy): Eukaryota > Metazoa > Chordata > Lepidosauria > Squamata > Anolidae > Anolis > Anolis carolinensis. The sequence continues at coordinate 188,685,029 of NC_085845.1, forward strand.
TCATGACTGCAAACCAGCAGGGCATTTCGGACTATTTAAAACCATGCATCTGATCCTAAGAGATTTCTGGTGGCCCAAGATCCGCAAAGATGTGGAAAAATATGTCAACACCTGCCCAGTATGCCAGCGCTCCAAGATAAGAAGGGAGAAGCCCTCAGGGCTTCTACACCCCCTTCCTACCCCATCTCGCCCATGGGAAATAATTTCTGCGGATTTTATCACTGACTTACCACCTTCCTGTGGATTCACCACGATCCTAGTGGTGGTGGACCTTTTCACCAAGTTAGCCCATTTCATTCCCTGTGAAGGCCTTCCCACGGCCCAAGAGACTGCAGATTTATTCCTCCAACATGTTTTCAGACTACATGGATTGCCCAAGAGTTTGGTCACAGACCGTGGATCCCAATTCACCTCTCGTTTCTGGAAGGCACTACAAAAACTATTGGGCATAGACTCTCGTTTATCTTCAGCTCATCATCCCCAAACGGATGGGCAAACGGAGCGCACCAATGCCACTTTGGAACAGTACCTTCGCTGTTATGTAAACTACCAACAGGACAATTGGGCTTCTCTGTTACCACTGTCGGAGTTTGCCTACAACAATGGAGTCCAGGCTTCTACAAAAGAAACGCCGTTCTTTGCAAACTACGGCTTCCATCCACGTTTCTTTCCCCCTGTCATTGAAACTTCAGAAGTTCCCGCAGCAGAAGATTGGCTGCAGGAACTCACAGCGGTGCAACAACTTTTGCTCCAGCAACTGGAACAAGCCAAGGAGGACTATAAACGTCACGCGGACAAACATCGCCAGCCGGGCCCCGAAATCAAGGTAGGAGATCGGGTTTTTCTGTCCACTCGCTTTTTGCCCTCCCATCGCCCTTGCCGGAAGTTAGATGCCCGTTTCATTGGCCCCTATCCAGTGGTGGCGCAATTAAACCCCGTGACTTTCAAACTCCAACTTCCGCGTTCAATGCGCATTCACCCAGTGTTTCACCGCTCCCTGCTCCTTCCGGCGGATGGTGTGCGGCCAGATGTAGACCGGCCGGCCCCCGTCCCTATTTTGGTGGATGGGGAGGACGAGTTCGAGGTTCAGGACATTTTGGATTCTCGCTTTCACCGCCGCCGCCTGCAATATCTCATTGACTGGGTGGGTTTTGGCCCTGAGGAACGCTCTTGGGAAGACGCCTCCACAGTCCATGCTCCTGATCTAACCCGTCGCTTTCATCAGACCTATCCCGCCAAGCCGCGACCTCGCGCCTCGGGGAGAGAGTCCCAGTTTGGGAGGGGGCTTGAGGAGGGGGATAGTGTGATGACCCATGGGCCTTGTAGTCCTGCTCATGACATTGTGATGCCTGATGAAGAAGAAAACTTGGGTTTTTTACCTTCCCAGTCAGAACTGGATTCTTCCCAGACAGATTCTTCCCAGCCAGATCTGGGAACCTTGCACCTGCAAGAGGGTTATGTTCCAGAAGTATGTCAAACAAACACTGAGGCTACATCTCCTGTGTTTTCTCGCCATGAGTTTTGTAAACAACAGAGAGGTTTGGAAGCGGCCTCGCGCAGGAGTGCTAGAATAATTGCTAAGAATTTAGCCAATTAAGCCTGCTTTCCATGAGAATCTTTAAGGAGTCAAACATCTGGTCTCAGAGATTAGCTTTCGTTTCTGGTTCCCAGAGAACTGCTCTCGGCGGGAAAGTTAGACTCTATATAGGTGTTTTACCCGCGGAGTAACTTTGCGGAGTCAATTCGTCAGCCTCCGGAGCGAGTGGTGTCTGGACAGCGCGCTCCGATCCAAGCCTCGTTCCTGTTCCAGCCTTGTTCTTGTTTTCAAGCCTTCGCTCCTGTTTCCCAGCCTTGTTTACCTACGGACCTTGCCTCGCCTTTCAGGACTAAACCTTGCCTTGTTTCACGGATTTTACCAAGTAATTCCACGGATCTTGTTCTTGTTCCTTGTTACCTTGTGCCACGATTCAAGTCTTGTTTTCAAGTATCAAGTTAATTCCTAGCCTTGCTCAAGTTCATGGACTAAAGGACCTTGTCATCTCCCCTCACTTTGCCTGGCAAAGTGAGTGTTTCGGTTATTGGATTACAACTTTGGACCTTAATATTTCATATTGGACATTGTTTCTTTGGACTAATTTTGACCTTTCCTGAAAGGTCTGCTTCTGGACTAACTTTTACATTAGCTTTTATTAACTTTATATATTTCCTTAATAAAGATATTAGATAGAATCTGGCCTCTGCGTATGGTTATTGGTGCTCTGTAGCCTGGGTCGTGACAGTAAGGGAGTATCTTGCCCAAGGTCATCCAATGAGTTTCCACAGTTGAGCATGGATTTAAACCCTGGTCTCCAGAGCTGTAGTCCTACTTCTATTATCAGGCTGGCTCCCAATATTGTTATTATGAAGACCTTGTATGGGCATTCAATTTTTTCTCATTATCATTGAGAAGAAGTAGAGGATCATACAGTCGCAGCAACATCAACAAGCGGGACAGTTTTAAAGTCAGAAACATGAGTTACAGGTTTCTGAAATGAGCTATAGGGACAAAAATGTATTCACTGCTATAAGGAAGCCAAAAGTCCTACACTTAAGCATTTACAGGCAAAGATTCTATAAACCTTCAGCACAACACTGGATCCTTCCATTGTGCAGTCAATGGCATAATGACACCATGGCCTTGCACCCACATGTTACACCACAGCCATTTAGCTCCCTGCCCACCAAGTCAACAGTGGAAAGAGAGAAGTAAAGAGAGAAGAGAGAGAGAGCTGTCAATGTAGAACAATTAGCTGCTAGGGACTGCACTCAAACAACTCTGACAAAATGAAACTGTGCAACAGCTTTTACACTGGTATCATGTCTCAGAAGGATTCCAACAATAAGAAAAAAAATACCAATTAAGCCATACAATTAACTAAGAAGTCCTTATCCTGCAAAGTTCACACACAGTCACTGAAACCTATGAGAATGACCATTGTGCACGTTCAGTGAATGCAAAGAGATTCTACTGTACCTCTTTGGGCTATATGAATTCTCCAAAACAATGGTTCAAGTGTATTCCGAGAAACAAGCTTTTTTTAACATGGGGAATATTTCTACTCCCACAGTTGCATGAGTCTATAGAACACAAAGGCTTGAGCCAGAATGAGGTTTGGGGAGCAATGGCTGGTCTTATTGCCTTAAATTTAACTTGGTCCCATTAATGTCCAAGTGAGAGGATTATATTATACCTAGGACACTAATTACTATCTTGAATGTAACTGAACACCTTAAACTGAAATGCCAAGAAAATTAATCTCAATGTAACTACAGAATGAGCAGAAACAGATTAACATGACAGTTGAAGCAAACATAAGTTATGTTTTGTGCAAAGAATCTTTTAAACCTTATATATAGTGGCTTTTAAATCTATCTGCCGCTGGCAAAACCACCTCTGAGTATCTGTTGCTTAAGAAAACCCAATTCATGGGGTCACCATAAGTTGACAGAAGACTTGAAGACACATGCATGCACACCACTGAATCTACTGCTGATTGCTTTAAAGAGAGCTGCCAAATATTTTCCAAACTTAGCATTTGAAAACAAGTGTCTCCATTATGCAAGAGCAACACAGCATGATTATTATTTTAGACTTTACATCTTGAACTCTCAAGAGAAAGTTTGTTATGAATGTGTGTCTACATTTTGCAACTCTTAAGAGTGATGCAAAGGCTGGTGAAAAGGGAGAATAATCCAGGAACAAGATACTGTTTATGTTTAAAGGCAAAAAAAAGATGGACAATGTATTATGCTCTACAATTCAAGACATCCTGCCTTTAACTCAGAAGTATAAAAGTTGGAATTTTAAAAAGAAGGTCTGATAAACTGGCAATTCATTTGAAAATGTGTTTAGATAATGTTTCTCACTTTTCTAATTGAGCAATGACTCAGAAGTCTCAACATGCTCACATAATTTATTCCTGATAGTGGTTAGATATGTCATATTATCTAAGACCTAATCTGCAACATTTTCATTTCAGGGGCATTAATCGCTCCTCTCCAGTGAGCAGTTCACCAAGATCAACAAGTTCTAAGATTGGAACAACCTTTCCCATGTCTACAACGCAAGTTTTGTATAGAAGGATTCTCAGAGGGCAAACTCAATGTCAGTCAAAGATTTCTGAATTTTAATGCAGAATTATTTGAGATAGCACACAGTTTGAGTGAGCAAGCAAAATCCTCTACTATCATGGAAGAGGCAATTGCTGGTAGAAGAGTTTCTGGCTGCCAATGGCTCCAGTGTTCAGAGATTAGAAAAGCAGGCAAAAGGACTAGTAAATGAGGTGGGGGGGGGGGGAGAGAATATTACTCTGAAATAAGACAGGGCCTATTTTACTTTTTTGGACTATGACTGCAATAATTTTCTCAGCTAGAAGCTGTAGGAAAGGATCTCCCTTATATCAATGTGACATCTTATCTAGCATCCTTTACTCACTGTTTGTGTGTCTGTTGTTCTTATTTGCTACTTGGAGAGAACATTTTTATTTCAAAAAGCATCTGGCCTGCTAGGATGATGGAAATATGCTTATTTTTAGATTAATTTATTTCCCTGATCAGCATCCAATACTATGTTGACAGAAAAGACTTCCTGGGAGCTTGCCCCTTCCTCACTTCCTGCTTTCCTAAAACATCTTTTTTAAAAACTACAGGTGGTCAAGAAATTCCCCACAACGCCATGGGCTGACATATAGGATGCCATGGGACCTTCCCTTACAGGCCTCTGTGTCACAGTGCACCCTTTCTATGGTATTTTGGGGTTCCAGTAGGCCTCCTTAAGTTATGAGTATAAAACAGGACCTCTGTTAGGTATCATAAATTATAACTAGACATTCATGTTAATATGGCATTGATCAAATGAATGAACTAAGCATTATAGGGTGCAGTGTAAAAGTAGACCAGGAAAAGCATCATGGTGGAGATTAAAGCTCCATTCACAAAAACTTTAGCCAGATACCTGTGCACATGCTCACATTTAATATTTGATTTAATACCTGGAAGGCAGGACCTGCAAAATTTAGATTGTGGAAAACTGATTGAGAAAACTTAGTAACACATATAAAATGTCTTGAGGATGGCTGTTTGCTAATAATATATTTAATCTGCAGCTATTCCATATATATTTTTACAACAGAGATCTTGGGATAAAATTAATGTTTTGTTAAAAAGGTAAAGGTTTTCCCCTGACGTTAAGTCCGTCGTATCCGACTCTGGGGGTTGGTGCTCATCTCCATTTCTAAGCCGAAGAGCCGGCGTTGTCTGTAGACACCTCCAAAGTCATGTGGCCAGCATGACTGCATGGAACGCCGTTACCTTCCTTGCCATCCTTTCTTGCATGGTCTAACAGACAAATAGAGAAAAATATAGGGTTATGTGGGCAATGTACCACTTCTCCAAACCTGACCAACCCTGGGTTGAGTGTTCCAGGGAGGGAAGTGTGAACTCTAATCACCTACATGTTGGTAAACTAAATAGAACACAGCCACTATTTCTGAGAAAACAGGTATGGCATTAGCTGTACAGCAGTGAGCCATGCCTGCCAACTCCCTTTTATTGTGCTTGAGACCAGAAGCAGAGACAGAAAGACCAGAGCACATGTACAGAACAGAACAACCTCTCCTACAGTCTATTAAAAGCAACCTCCCAAGCTTCTCAGTAGGCTCAAATGAAGAGCAAATCAAGTAGGTGGTTGCCTTGAGTATTTAACAGCTGTTCTTTCACAATGACTACTGTCCCAGACACCTCCAGCTACCTTTTTGGTCTAGCTCACATAATCAGCAAGTTCATTAACCTAACTTCTTGGCTGAATCACTTCAAACCACAAGCAGGGCACATGTGGTTAAATACTCCCTTGCATTTGTGAAGCCGAATGTCTAAGTGAAGTAACCTGCTCCCCGACATGTTACTTTTTTAAAACAGGAAATGTTCTGTACAGAGAATATATTTGTATGAACCACACACACCTCAGGTGATATATCCCAGACACAGTTTTATTGGACTATGTGATGTAATGGCTAGTAGCGACTGGTCATGGCAATCCCAGGTTCATACACTTGAATTATTATTATGTCCTATTTCAGTACAAGTGGATAAATAACCATCATTTGGCCAAAACCACATTACAGGGTTGCAGTTATGAAACTAGAAATTCACCCTATTGAGCAATTGATCATTTATGGAAGAAACCATTAAATAAGACCTTTTACCATTTCTATGCTACACAACACAGTCAATACTAGAGATGACAGGCTCACAGACCCAAGAGGAAATCATCTATACATATAATAAAAGTGAAAATATGTATGTATGTATGTGGCTGGATTGCCCACTTCCACAGACAGGCTCTCACTTCCACAAACAGCTACAAATCACAATACTGAGGAGCCACAAAAAGCACTCCCTCCATTGATATTTCAGGTTATAGCAAGCACCATGAACTGTAGCCCAAACCCTGCCAATATCCTCCCCAAACACTATGGGCCCACCATCCAAGGAATGCTTTCATTCAGGGATAATTTTATGTGTTTCCTCCACAGCAGACATCCCAGTGTTTCTTACTCTCTCCATTGATGCAGAATTTTCATGATCCCACCCACTGCTTCTCCCTTAACCCTTTCCTACTCTTTTTAACCCTGCATAACAAACAGAACAGAACCGAGACATACTGGAGGAGTTTGGAGGATTGACTCCACATGAAGGAAGTTGTTGTTCATCCAGCATCAAGTCAGAGCATTATGACCCCCACTGACAATAGACCTGGACCACATTTGGCACACACTACTCCCATGACCAAATAAAAATACTGGAGAGGTCTGGGGAGATTTCACCTTCATTTATAGTCACTATAGGTACCGGGATTTATAGTTCACCTGCAATTAAAGAGCACTCTGGATCCCACCAACGATTACCCTGGATCTAACTTAGCACACAGAACCCCCATAACCAACAAAAAATGCAAGAGGGCTTTGGGGAAAATTCAGCATGATTTATAGGAATTATACTACATCCAGAGAACACTGTGAATGCAAACAATGGATCGGCACCAAATTTGGCACGCATACCCATTATGCCCAAATTTGAATACTGGTGGAGGATTTGGGGTGCAATTGACCTTGACATGTGTTGGTTGTAGGTATTTATGGTTCACTTGAAATCAAAGAGCACCCCTGGACCCCACGGATTATGGACCTGGACCTAAATTGGCACATAGAACCCCCATGACCAACTGAACGTACTAAAAGAATTTGACAGGATTGACCCACCATAGTGGGAGTTATAATTCATCATGCAGCTGGAGACCATACTGAACTCCACCAATGATGCATCTAGAGCAAATCTGCCCAACATGACAAAATTTAAGTACTTACAGGGTTTCAGGGAGGTGAATCTGGCACAATGTGAAATGTAGTACACCCATAACCTTATGCATTTTGTAAAATAAAAAAAGGACTTTTTCTAATAACCTGGGCAATGCTAGGTACCCAAACTAGTCTCCAATAAATGACTAATGTTCTGGCAGAGATCAGAGCACTTGGGACTTTGCTGAGGTCAAGAGGAATAAGTAATCTTACTGGTACCAAAACCACACATAACTGAATGTTTGGAGGAAAATCATATATCCTCTTCCCCACCCAAATTTTACTGTACAGAGATGGGGAAGTTTCGATCTCTCACATTATTGTGTGCATGTGTCTTTAAGTAATCTATCAACCCCATGGGTTTCAAAGTGTTTTCTTAGATTAGGAATACTCAGACATGGTACTGATAGTTCCTTCCCCTGAAATATATACTCCTTGGTGATATTCCATCTAAATAATAACCAGGGCTGATTCAGCTTAGTTTCCAAGATCAAACAGGACATGATGCCTTCAGTATTTAAGCTGCCCCAAACTACTAGCAAAATGGAAATGATGATCCCAGTATGGTCAGAATCATTGGGACCAAATAAACATTTGAATCTGTCTCTGACAGACCACTATACCATCAAGGAAAACCAGTGGTGCATGGGGGTTGAGATGGCTAAGGACTTTTGCTATGTAAAACTGACCTTGAAATAGGAGCAGAAATTCTGTCCTCTTAAAAGAAGGGGGGAGGACAGTGAGAGGAGACAAAATGATTAGCATATATGAAAACTGAGAAGAGACTCCCTAAGACAAGGCTCCCAATCTTGTGTTAACCCAGATACTGTAACACCTGTCCATTGGCCATGCCAATTTTGTTTTCTTTGAAGTTGTACTCCACCAGCACTTGAAGACCTAAGGCTGGGAACCACTGGTTATGGTATTTCACAAGTCTTTCAGATTATTGACAATATCTCATCCAGAATGGAGAACATTTGGGGGATTTTATAATCACTTCACTGTGCAAGAATCTGCTTGTGAGAAAAGCACTGTGGCACAAAATGAACAGCAGTGCATTTCAACAAGGGGTTGTTTCTTAAATATCCTCTTAAATTGTTCATTTTGGTTCCCAAGTAAACAGCCAAAGATGAATTGTCAGTGTGTAAGAATACAAAAAAAATTAGATCCTATATAGGTTGTGGGATGAGAATACATTGTATTTGCGTATCTGCATTTCTATGCATAGGTCTGAATCCGATTGGGTGGTTCCAACTCGAACAGACCCACTAAATCAGTTACTGACTGTTGAGTCAATACTTACATAAATCCCATTGATTTAATGGGTCTACCAATAGAATTCGGGCATATATCACCTTCAGCTCAACTTTGTTGTTGTTGTGTGTTATTTCCAACTTATTGTGACCCTGTGACCCTACCACAGGGTTTTCTTGGCAAGATTTGCTCAACTAGAACATATTAATATAAAACAGTCATGTGGAAGAGATCTCTAAATCCTAAATTCACATCTGACACACTGTTTTAAGAAGGCATTTGGCATAATTTATCTACTGTAGTATAACTGTCTCATCAGAGCTTCCCACACCATCAACTTGGTAAAAGCCCTGCTCCTTCTACCACTCCTATGTCAAAGTAGATGCATCCTATTTAACTCAGTGATCTAAATGGTTTCTGCATCTCCCATGTCTCAGAATTTTTTTAAAAAACCTGCATTATATCATACAGGCTCATCTGAAGAACTAACTACATAGCAAAATGATTTTTTCCACTCAAGAACTGTTCAAAAAAGAACATGTGCGCACATGCACACAGTCCCACGAATCTGTCATAAAAATATCTCATTCTCTGTCTGGCATAAGGAGTGTCTGGAGTAAAGGGTGGAACGCAATACACACAACAATCCCAGTAAAATGGGGGGGGGGGGGAGGAGGCACAAAGGAGGCTTTGGATAAAAGGAGTGTTGCTGTTTATGAGTTCATTAGTTTCCAACTTCAAAAACTAACAGAAACAATGCAGCTCCATCCAGGCATGATAAAATACCCCCCCCCCCCCCAGAAAACACAGCTAAGAAGTTACGAAACCAGCTTGCCTATTGCACTTTCCTAGTTTTCTGTCACACTCTCAAAAATTGTCTTGTCTCCCTGTCCATCATCAGACTTCCCACTATACAGGCACTCTCCAAGTTACAAACAAGATAGGTTCTGTAGATTTATTCTAAAGTTGAATTTGAATGTAAATTAGAACAGGGACCTTTCAAGTGTAACTCCAGCCAAATATATATCTATATTAACTTTGGTTAGCATAGGAAAAAGTTAATGCCCCTGTGGTGTTTGCTTTGCTGTCTGTTCCTATTCAGAAGATTTCACCTCACTTTCCGTCCCTGCAATAACTGGCTTTTTGAAAAAATTGGCTTGTTGTAGAAATAGGGGATGGTGAAAAAGCTTTAATTGAGATAACTTTTCCCCATGATAACTCTTTCTGGAGTGAATTTCCCTTCCAAGGGGTAGATTTCTCTCACTTCCTGTTGCCTTACCTCTGTTCTTAACTATAAGTCATTTGTAAGTTGGATGTGTCCAACTCGGGGACTACCTGTACTATGTATCTTCCTCCTAAGGCAAACCTATCACAGGGTTTCCTTGGAAATATTTGTTTGGATGCCTTCCTTTGAGGTTGAGAAAATGTGCCTTGTCCAAGGCCACACATCAGAAGGTTTCATGGCTGAGTGGAAACTCAAACCTTAGTCTCCAGAGACATAATCCAACCCTCAGACTACCACACCACACATGCTCCTCCACCAAAGAATGTCTCTTGGTACCATATTAGATTTCTCCCCAATAATTCAGCTAGGTGAGTACCATTGTGTTAATTATTTACACAAACAATTATGTAAATACGGAATATGGAGAGCTATCAGACCATAATCTGGTTTTGGGGTATCCTCAAGGGATTAATCTGCTTGCAACTACATTTTGGCCTCAATCCAACTGTTATTCCAAACTACAATAGACCCACCCTTATCAATGAAATAGCCATTTGATGTTGACTTACAAACGTCCCATTGGTCCAATATTTAGTAGTAACAATGGAATTGCCAAACATTAGGATTTAAACTACAGAGGTCATGAAAGCTGGACCCAGGCCACACTTTCTTGGGAAACTCAACCTCTATATACAGAAACAACTATGACACTGACTGACCATACAGAAAGTTACTTCTCCTATTGGCAACACTACTACCTAGATCAAAAGGTTGCCCTGTCAAGAAGGGCAATAAACTGTTAGGCTTGAAAACATGCTCATTTAATAAATTCATCTTCTAAACGTTTCCACAGTCCTCCTCATATGCAAAGGAATTTGGGATGGGGGGGATAAAACTTTGAGAGTTGACAACTTCTCTTGTTGTTGTTGTGCGCCTTCAAATTGTTTCCTGTGGCGACTCTAAGGCACCCCATCATGGGTTTTTCTGAGTGTGTGACTTGCTCAAGGTCACCCAGTGGGTCTCCATGATCAAGTAGAGATTTGAAGCCATTGAAGCACAACTCTAAAACCTCTATGCCACGCTCTCCACAAATCCCTCAGACATGGCAGACTGGACAATTTAGGAGAAATGCCCTCATTTGACCCACCCACCCATAGGTGTTATGCCAAAATCAGCAGCCAAGTCAGAGCTTTGACTTGGCTGCTGTTTTTGGCACAGCACCTATGGGTGGGAAGGTCAAATGAGGGCACTGCCCCCCAAATAAGGGCACTGTTCCCCTCTCTGAAATGTTCCTTCGGCCCCCACATTTCCAGCACAGCAGAGAGTTAAGTCCCTAAAAGCATTCACACCTGCCACTCATATACATTTACTGCGCTCACATTCCTTAGGATGCCCCCACTTGTATTTCTTAAATGCTGAAGTGACTCTTGATGTTTCTGCAAATGTTACAAAATTGGTGGCTGAAGGAAAAAATTAACCAGAGAGCAGCAGAATACCTATGAGGTGAGATCAATACTGTCAAATTTGCTCCCACGGAAGGGAACACACCGGAAAGGAGTCCTGCGGTGAGGGAGAATCACTTACTGCGGATCAGTTGCTTCGCTCTCGCCCACGCGCAACACGGCCACGACAGCTAGCGTGGAGAAAGGAAGGGAGGAAGAAGCCTTGCACGAAGTGGAGGCGCTTAATCTCCACTTACTGATTACACAGATTTAAAACCCTCGAAGTATCAGAATATCCATTTCCTCCAGATTAACAAACAAGGAGTCAGTCAGCGTGGTTTAAGTGTTGGACTAAGGATGCATCATGTACACAGTAGAATTGATGCAATTTGACACCACTTTAACTGTCATGGCTCAAAACTATGGAATCATGAGAGCTGTATAGTTTTACAGGGGCTTCAGCTTTACCAAGCCACAATTCCCAGGATTCCATAGAACTGAGCTATGGCCATTCAAAATAGTGCCAAACTATTAATTCTATAGTATAAATGCACTTTGTTGCTCTGAAGACCTGAGTTCAAATCCAGCACTTGCCATGGAAACCCACTGATTAACCTTAGAAGAGACCCCTTCCAAGAAGAACGAAAATCACATTCAAAGCATCCTCGACAGATGGCCATCCAGCATCTGCTTAAAAGCCTCCACCACACTCTGGGGAAGAGAGTTCCACTGCTGAACAGCTCTCACAATGAGGAAGTTCTTCCTAATGTTCAGGTGGAATCTTCTTTCCTGTAGTTTGAAGCCATTGTTTTGCATCCTAGTCTCCAGGGCAGCAGAAAACAAGCTTGCTCTCTCCTCCCTATGACTTCCTCTCACATATTTATACATATGGCTATTATGTCTCCTCTCACCTTGGGCGAGTAACACTCTCTCAGCCCCAGGAAAACCCTTGATGGGGTTGCTATAAGTAGGAAACAATTTGAAAGACATGCAACAAAAAAATAACAACAACAACAAACAGGGAAGGTGTTGGTTTTAAAAGAGACCTTGTAAAACTACAACTCCCAGGATCGCACAGCATTAACACATGGATTTAAAGTGGTGTCAAGCTGGATTAATTCGATAGTGGAGATCAGTGGTTTCCAAACTCCAGGTATTTGGGGCTTCAACTCCCATCATCATCATCAACAACAAAGAGGGAAGGTGTTGGGTTTTAAAGAGACCTTGTAAAACTACAACTCCCAGGATCGCACAGCATTGACCCATGTCATTAAAGTGGTGTCACAGTGGATTAATTCAATAGTGGAAATCAGTGGTTTCCAGACTCCAGGTATTTGGTACTTCAACTCCCAGCATCATCAACAACAACAACGAGGGAAGGTGTTGGTTTTAAAGAGACCTTGTAAAACTACAACTCCCAGGATCGCACAGCATTGACCCATGTCATTAAAGTGGTGTCACAGTGGATTAATTCGATAGTGGAGATCAGTGGTTTCCAAACTCCAGGTATTTGGGACTTCAACTCCCATCATCATCATCAACAACAAAGAGGAAAGGTGTTGCTTTTAAAGAGACCTTGTAAAACCACAACTCCCAGGATCGCACATCATTGACCCACGGCCTTAAAGTGGTGACAAAGATTAATTCAATAGTGGAGATTAGTGGTTTCCAAACTCCAGGTATTTGGAATTTCAACTCCCACCATCATCATCATCAACAAATAGGGAAGGTGTTGGTTTTAAAGAGACCTTGTAAAACTACAACTCCCAGGATCGCACAGCATTGACCCATGGATTTAAAGTGGTGTCACAGTGGATTAATCCGACAGTGTAGACCAGTGGTTTCCAAACTCCAGGGAAATTCAGCTCCCAGTAGCCCCTGCCACTGTGGAATTCTGGGAGTTACAGTCCAAAAGACTTAGAAGGACCAGAGTTTGGGAATCCTTGGTGTAATAGATGATCCCCTTTGTCTCTCCTTCAGCTGCAGAGAAACACCAACCTCCGTTGGAGGGCACTGTTGTTCCTGTTACCTAAGACATTGGGGGGGGGGGGATCCCACCTTAGACGCCCCCCAAAAAACAAACCCTAAATAAACCCTGCATCTATTCCAAAAATGACAAAAAAGCAACCCTGCCACCTTCTTGCAGCTGGTGCAATGCAAAACCTCCATGCAAATGCATCATCAGGGAAAGGACAACAACAAGGCCACTCTCCAAGGAAGAGGGGAAATGTAAACACCCCAATATCTGGGGGTCTGGGACTCAGGATGTGACTATATCAGGCATGGGCAAACTTGGGCCCTCCAGGTGTTTTGGACCTCGATTCCCACCGTACCTCAACAGCCTCAGGCCCCTTCCTTTTCCCCCTCAGCCGCTTAAGCGGCTGAGAGGGAAAAGGAAGGGGCCTGAGGCTGTTGAGGAACGGTGGGAATCGAGGTCCAAAACACTGGAAGGCCCAGGTTTGCCCATGCCTGGCCTACACTATAGAATTAACGCAGTATGAACCCGCTTGAACTGCCATTCAAGCAATTTTACAAGGTCTTTGCCTTCCTGTGTCGAAGAGTGCCTGTGCCCCCTCCAAACTAACCAACCCCAGGGTTCCGGAGTAGTTAACGCGGTTCCAAACTGCGTTAAATCGGCAGTGTAGACGCACCCATAGCTCTGTAACTGTATAACGTAAAATATTAATAATTCATTCATAATTGCTTACCCTTTCATGCGTCCTCGTGGGGGGGATCACACTAAGCCATAGTGTGGACCAAAAACAAAAAAAATGAACCTAAAAAATGCAAAAATCTTCCTCAGAGTCCTTAGAAAACTAACAGCAGCGCCGCTCACCTTGGCAGCAGTTACTTACTGCTGCTGCTTGGACACGAGGGACGGCGACCGGGCGGGAGGGGGCGTTGGAGTGCTTGACCCGTGTTCCTTCTTAAAGAGACACGCACGCTCCTCGGCGCCGGGAGCGGCAGGACTCCGGGGAGCGCCCCCCGTCGGAGCATTGGTGGCGTCCGCTCTCAACACACTGGCGCAAGCTAACCACCCTCTCCCTCCCTCCGGGATAGGAAGAATGGTACGTTCCGAACTTACAGTATATGAAAAAAAGGAGCGGCGGCAGCGATTGGTTAAAGCGCGAGAGGCGGCGGCCAATAGGAAGCGAGCGATAGGAAAAACTGGAAAGGACTGCAGCAGGGCAAGGGCGCAAAGCAGGGGCACATCTACGCTGCAAAATTAATGCAGTTTGACAGCGCTTTAACCGCCACGGCTCATGCGTTGGGAGTGGCTTTTACTCGTCTGTGCTTTTCTAATGCGGGACAAACGGTTGACTTAATGGAAGGGTTTCCTAATGAGAGCCAATGCCCTTGAAAGCAATAAAACTGCTGCAGTTGGGGTGGCGGGAAGAGCGGGTGGGCGGAGCAATTAGAGAAGTTCGAAACGTGTTTAATGGTGCAAGTTGAGCATCCCTTATCAGAATTTCAAAATACAGCAGGCTCTCAGTTAACCGTAACGCCAGCAACCAGGAGTCTCAAGCAACCGGCATTATGCAAATACAGTTACAGTGTTCCAATATCTAAAACACTTCAGGTCCCAAGCATTGCTGGTAAGAGATACACTGCAATTACTTTTATTTACATTATTTTTCACTAAGTCACACAAAGCAATTTAAAACACAATGACTACAATGAAGCAAAAAATGGTTTTTGACTTCCAGAGAGTTCCTGTACCCTCAGCCCAGCAGAATGTGGAGAACTGACTATATGGCGGCTGTACCTATTTTGCATACTGTACCACGAATTCTACTATCTAATTAGAATCATCTAACACCTCCCAACAAAGGATTCCCCTGGGCAGGAAGCAGCCAGGCTTTGAAGCTGCAAGGCCATTCAGTGCTAAGCAAGGTGGCCAATTGCAACGTTCACACCTGCCTCAAAAAGACACGAGTTCTTTCTCCCACCCTGGACATTCCACAGATACAGTAGAGTCTCACTTATCCAAGCTAAACGGGCCGGCAGAACATTGGATATGCGAATATGTTGGATAATAAGGAGGGATTAAGGAAAAGCCTATTATACATCAATTTAGGTTATGAATTTACAAATTAAGCACCAAAACATCATGTTATACAACAAATTTGACAGAAAAGTAGTTCAATACGCAGTAATGTTATGTTGTAATTACTGTATTTATTAATTTAGCACCAAAATATCACGATATATTGAAAACATTGACTACAAAAATGCGTTGGATAATCCAGAATGTTGGATAAGTGAATGTTGGATAAGTGAGACTCTACTGTATATAAACCCCACTTGCCTAGTTTCCAACAGACCTCACAACCTGAGGATGCCTGCCATAGATGTAGGCGAAACATCAGGAGAGAATGCTTCTGGGACATGGCCATACAGCCCACAAAACTCACAGCAACCTGACTTTTAATTAGGTCATAGATTTCATCACAAGAACCTTCTCATGAGTTCTCAAACTCATACTATCGAATTAGAATCAGCGAACACTACCCAACAAAGGATTCTCCCAGGCAGGAAGCAGTCAGGCTTTGAAGCTGCAAGGCCATTCAGTGCTAATCAAGCTGGCCAATTGCAACGTCCACACTTGCCTCAAACAGATAAGAGTTCTTTCTCCCATCCTGGACATTCCTCAGATATATAAACCCCACTTGCCTAGTTTCCAACAGACCTCACAACCTCTGAGGATGCCTGCCATAGATGTGGGCAAAACATTAGAATAGAATGCTTCTGGGACATGGCTATATAGCCAGGAAAACTCACAGCAACCCGACTTTTAACTAGGTCGAAGATTTCACAAGAACATTCTCATGAGTTACAATGCGTCTGCGCCAAAATAAGAGATACATTCTTGCTCCAAGAGACAACAGCTTTGCAAATTCTGTATTCCTGAATACAAAATCAAATGAAAATGTAAGGAGGCTGGAAGGGAAGGTATGAGGAAGTTTGCTTCCACCAGTGCAGTTGCTCCCTCCTCCCTCTCAGTTCGGGAAGGGAATGTTCTCTCTCCTCCTCCTCCTCAGTCTAATGGGACAGGAAAAAATCTGGAACCTGTTTTCTCCTTTCAGTTCCAAGAGAGAGGAGCCAAAAGCTTTTAGCTAAGCTGAAGTTCACTCAAGTAGCAGTTCCCTGTGAGCCTGATGTACAGAGGATGTGCTGTCTATTCTTACGAGCCAGTTTCCCTGCATTTAAACTGGCTTTTAGTCAAGAAAATTAATCAGGAGTGACAGGAAATAGCATACGTTATGGACTGGAGCAAAGTGCAATATGTATCTCGATATGATGCCACATGAATGTACATTGTTTCTTAAATTTGCTTATTTTATGATGCTTGTGTTTATTATTGATGTATTCTGATTGTTGTTTATGTGATTTTAATATGTTGTAAGGAGCCCCGGTGGCGAAGTGTGTTAAAGCACTGAGCTGGAGACCAAAAGGTCCCAGGTTCAATCCCCGGGAGCGGCAGGAGCAGCCGCTGTTAGCTCCAGCTCCTGCCAACCTAGCAATTCGAAAACATGCAAATGTGAGTAGATCAATAGGTACCGCTCCGGCGGGAAGGTAAGGGCGCTCCATGCAGTCATGCCAGCCACATGACCTTGGAGGTGTCTACGGACAACGCCGGCTCTTCGGCTTAGAAATGGAGATGAGCACCAACCCCCAGAGTCAGACATGACTGGACTTAACGTCAGGGGAAAACCTTTACCTTAATATGTTGTAAGCCGCTTTGGGTTCCATGAAGGAGAAAAGCGGGATATAAATAAAGAGTTATTATTATTATTATTTACATGTTTATTTCTAAATGAATCAGATTACAAATATCTAATGTTCTTTCTCATATAAAGGAAGTAGTCTTGGGAGTGTCATCCCAGATGGCTTCTTAGTGTGCCTCTATATTGTAGAATGAATGACACCACTTTCATTCCTTAATGTCACTTATAAACCCCCCACCAAAACTCTTATCTTTGGAAGGCAATCATACTTGACCATGAATGATTGCCTATGATCATGATGCGGGTTTAATCTGTATCAGATCAGTGTTATGGATTGCAGTTCCCAGCACTCCTTTACATTAGCTATTTGCTAGTATTGCTGGTCCTTGCAATATAACAGTATCTGGGGAGCTACATACAGTAGTCTCTCGCTTATCCAACGTTCTGTCTTATCCAACAGTCTGTCTTTTACATAGTAATGTTTTTGCAATCAATGTTTTCAATATATTCAGATATTTTGGTGCTAAATTTGTAAATACAGAAATTACTACATAACGTTGCTGTGTATTGAACTGCTTTTTCTGTCAGTTTGTTGTAAAACATGATGTTTTGGTGTTTGATTTGTAAAATCATAATGTAATTTGACGTTTAATAGGCCTTTCCTTAATCCCTCTTCATTATCCAACATTTTCATTTATCCAACGTTCTGCCAGCCCGTTTATATTGGATAAGCGAGACTCTACTGTAGTTCCATTCAAAACACATATCTGTAGAAGGTTTCTATGTCAATTTCTGTTGAGCAAATTCTAATCATTAGAGTTCAGCATGAGAATAGCTGGGTGGATTTTATAGAATTGTAATGGCTTTGGAGGATGTATAAATTATTCAACTATTGTAGAAACGAATAAACTGTCACAAAAGATGGGTTATCCAGACTTCCATAAGAAATAGCAAGAGTTTTGTGAAGCTCTCCAAAATAACTCCACAATGATCTAGCTTTACCGTGAGAACAATGAGACCAGAATCCTATTGGTAATCCCAAAGGGAGGGAATGTACTCACATTGAACCATGATAGTGATATAATTCCATTCCATATTATGGGAAACTGGGACTAGCAGTTTATTAGTAAGGGGTTATTTAGAAATAGAGAGCCAGTGTGGTGGTCTTGGTGTTGGACTAGAACTCAAGACCAGAATTTGAATCCCTGCTCAAGCCACGGAAACCATGGCTTGATCTTGGTCAAGTCTCTCAGCATCAGAAGAAGGCAAAGGCAAACCCCTGCACAAATCTTGCCAGGAAAACCCCATGATAGGGTTGCCATAAGATAGAAATGGTTGAAAGGTATACAACAACAGTTTATAATACTCAACCAGAGAACCCCAAACTTCACCAAACTATAAAATTTGATCAGATACAGCATAGAATGTGGCTACACTGTAGTTAATGCTGTTTGTGACCACTTTAGCTGTCATGGGCCAGTGCTATGAGATCACTGAAGTTGCGATTTCACAAGGTCTTTAGCCTTCTCTCACAAAATGGCTGGTGCCTCAGCAAATTACTATTCCCAGGATTTCATAGCATTGGCCATGACAGTCAAAGTGGTTTGCATTAATCCAACAACATAGAG
Organism: Anolis carolinensis; assembly: GCF_035594765.1. NCBI lineage: Eukaryota > Metazoa > Chordata > Lepidosauria > Squamata > Anolidae > Anolis > Anolis carolinensis. The sequence continues at coordinate 188,703,701 of NC_085845.1, forward strand.
ACAACCATAGTTCTGTAACTGTATAGTGTGCAACATCCACAATCACTACCACTTATGGAACTACCAAAAAGATAAGATGTAGGTGTGAAGTAGCAAAATGCAGGAAGAGCAGTGGGGGAACTGTAGGAAATGGTTGCAAATCACAAGGTTATGTATCAAATGGTCTGGCCTGTGGCTTCTAAACTAGCCAGTTTGGCAACTGAAGGGCATGTAAGAGCAGTCAACCTCAATTCACGGAGTGCCACATTGCCCTTTGCCTCAAGCAAGGAAGTCTCTCAGGCAAGGGCTCATTTCAGCATTCGTTAATCTCACATTAATCTTGGAGAAGTCTTCCTGGATAATAACTTTTTCTAGCCCATTAAAAAAAAGTACTAAGGTAAACATACAATTAAAATATTAAATTTGGGGAGAAAATAAAGGAAAATGAAATATCATCTTCCTCTCCCTCGGAACCTGACAGAACATTGTTTCCCCCCCTTAATTTGTATACTTATTCTGTATATTAACAAAGCTATATGGAAGCCAATAAGCAGCCCCCGATGGTACAGCGGTTAAAATTACTGAGCTGCTGAACTTGCTGACCGAAAGGTCAGCGGTTCGAATCCAGGGAACCGGGTGAACTCCCGCTGTTAGCCCCAGTTTCTGCCAACCTAGCAGTTCAAAAACATGCAAATGTGAGTAGATTAATAGATACCACCCAGGTGGGAAGGTAACAGTGCTCCATGCAGTCATGTCAGCCACATGACCTTGAAGGTGTCTACGGACAACGCTGGCTTTTTGGTTTATTTAATTACTTCACTTATATACTGCTTTTCTCACCTCGGCTTAGAAATTGAGATGACACCAATCCCCAGAGTCAGACAAAACTAGACTTAATGTCAGGGGAAAACCTTTACCTTATGGAAGCCAATAAAAACAACAACTGGAGTAAGTACAGCCACATCGCTTCATGTCACGTTATAGTCCTTACTTGCTACATAAATTACTTGGATTACATGAAGAGCCTCCGCACATCCCACCAGATGTTCCTTTCAGCTGAAGTGTCACAGATATTCTTTATAATGTCATGGCAAACAATTCCATATGTTTGGGTCCTTAATATGTGAAGCAGTTACTCTCCCGAAGTCACCGCAGCAGCACTTAAGCACAATTGTGTCATACAGTTTTCTTCCATCTCAAAGCAGTATTAAATTAGCTTAACTCCCGACTCCTCCTGTTTGAGACATTTGTGACCAGACTGCTGCATAATTGTGTAATTAATCCCAGGATTAGGGGGGGGTTAACGTTCAAGTTCTCGACCCCCTGCTCCGAAATGCCAGATTGTTTGAAAGACAAACGTCAGCGAATAAGATGACAACCACATATGGGAGAAAACCCTAACAAAAAATTAATAAAGTGCCTTCAAGAGCATTTTACGAAGCCAGGGATGGAAGCTTGTGTGATGAACCATGGGCCTTGTAGTCCTGCTCAGGACATTGTAATCCCTGATGAAGATGAAAACTTGGGTTTTTTACCTTCCCAGTCTGAACTGGATTCCTCTCAGCCAGATCCTTCCCAGGCAGATCTGGAAACCTTGCACCTGCAAGAAAGTTGTGCCCCAGAAGTATGTCAAACAACCCCAGAGCCTACTTCTCCCGTGTTCTTGCGCCGGGAGTTTTGTAAACAACAGAGAAGTTTGGATTCAGCTTCGCGCAGGAGTGCGAGGATAGCAGCTAAGAATGTTGCCAATTAACATTGGTTCTCGTGAGAATCTTTAAGGAGTTTAACATCTGGTCTCAGAGTTTAGCTTTCGTTTCTGATTCCCAGAGAACCGCTTTGGTGAGAAAGTTGGACTCTATATAGGTGTTTTGCCCGCGTAGCAACTTCGCGGAGTCAATTCGTCAGCCTACGGAGCGAGTTGTGTCTGGACAGCGCGCTCCGATTCAAGCCTCGCTTCAGCTCAAGCCTTGCCTTGCTATCCAGCCTTCGCCTTGCTTCCCAGCCTTTGTTTACCTACGGACCTTGCCTTGTTTCCCAGGACTAATCCTTGCCTTGTTTCACGGATTTTACCAAGTTATTCCACGGACCTTGTTCTTGTTCTTAGTTACCTTGTTCCACGTTCAAGCCTTGTTTCAAGTATCAAGTTATTTCCTAGCCACGCTCAAGTTTTATGGACTAAGGACCTTGTCATCTCCCCTCACTTTGCTTGGCAAAGTGAGTGTTTCGGTTATTGGATTACAACTTTGGACCTTAATATTTCTTATTGGACATTGCTTTTTTGGACTAATTCTGACCTTTCCTGAAGGGTCTAATTCTGGACTATTTTCTATACTTGTTTTTATTAACTTTACATATTCCTTCAATAAAGATATTAGTTAGATTCTGGCCTCTGTGTATGGTTATTGGTGCCTCTGCCGCCTGGGTCGTGACAGTTTGACTCCGCCACCCATAAGCACCAACTAACCGAGGCCAGGATGTCTACCGGAGCCGCGCCGGCTGGACAGCCGCTCAGCTACACCATCAGCAAGGACGAAGTGGACCGCATCCGTGACAGACTCAACGCGCAGGATGGAGAAATAAAAGGGTTGAGGGAGCGCGGAGTTCGCCTCCCGGCCATGGCGTTGCCTACCAAGTTTTCTGGAGAAGCTGCTAAGGTTCATGTTTTCCGCCGCCAATGTCAAGCTTATCTAGAGGCCCGTGATGCCGAGTTTCCCCAAGAAGACATCAAGGTGGCGTGGGTCTACAGTCTTCTAGACGGACCAGCGGCTAGCTGGGCGACGGCCCTGTTTGATCAAGCCTCCCCCCACCTAAGTTCAGCACAACGCTTCTTGGATCACCTTAAGGAGACCTGGGGAATCGAGGACAATTTGGAGGCAGCCGGTCACAAACTCCGGCGCCTCCTTCAAGGAGACAGACCCATGTCTCAGTACATAGCCGAGTTCCGCGTGCTGGCCCACAACACCGGCTGGAACGATGTAGCCCTCAGAGGACAATTTCGGGAGGGTCTCAACATTGAAATGCTGGAAGAAATCTCCAAGGTGGATCCTCCCCAGACCCTCGAGGCACTCATTGATCAATGTTTACGGGCTGAAGTCATGATTGCCAACAGGAAACAATGGGTTCGAGGCCAGGGCGGTAGAGCCGGGGCAAAACCCCCCGCTCCCGCCAGTGTTCAGCCACGTCCGGTGTGGAGACCCCCGCCGCCAACCCCATACCCCAGAGGAGGCGAGGAGGTGCCGATGCAGTTGGGCAATGTGCGTCCCAGACTAGATGCCGCCGAGAAGGCCCGTCGTCAACGCTTGAACCTCTGCTGGTACTGCGGGAACGGGGGCCACTTCGCCAGAGAGTGCCCAGCCAAAGGGAAGCCTGCCGCCCGTCTTGCGGCGGCGTCCTCCACGGAGTCGAAGGCGTCTGAGCCGACTGGCACACAGCCGGCGGGGGAAGCCAACGACCGGGTGTAGAGAGGCTCGCCAACCCGGTCAAAAAATCCATCCAAGAGCCGCCAACCGGGGTCCTGTTCCTTCTCGTGGTCACATTATGGTCAGCAAAAAGGGGACCCGTCATGATCCACGCCATGATAGACTCTGGAGCTACCAACAATTTCATCGATAGAGAGTATGCCGACTCTCTGGGATTACAATATCATGATTTCAAGAATGCCCGTGTGGTGCAAGCCATAGACGGCCGTCCCCTCAAGACGGGCCCCGTAAGCCAGTGGTCGGAACCCACCAGGATGTGGATAAGGGAACATATGGAAGAGATTTCCTTCTTTGTTACCGAGGTTCCCCATTTCCCTGTGATTTTGGGAATTCCATGGCTGACACTCCACGACCCTAACATCTCCTGGTCCAACAGAGAACTGCAGTTTGCTTCACCGTACTGCCAAAACCATTGCCTCGTAGCCAAGGTATGCCATGCCACAGACTCCGAGCCCATCATCACCTTGCCAAAGAAGTACTCCGAGTATTGGGATGTATTCAATGAGAAAGAAGCCGAAAAATTACCCCCACATAGACCTTATGACTGTGCCATTGACTTGGTGGAGGGGGCCCCGATCCCGCGAGGGCATCTCTACTCCCTGACTGAACCAGAGCAAGAAGCTCTCAGGGAATTCTTAGAGACAAACCTTCGCAAGGGGTTCATCAGACCCTCTCAATCCCCAGCCGCCTCCCCAGTGATGTTTGTGAAGAAGAAGTCAGGGGAATTACGCTTGGTGGTGGACTACAGAGCATTGAACAATATCACCAAGCGGAACAGCTATCCCCTGCCCTTAATCTCGGATCTACTGGACCGACTTCGAGGAGCCAAGGTCTACACCAAGCTGGATCTTCGGGGGGCTTATAATCTAGTTCGCATCAGAGAAGGGGACGAGTGGAAGACCGCCTTCCAGACTAAATTCGGATTATTCGAGTCCCGAGTTATGAATTTCGGTTTATGCGGAGCTCCCGCAACGTTCCAGCATTTTGTCAACGATATTTTTCAGGACTATCTAGACAGATTCTTGATAATCTACCTGGACGATTTTTTGGTGTTTTCCAGATCACAATCAGAACATGAGAACCACGTCAAAATGGTGTTGCAACGACTGCGGGATCATGGACTTTATGCCAAGCTAGAAAAATGCGCTTTTGATCTACAAGAGGTAGATTTCCTTGGCTACCGCATCTCGCCTCTAGGGCTTTCCATGGATCCAGCCAAAGTTTCAGCAGTATTGGAATGGCGGGCGCCAACTAACAAGAAAGAGGTGCAGCGTTTCTTGGGGTTCGCGAACTACTACCGCAAGTTCATTCCAGATTTTGCCCGCTGGTCCGACCCCATCACTAGCTGCATCCGTGGAAAGCAGCCTTTCCGCTGGACTGATCAAGCAGAGAAAGGGTTCCAGCAACTGAAGAAACTATTCACCTCCCAGCCAATTCTACAGCACCCAAATCCTGGAACCCCTTTTGTGGTGCAAGCGGACGCCTCTGATGTGGCAATTGGGGCTGTACTCTTACAACCGGTGGGAGATCACCTCCACCCCTGTGCCTTTTATTCTCGTCAACTAACCACACCAGAGAGGAATTACACCATTTGGGAAAAAGAACTACTGGCCATAAAGGCAGCCTTTGAAACTTGGAGACATTGGCTAGAAGGGGCCAAATTCCCCATTGAAGTCCACACTGATCATCGTAATCTAGAACATCTAAGAACTGCCCGCAAACTAAATCAGAGGCAGCAACGTTGGGCTTTATTCTTTGAACGTTTCAACTTCCAGATCCATTATGTGACCCCAGCTCAAACCAAGCAAGCAGACGCCCTGTCACGTAAACCGGAATACGCTGCAGGACGCAAGGAGACCTTTGAATCCCAACTGCTACAACCTGAGAACTTTGCCACGCTCACAGTGGGGAACACCAAATCCAGTCCCATTGGTTCAACTTCCCCTACTCCAGGACCCATCTGTGCTCAAGAAATCAGGGCTAGTCAGCAAGCAGATGCCTGGGCGCAGGACCAACTTCGCCAAGGTCTGCATTTTCCCTTTTCGCTTAAAGATGGGCTGCTCTGCTATAGAAATCATGTTTATATCCCACCCGGACCGGGCAGGGAAAAAGCGCTTCGTCTGTGTCATGACTGCAAACCAGCAGGACACTTCGGACTATTTAAAACCATGCATTTGATCCTAAGAGATTTTTGGTGGCCCAAGATCCGCAAGGATGTGGAAAAATATGTCAACACCTGCCCAGTATGCCAGCGCTCCAAGATACGAAGGGAGAAGCCCTCAGGGCTTTTGCACCCCCTTCCTACCCCATCTCGCCCATGGGAAATAATTTCCGCGGATTTCATCACTGACCTACCACCTTCCTGTGGATTCACCACGATCTTAGTGGTGGTGGACCTATTCACCAAGTTAGCCCATTTCATTCCCTGCGAAGGCCTCCCCACGGCCAAAGAAACTGCGGATCTATTTCTTCAGCATGTTTTCAGACTACATGGATTGCCCAAGAGTTTAGTCACAGACCGTGGATCTCAATTCACCTCTCGTTTTTGGAAGGCACTACAAAAACTACTGGGCATAGACTCTCGCTTATCTTCAGCTCATCATCCCCAAACAGATGGGCAAACGGAGCGCACCAATGCCACTTTGGAGCAGTATCTTCGCTGTTATGTAAACTACCAACAGGACAATTGGGCTTCTCTGTTACCACTGTCTGAGTTTGCCTACAATAATGGAGTTCAAGCTTCTACAAAAGAAACGCCGTTCTTTGCAAACTACGGTTTCCATCCACGTTTCTTTCCCCCTGTCATTGAAACTTCAGAAGTTCCCGCAGCAGAGGATTGGCTGCAGGAACTCACAGCGGTGCAACAACTTTTGCTCCAGCAACTGGACCAAGCCAAGGAGGACTATAAACGCCACGCTGACAAACACCGCCAGCCGGGCCCCGAAATCAAGGTAGGAGATCGGGTTTTTCTGTCCACTCGCTTTCTGCCCTCCCACCGCCCATGCCGGAAGTTAGATGCCCGCTTCATTGGCCCCTATCCAGTGGTGGCGCAATTAAACCCCGTGACTTTCAAACTCCAACTTCCGCGTTCAATGCGCATTCACCCAGTGTTTCACCGTTCCCTGCTCCTTCCGGCGGATGGTGTGCGTCCTGATACAGACCAACCGGCCCCCCCTCCTGTTTTGATGAATGGGGAGGAGGAGTTCGAGGTTGAGGACATTTTGGATTCTCGCTTTCATCGCCGCCGCCTACAATATCTCATTGACTGGGTGGGTTTTGGGCCTGAGGAACGCTCTTGGGAAGACGCCTCCACAGTCCATGCTCCTGATCTAACCCGTCGCTTCCATCTGACCTATCCCACCAAACCGCGACCTCGCGCCTCGGGGAGAGGACCCCAGTTTGGGAGGGGCCCTGAGGAGGGGGATAGTGTGATGAACCATGGGCCTTGTAGTCCTGCTCAGGACATTGTAATCCCTGATGAAGATGAAAACTTGGGTTTTTTACCTTCCCAGTCTGAACTGGATTCCTCTCAGCCAGATCCTTCCCAGGCAGATCTGGAAACCTTGCACCTGCAAGAAAGTTGTGCCCCAGAAGTATGTCAAACAACCCCAGAGCCTACTTCTCCCGTGTTCTTGCGCCGGGAGTTTTGTAAACAACAGAGAAGTTTGGATTCAGCTTCGCGCAGGAGTGCGAGGATAGCAGCTAAGAATGTTGCCAATTAACATTGGTTCTCGTGAGAATCTTTAAGGAGTTTAACATCTGGTCTCAGAGTTTAGCTTTCGTTTCTGATTCCCAGAGAACCGCTTTGGTGAGAAAGTTGGACTCTATATAGGTGTTTTGCCCGCGTAGCAACTTCGCGGAGTCAATTCGTCAGCCTACGGAGCGAGTTGTGTCTGGACAGCGCGCTCCGATTCAAGCCTCGCTTCAGCTCAAGCCTTGCCTTGCTATCCAGCCTTCGCCTTGCTTCCCAGCCTTTGTTTACCTACGGACCTTGCCTTGTTTCCCAGGACTAATCCTTGCCTTGTTTCACGGATTTTACCAAGTTATTCCACGGACCTTGTTCTTGTTCTTAGTTACCTTGTTCCACGTTCAAGCCTTGTTTCAAGTATCAAGTTATTTCCTAGCCACGCTCAAGTTTTATGGACTAAGGACCTTGTCATCTCCCCTCACTTTGCTTGGCAAAGTGAGTGTTTCGGTTATTGGATTACAACTTTGGACCTTAATATTTCTTATTGGACATTGCTTTTTTGGACTAATTCTGACCTTTCCTGAAGGGTCTAATTCTGGACTATTTTCTATACTTGTTTTTATTAACTTTACATATTCCTTCAATAAAGATATTAGTTAGATTCTGGCCTCTGTGTATGGTTATTGGTGCCTCTGCCGCCTGGGTCGTGACAGCTTGGCCTTTCCCCTCCCCACCAGTCTATCGTTTTAAAAATAAAATACTAATGAAGACCAAAACAATTCCTGCTAGACTCCAGCAGCTAGAGGATTAAAATGTTGAAGCAAATTGCAGCCTGAAGCTGACAATTAAAAACACAGGGAGCCTCATACTTCATGCATAGCCTTTGAAGAGGATATCATAGTCTGTGGTTAATCCCATGACAGTATTATTTGCATCTAGAGATATGATGGGGGCGGGGGAGAATGGTACACTTTTTTCCCATTTTCTTCCATCCAAAACCAAGAAAAGGTTCATCATATGTTTTTGTTTGCCCCCTCCCTAGCCTTTCACTCCTGTTTATATAACCATTTTCTTTTATTCATTATAGATACTTCAACCCTACATTGTAATGGAAAGCAAACACCAGCTATGATTTACCTGCAGTCAGATATGGACACAAAACCTCATATCTTTAATCCGGTTTCTCATTGAAGCCTAGTCCCTTTTACCATCGTAACACAATTTATTCATGGCCAAGGGCAGAACCCTCCATATCTATGGGTTCTGTATCCATGGCTTCAACCATCCACAGTCTGAAAATATTTTTTTTAAATTCAAAAGGTGAACCTTGATTGTATATAAGGGACATCATTCTACCATGTCATTTTCTATAATGGGACTTGAGCATCCACAGATTTTGGTATTCGCAGGAGGTCCTGGAACCAAACCCAGTAGATAGAAAAAACAAGATTGACATGTAGCTAATATTAGACCAGTTGAATTGGAAAGCCATTTTTAATAATAATAATAATAATAATAATAATAATAATAATAATAATAATAATAATTTTATTCTTATATCCCGCCCCATCTCCCCGGAGGGACTCGGGGCGGCTTACATGGGGCCATGCCCAGACACGACAGCACAAATCAGATAAAACATTAAAGCGAGCAGTAAAACTTCAACATGATTAAAAACAGTCATAAAAGTCAATATACACAATAATATTAAAATAATATTAAATTTTTTAGATAGGTTGAACAATTAGATATACACACCACAAATATAAGAAGCTCTTACCACTTAGCTGGACTATTTGAAAGTGAAAAGTTAATACAATCTGCCACAATAGTTTTGGTCACATACATGCAACTCCACAAAGATGAATTCCCTGTTCCAATTTTTAAAGGTCCAGGACAACAACTTCTGCCTCTAACTCCCTATAATATCACAAAAAGACAATTGTTCATGCACATAATGTTCTCAGACCTGTTGCCATTCATATCAGCACAACTTCTGCTACGGCAAATTGAACAGAATTGGCAACGAGACATTCTTACCGACTCCTTGTACTAAACATTAAGCAGCAGACGTACAGAACTAGGAGGAAAAATACGGTGTTCAGAAGAAATGCAGACACCACAGAGAAAAATTACTGCTGCCAGCTTCTAAACAAGAAGTATAAATGCATGCTAGTGTCAGCTGGAAGAAGGGCCCTTTGATGTCAAATATTTACACACCTACTTAGGAGAAACCCTCTCTTCTCATCTATCATAAACTAAATTGTTCCTTAAACCTAGTAACCCATAAATACACAATGCCATTCATACTTGGCTGCTTATTGTATAATATTTTTCTAGCAGCAAAGGCAGATTAAGCTACAGCAGAGAGCAGAGTAGCAGATTTGGGCAAGACATTTTGTGCTGGAATCAAAAGACCAATTGGTACCCCTCCCCATTTTACATATATTAAAAAACAGACTAGGAAATTAATCTTATTTCAACAGACTGGCCGAAGGATGGCACGGTGCGTCTACACTGAAGGATTAATGCAGTGTGACACCACTTCAACTGCTGTAACTCCATGCTATGGAATCCTAGGATGTGTAGTTTGATGAGGTAGTAGCACTCTTTGGCAGAGAAGGTTAGAGATCTTGTAACACTACAACACCCAGGATTCCGCAGCATTGAGACAAAGCAATTAAAGTGGTGCCAAACTACATTAATTCTATAGTATAGATGCATCCACATTCAACCATAGAGAGAACCTAAACCACCTGTGTGATGTTACCTTTAATCTCTTTCAAGCCCCAACTTTCCCATTAGACCTTTGGCTCAACTCACTTTTTCCTTTATCTGCTTTTAAGGCTGTAAGGTCAATGGGACAGTGATCTATTTATGTATCAGTTTATATTCCACCCTTCCTCTTTCAAGAGACACAAAGTTACAAAAATTTAAAACAAAGTATCTCGAAAAAGCTTGCTTCACAAAAGCTAAAATACAATTAAACTAATTCTATGTTGACAGCATATTGTCAAAACCATTAAAACTTATTTAAATGATGAAAGCACAGGAAGCCACATTGAAAACAACCTTCTGCTACACAATTTAAGCACCAAAGTCCTGCCCAAATAAAAAAGCATTTGCCTACTGGCAGAAAGAGGAGATAATGAGCCAAGCAAACCTTCAGTGGAAGGGAGTTCCACAGGTTGGGAGCAACCACCAGAAGGCTCTTTCCTGTGTCTTTCACCCAATGTGCTTGTGTTAGTAGTGGGACTGGATGAAAGCCTTCCATCAAAGATCTTAAAATATAGGCTAGATTATGTAGGGAGATGTAATCTTTAAATAGTGTGGACCTAAGCCAACTCCCAAGTACTGTTTTAAATCATTTGGCACCTTGATGATTCTCTTTGAATTGGCACTTTCACAATTTTGAATCAGGATTATATTTCAGTCAATGGATTTATTTTTAGCCCATATCCGAACACAACATTATTGCCATTTTTAAGTACATTCATGCATATAGGCCAGACATCATCAATAACCACCTACTGAATTTAAAAACATTACATTATCTGGGACAATTTCTTTAAACATTTTGTTTCCATGGTGTAAGATTCCGACAACTCACTGATGTGTATTTTTTTTAAATAAAGCAAGATTTTAAAATAGCTTTTCTGCCATACAGCCTTCTTTGTTACAAAGCCAGTGACTCATCTCACCCTAATTGGTGCTCAATAACAGGAAGATGATAAATTATTGAATTGTAGGATACGTACTCCAGACTACCTTGAGGAAATCCCTGTAAGTAACATTAACTCTTTCAGGCATAAAAATAGGTTGCCATGCAGAGCTAATAGCCTTTAGAGTTATATACCAGAGCAAATATCCATTGGTATCCTTATCATAACAAATGGGTGTGGGGATGAGCAAAGGTGTACCTGCTGAAGTTCCTCTGTTTATCTAAACCCTGAAAGTACAGAGGTCCTTTTTGAAATCTGGCCAACCTATATCACAAGTAGACATCCTGGTGCCTTCCGGGTATCTTGGACTCTAATTCCTATCAGCATAATAAGGGATGATGGGAGCTGGCATCCAAACTATTTGTAGCAAACGAGGTCTACTTAACTCTTGTCCTATGAAAAAACAGATGCCCAGAAAACTAATAACCAGACTCAGATTGGTGGCCATCAACACCTCCAGTGCATAAGACAGGACTTTCATGTCTTTTAATTAATGTCAATTTATACAGTAAGAAGTTTAATATTTGTGTTAGATTTCAGAATACTCTCTCACTCACATAGTGACTGTCCTACTTTCCTATCCATCAACTCCCAACCCTCTCTGCACTGAAGGTATTACACACAAACACACACACATATATATGTACAGTAGAGTCTCACTTATCAAACATAAACGGGCCGGCAGAACGTTGGATAAGTGAATATGTTGGATAATAAGGAGGGATTAAGGAAAAGCCTATTAAACATCAAATTACATTATGATTTTACAAATTAAGCACCAAACATCATGTTTTACAACAAATTTGACAGAAAAAGCAGTTCAATACACAGCAATGTTATGTAGTAATTTGTGTATTTACGAATTTAGCAACAAAACATCACAATGTATTGAAAAGATTGACTACAAAAATATTGACTACTAAAAGGCAGACTGCGCTGGATAATCCCGAATGTTGGATAAGTGAGACTCTACTGCAGGGGTCCCCAAACTAAGGCCCGGGGGCCAGATGCGGCCCATCGAAGCTATTTATCCGGCCCCCACGGCACAAGGGCAGAAGGGGATTGGACTAAATGACCCAAGGGGTCTCTTCTTCTCTTACAAGCCTTATTATTATTGTTATTATTATTATATTGTATGACACAGCAAACAAGATAGATATGCTGGATTTCGTATCACAAAATCACATTATTATTATTATTATTATTATTATTATTAACACTGAGGCTGAGTGGCCATCTGTCAGGGGTGCTTTGCTTGTGCTTTTGGTGCACAAAGGCAGAAGGGTATTGGACTAAATGGCCCAAGGGGTCTCTTCCAACCCTCTTTATTATTATTATTATTATTATTATTATTATTATTATTAATAATAATAATAATAATAATAAACATTGAGGCCGCATGGCCATCTGTCAGGGGTGCTTTGCTTCTGCTTTCGGTGCACAAAGGCAGAAGGGGATTGGACTAAATGGCCCAAGGAGTCTCTTTCAACCCTCTTTATTATTATTATTATTATTATTATTATTATTATTATTATTATTATTATTTTATTATGACACAGCAAACAAGACAGATATGCTGGATTTCGTATCACAAAATCACAAGTCGAATACTTCCCATCACCACCGGGACCACCTGCACTGGTTTCTGCCAGAGTCTTTGAAGTTCAATCTTGAGGTCCTTCTTCTTCTTCTTCTTATTATTATTATTATTATTATTGCTCGGTGGCCAACTATAGTCCGGCCCTCCAACGGTCCAAAGGATCGTGAACTGCCCCCTGTTTAAAAAGTTTGGGGACCCCTGCTCTACTGTATGTATATTATTTATATATATACAGTGTGTGTGTGTATGTATATATATGTATGTGTGTGTGTGTGTATACACACACACACACACTAGCTGTGCCCGGCCACGCGTTGCTGTGCCGAAGTATGGTGGTATGGGAAATAAAGTATTGAGGAATTGGTGGTAGTTAAGGTAAAGGATAAAGGTTTTCTCCTGACATTAAGTCCATTATAAATGGGTTATAGAGCTGTGTGGAAGGGCCTTGAGTCTACACTGCCATATAATCCAGTTAAAATCAGATAATCTGTATCTTATAGGCAGTGTGGAAGAGGCCTAAGTGAGGCCAAACTCTGCCTTTCCCCTGGGCTGAGTGGGTTGCTAGGAGACCAAGTGGGCGGAGCTTAGCTTTCTAACTGGCAGCAATTGGATAAAAACAATTATTCCTCTCCCTCTAATTAGGACTTTATTTTTCTTTTATTTTTGTTGTATGGACGTAGAGGCATGGATGAGGGGTTGTGCTGCCAAGTTTAGTGTTTTTGGAATGTGTAGTTTTGTTGTTTTGTCCTAGGCCGAAATTTCATTACCCTTTTATATATATAGATATATACATACACACACACACCACTTAAGTGTAGAGAGGGAGGGGAGAGTTGATGGATAGGAAGGTAGGTCTGTCTGAGTATTCTGAAATCTAGCACAAATGTAGGCATTCACCAAGTTACAAACAAGATAGGTTCTATAGGTTTGTTCTTAAGTTGAATGTATGTGCAAGTCAGAAGGGGTAGTGGGTTGCTGTGAGTTTTTCAGGCTGTATGGCCTTGTTCCAGAAGCATTCCAAGAGAGAATGCTCTGGAACATGTCCGTACAGCCCGGAAAACTCACAGCAACTCAGTGATTCTGACCATGAAAGCCTTCAACAACACATCAGAACAGGTACATTTTTAAAGTGTCACGCCAAATAGATATATAGATATGGTACTACTGTTCTATTATCTGGGCGGAGGCCAAAGGAGGCACTTAGAGAGAAAAAAGTGCAATTGGGGGGGGGGGGTTGAAAGAGGAAAACCATCCCTCCCTTTTTTGCTGGTTATTCCCCTTCCCCACTTTTTATGTCATAAACAAGGGTTATTTCCATGACAACGACATGGATGGGTGGAATAACAGGAAAACAGGAGGAAATGGTTTTACTCCTTCAACTCCCCATCCCAGTAAAATGGACTATCCTTCTCTGTCTTTTGGAACACACACACACATATATGCATGCTTTGGATAACATAGGGATGGGTTAACACCCTTGTGGTGTCTGTTTTTCTGTCTGTGTCCCTACTTTCTGTCCCAGTGATAATTGGATTTTGAAAAATGTTGCTTGTTGTGGAAACAGGGATTGGCGAGAAAGCTTCAGTGGAGACCCCTTTTCCCCATGATAACTCTTTCCTTTCTTATGAGTAGATTTTTCTCACTTCCTGTTGTCTTATCTCTGTCCTTAACTACATCATTTGAAAGTCAGATGTTTGTAACTCAGGGACTGCCTGTATTTAACACATACACACACATGTATGATGCCCCTTTATTTTTTCATTAATGTAAGCTTTGGTCCAACTTCCCTCCTGTAGCAAGGAGTTAGGACCGATAAATATTGTTTTTACTCTGACTGACTGATAGGCTCATTTGTTTTTTTTCCACCCATTAGTCAGGAGATTTGCATGGCTGCTGCTTATAGTGAAAGAGCACAAGATTATCATTTGCCAGCAAGAAAAATATAGAGTCAGATGAGTCATAGACAGAAGCACCCTGTCGCCACCAGAGAGACAGAAAAACAAAGTGCACAATGCTTTACTTAAGGATATAGAACATACAAATGTCTGGGAAACAAGCAAAAACTTCAAGCGAAGGACACACGCTTTATCACAGGAGAAACATGCTACCGAAATGAAACACAACCAGTTAAGAATACAAAAAGAGTAGTTAAACTGTAAAATACCAATGCAAAAATAAATAAAATAATAACAAATTCTAGTTCCAAAAGAGATAAGATGCAATCAATTTATAAGGTTCCACTTTTCTAAGAGATGCAACATATTCAGTAAAGGTTTAAAAACAGCTTTTGTTGTTACCTTTTTCACTGGAGAGTAAACTGCACTTTTAAAACAAACTCTTCTGCGTAGTGGTACCAATGTTGAATACTCTTCTTTAAATATATATTTTCTTTTTTAACATATACACATATACAATTCTTTAAGTTTGTTTTTTTCTAATTTAAAAATATAACCTTAATCTATCTAAAACCTATCTAAAATAAAATAAATAAATTAAATTAAAAAAATCTAAAATAGATTAAAAATAAAGTTTAAAATTATGATAAGTCCTGCTACTTTTAGTCATCTCCACAACAATACTCTATATCTAAAAGGTAATGCAGGTTTTTCCTTTTCCTTTTAAGCTCCTCTATACAATGAACCTTTATTTAGGGAAAGTTAAACACCTGGGTTTTATGTAGACTCCAACCTGGAACTTGGAAGGATCCAATAATACATAACCAATTACTTACTGTAATTAGTTTTATTTCTCAATAACAGATAACAGGGATTAAGTAAATCAGGCTACAATTTTAACTTCCAATTACAATTGTATGGGAGAAGATGTGTGTGTGTGAGTATAACTTTAGTTACTTTAAGTGTGATAGAGTGGTGGCTTCACTAAATAGTAGAGGAGGAATATCACATGTTTCCAGTGCTGGCCTATGTTGTCTCATGCTTTGTTGTGGTTATTAAAGCAGGAAGAAATGATGGAACAATCTCCATTCTGAAGAAATGAGTGAAATTACAAGTTAAAAACTAAGAGAAAAACAAGATGTTATATGGTAAATATTGGCAGACTTTAGATTTTATCTTACTCAGGCTAGTCACTAGGTAATAGAAACGTGTAGAATATAGCGAAATAAACAGAAAAAAACCCCAAATCTGCCTCAAAATCAAGAATTAATCCCTCATATATATTGGAAAGTTTCCAAACATGTAACTTTTCCAAGATTTGAATTTCTAGTTTGTATGCATCAGATTTATATTTGGCAAAGCAGACTAAAATAAAAAAAAAAACAAGCAGAAAGAGTACAAAGTTGGCTTTCCATATCCACAGATTCTTTATCCATGGACTTTACCATCTATGGCATGAAAATAGTATTTTAAAAAAGACATCCCAAATGCAAATCTTGATTTTGTCATTTTATGTAAGGAATACCATTTTACTACACCATGGTGTATGGTGAGACTTGGATATCCACAGATTTTTGATATTCATGGATGGTCCTAGAACCAAACTCCAGCAAATACCAAGGGACTGATGTATTAATATTTTGTGAATGTGTGTGCCAATTTACATGCTCTAGTAGTAGGATGCCTAGTAGTAGGATTTAGCTTCTGAAACTGATGAGCTTGCCGTATAACTGTGATTACAGACATCACTCTCTGTGACAAATAAGATAAAAAGCATTATATCTGAAAAAGACATTAGAGAGACAGAAATTTGTTAAAAACAGAGTATGGCCCTTCTATTGTATCCAAGATGATTTTTCTTTGACAAAGGATTAATGCCCTTAAGAGCTACATGATAGGCAGAAATTTCAGCAGGTCAGCTTTATTATCACCGCATTGAAAGCAGAATCAGGTGAATTTGTGCTTGCTAGGCTCTTCTTAAAGCTACACTAATTTCTGGCAGGAGATAAGAAATCAACCATAGATACAGTATAATATAACTCGGATTGGGATTTCTTTGGGCATGGCGGAATCACTAATATGAGATCTAAATGCTTTGAAGGCATTGGATAGACCCTATTTGATCTTGGAAGCTAAGCAGGGTCATGTCTGGTTAGTACTTGGACAAGAAACCATAAATGAATCTCAGGTGCTGTGGGCTATGAAATTCATGAGAAGACCATAAATCGACAGGTGACTTGAACCCACATACACAAAACACAGGGTCACCAGACCATACCCTGGCAGCTGGATCAGTCTGTTTAAGTACGCTAAAGGAGGAAACAAAGATACTCTTCCTGGGCCTCTTCCTCCATTCCTCCATCAACCCTCTAACAAAGTGTTGCTGGAGTAATCAATAAGAGAAATGGTGTAGAAAATACAATGTATTTTTATCACATTGCCTGGGAATTTTAGAAGTAGGATTTATGCAGTAGGAGTGGATCTTAGAACATGTTGATAGTCCTAAATAGAGCTTGAATGGTGTTGTGATTTGAATATTGGACACTTGGCAATGTAAGCCCACTGGGTTACCTTGGTCAAGGCACGTTATCTCAGCCTCGGTCATGGAAGCCGTCTCAGAGCACATCTTGACAAGAAAATCCCACTAATAAGAAATTACTGAAAGGCACACAACAAGAACTTGACGGCGTTAGACTAAAACTCTAAGCATCCCTCACCATGGATATACTGGTTACGCTTGATGGGAAAAGGAATCAAAATATATTTTGAAGATACCTGATTCAAAAATTCAAATGGCAGCCTTTGTATGGGGGAGCATATACAAGGTTGTACAAGGAAACTTTGGGTTTTGCTTCAACGAGACAACCCTGGTTAGAAATCAGCCAACAGCTTGCCATCATCTTTTAGCTTTAGCTACAATCCAGGAATATTGTGAGGATAAAGTGGGAGGGAGGCCAGCCCTACATGCTATCTTCAGCTCTTTGCATCAAGACAGAATACAAATGTAACAAAGAATGAAATCATATACAGTAGAGTCTCACTTATCCAAGCCTCGCTTATCCAAGCCTCTGGATAATCCAAGCCATTTTTGTAGTCAATGTTTCCAATATATCATGGTATTTTGGTGCTAAATTCGTAAATACAGTAATTACAACATAACATTACTGCGTATTGAACTACCTTTTCTGTCAAATTTGTTGTATAACATGAAGTTTTGGTGCTTAATTTGTAAAATCATAACCTAATTTGATGTTTAATAGGCTTTTCCTTGATCAGTCCTTATAATCCAAGATATTTGCTTATCCAAGCTTCTGCCGGCCCGTTTAGCTTGGATAAGTGAGACTCTACTGTATTAAAATGCATGGTGTAATGTGCTTTCCTTATTGTAGGGAACTCCTCTACAATTATCACTGGGTTGCAAGTGTTAAGCGTGGACCTTTACGTGTATTTTAGGGGCAATAAATGTGAAGAAACCAGCAAGAACAATTTTTGCAGCATGTATGGACATTTTGAAATCAGCCTCTGAGGTTTTGCTGCAAATGCCTTTACTGTCTGAAACAAAGTGATGAGTTGGTGAAGACAAGTACCCTGTTGTGGGCAACCTTATGTGGGATTTCCTCCCCAACAAGGGAAATTCGAACCCATCTCTACTTTATTTCAGTTTTAGATTGTATTCCATGAGGATGATTTATGATTTATCTGCTTTGCCATATTCCACACTCCACACCATATGTTTTACTACTTATACTGTAGTAAGCCTTTCCAAGAATTTCAGTTGAAGAGCAACCAACAAATAGCAAAAGAAACAAACATAATTGTGAGGTTGGGTCTCTGGTTACCTCCCGAGGCAATTGTAACAACAGTTTCAGTTTAGTTCCATCGGTTCATCTGTTTATTACATTTCAGGTTGGTTTTTTAAACAGATCAAGATATCTATGCACATCTGTATATTTGAAATCAGATTTTTGTGACCAGGATTATAACTTAAAGGAATACCTGACCATGACCTTGGATTTGATAAAGGAATGTTAACAGTCTAGGATATAGCCCAAAGGGAGCTCACTGAAAGAAGACTGCTTTTAGATACAGGAATGCTTTGCTTTGGCTGTTTTGAATTGAGGGGGAAGATCAGAGTAAGGAGGAGGGAGCATATGAACACATTCACCTCGCTCCTCATTAAGGATGACGTAATCTAGGTCTGTGCGTGAAAAGGAACAATAGAACCCAGAGTACTATATCTAGGAACAAGAGAGAATGAATACTTTGTAGTACAAAAAGCTGAGCAGTAATCACTGGATGCTTGCTGTATCTTTCTGGGAATCTAAGATAGGGCAGTGACTTTTGTTGATGGCATGTTTCAGTTGTTTGACCCCATTAATACCCAACCTGCATATGTAGACAGAAATACAAATACTACAAAGTCCCAGCAATCTCCTGCCACTGTAAACAAAAGATAAGTACCCCCAACCTGAACTATTTCACTGTCAGGATGTGTGTCACAGCAGTTAGAAGATTGTCTTATCCCCTATGAACCTGTCCAGCTTTTGAGCCCCATCTTTTCACCCAAAAAATATCTGAGTTGCTTTTGTTGGAATTCAGAACAGAATTTTGGATGTTTGGCTACAACTCTGGAGACCAGGGTTCGATTCTACTAGTAGTAGCTTCTTTTTAAAAACTGGAGCAGAACCTATCTAACCTGGAAGCCATTGCAAGAGTCATTCATATGCAAAGAAAGCCACAGCAAGGAGAAACCAGTGGCACAAGCAATAGCTGATACAGAATGGTCTTTAAGACAGCTACCTTAGGTGGACCCCTGTATCTTGCCCTAACCTAGTCACTCCAGATGTGTTAAATTATAATTATTAGAATATTAACTGATTGGGGATGATGGGAACTATAGTTCAACACATCTGGAGGAATGTCTAAGGAGGCTTGCCTAACTTACCTACCAGGGATTCAGTTGGGATAAATTGGGGCAATCTCTCATACTCTGCATGTGCACTAAGCTCCTTGCAGGAATGGTGAGATATAAAATGTAACTAATAAATAGAAAAAGGGCTGAAGAATAAGGCAAGGAGGAGGACTGGATTCAGTCAGAACTGGCTCTCAACAGCACCTCCTTGCCTGAATAGCCAAGTAATCACGATAAGATCTAGAAAGAGAAAGAGTTTTAATTTTGTGTTTATATCAACTAGGCTGAACTCACCCGAAGCGACAGCAGAGGATAATTCTGTCGTGGTTTCCGTGGGGATGGGCAAGATGAACAAATAATTCATGTCCATTTCTGGTGTCTATTATTCTTCCACACTAGGCCCCTCAGCCATGCCAACACACACACAGACACCTCTTTATGCCGCTTGCACATCGAGGGGGCGGCCTCGGCTCTCGGGTGCTTAGAGAATTTCATCTCGTGACTCCCATTAGCATTGACAGGAGTTATGCGCATGCATCTCCCTTCCCTTTTGTCCACAGATCAAGTTGAGCTTGCCAACCCACTGCTTTCCTTGCTGATCCAAAGTCAGCTTTATGTCCAAATGCCGTGGGGTGGTTTTGCTGGCGGAGCCACAAACTCTTTTAGTTCACCCATGACCTGAGCCCCTCTTTGTAGCCAAACTGCCTTTCAGGCAACAGAGCACGATGGCCTGCGGCCAAATGGCCTTAATGAGATTACAGTTTTGAGTACGCACATAGCAATGCTAAATTCTGATTAAGGAACAGAACAAATCTCAAATTCAGAAAGGGACAATCTGAACTGAGAAAAAGTTACTTCTTAGGATTACAAATCCCAGACAATGTTGCCAGCATGGCTTTCTGCATTGTGGGGTTGTTGTTTTACAAACTATGTAGCAAATAATTAATTTTAGCTTGTTCAAGCAGATAAAACAATAGGAAATGTCAGAAGTTCCTTGGTCAGATATATAAAGATCACTACGTTTGCATTCCAAAACAACAAGCATATATTTATACTGGACTTCTGAGACCATTGAAAGGAGAGAAGCCAGTTTTCAGACATCCTTCCATCATGAGTGGAAGCAGCTTTAGCTGAAAGTGTCCTTCCCTTCAGCTATCAATTACCACTGCTGTAGTAATAGTGGAATGAACAGCATTGCTTCTTTGTGCCTCCGTTCCTTGTGCTTCTATCCAATTCGATGACGTACTGAATATTGCAACAAAGGGTCTACGCAGGGGTGGGCAATATGCGGTCTGTCAGATATTGCAGCTTCCATCAGTGCTACCTGGCATAGCTAATGAAGAGAATTCGTGGCAATGGCGGTTACCTGACACTGTTGCATCTGCTCTCACAACAAAGTCAGGCTATACTTCTGCCTGCCCTTCCCATGTTTTCCTGCCTGATACATGCAATATAAAGATCCTTTGCTATCCCTCTGCAGTGTTTGACTGCCTACAGATCCACACTGCACTACATCCATGCTTCCTTCCTCCTGCATATGCTGTCCTAGAAAGAATTGCACATGCTGTCCTAGAAATAGATAGCATGAGTGAACTGTAGTCCAAGCATCTTTATATATCTTCATCCTAAGTTCCTTTAACTTTTCCATGCTGCTCTGAACTAATTGCAGCCCTTTGTGTTTCAATTTCTAGGAGATGCTCTATTGTACCTTCACGTGAGCTCTTTGATATGAAAAGACTGGAATTAAATCAAAGGTTGAAATGGAAGTAGAAATGCCAAATGTTCAGTACAATTATTCTGGTATATATAAAGACAGTGCAAATCCTAGCACTAATCCTTGGGCCCTATCCTTGTGGAAAAAAACCTTGCACTTTCATATCAGTGAGGCCATAAGAGGATATGCTTCTGGAATAAAGATCTATAGCATTTTTTCCTCACACCCTACAGAAAGCTAAAGTTTTGTAATTGTAGGTGTGTGTATATGTGCTTTCAAGTCATCTGTTGATTTAATAGGATCCCAGTAATTTCTTAGGCATGTTTATCCAGATAGAGTATAAGGCTGTACATGTTTACCAGGGAATAAGTCTAATCACACCTATTTATTTATTTGACTTATATCTCCCTTTCTCTCAGAACCAGGAGTCCAGGTGGTTCATTACAAGACTAAAAGCAAGTACAAGCCCATAAAATCCCTTTCTCAGCTGCCAAAAAAGCTGCTCAAAACCTACTTGAACAAAAAGCTCTGTGCCTGTTGGTCAAATGGAAACACAGAGGCCCAGTCTAGGTTGCCTTGGAAGGAGCCAACTTTCCTCTCCGGGATCCCTATCAGTTATAATTAAGAGAGTAGTAGGACTGAGGGAAAACCTACTAATAGGAACCCAAAGCTCAGCCAGGTTTGGGTAGGACAGTGGTTCTCAACCTGTGGGTCCCCAGATTTTGGCCTACAACTCCCGGTTTTGGACTACAACTCCCATAAATCCCAGCTAGTTTATCAGCTCTTAGGATTTCTGGGAGTTGAAAGACAAAACATTTAGGGACCCACAGGTTGAGAACCACTGGAGTAGGAGAACATGACCCTTTAGCTTGCCAGAACTCAAGTTACATGAAGCTCACTTCTGATCAAGCATGTATTGTGCTCCTCTGTAAAGTACTAAAGTATGACCCCTATTAAAAATACAGCACTTAATTTTGAGAAAGCATACATAGGATTATACCAATAGTACTTATGCAAATGTTTCCACTGTTATAACTCACTCACTGTTGAAAACTGGACTGTAGGATTCCTGGGGCAGGGATCTATCTTTCTGATCTAATTAATATTGAAAACATTACACACATTATGTATCTATATCAGGCATGGGCAAACTTCAACCCTCCAGGTGTTTTGGACTTCAACTCCCACAATTCTTAACCTGGAGGACTGAAGTTTGCCCATGCCTGATCTATATTTATGGATATGAATATTTGTCCTCATGAACAGAGGGACAAATCGATGATTTACTCATTTTTATACAGTGGTCGCCACTAGTAAAATGTGAACATTAGGTATCCCAGAACAAGCATTTTTTTTTAATGAAACTCAAAACGCAATACACATGGATAGGATAATATGTAGGACAATAATTGCTAGTGCTATTACCAGTAATACAGTAGAGTCTCACTTATCCAACATAAACGGGACGGCAGAACGTTGAATAAGCTAAAATGTTGGATAATAAGGAGGGCTAAAGGAAATGCCTATTAAACATCAAATTATGTTATGATTTTTCAAATTAAGCACCAAAACATCATGTTTTACAACAAATCGACAGAAAAAGCAGTTCAATACACGGCAACGTTATGTAGTATATTTACGAATTTAGCACCAAAACATTGCAATGTATTGAAAGGTAAAGGTAAAGGTTTCCCCTGACGTTAAGTCCAGTTGTGACCGACTGGGGGTTGGTGCTCATCTACATTTCTAAGCCAAAGAGCTGGCATTGTCCATAGACACCTCTAAGGTCATGTGGCCGGCCTGACTGCATGGAGCGCCGTTACCTTCCCACCGGAGCTGTACCTATTGATCTACTCACATTGGCATGTTTTTGAACTGCTAGGTTGGCAGGAGCTGGGGCTAATAGCGGGTGCTCATTCCACTCCCGGGATTTGAACCTGGGACCTTTTGGTCTGCAAGTTCAGCAGCTCAGCAGTTTAACCTGCTGTGCCACTGGGGGTTTTCTAGTGTTGCTATTGTGCATTTGGAGTGCATTTTTTCTCTCCCAAGCAATAGGGCTTACTCAATGGGCCACATATGGATTGTGGGCTGCACACTTCCACCTGACACTGTGCCACCAGGAAAACACTGACTACTAAAAGGTAGACTGTGTTGGATAATACAGAACGTTGGATAAGTGAAAGTTAGATAAATGAGACTACTGTAGTAACAATACTGATAGTGAGTCTCACTTATCCAACATAAACGGGCCGGCAGAATGTTGGATAAACAAATACATTGGATAATGAGGAGAGTTTAAGGAGAAGCTATTAAACACCAAATTAGGTTATGATTTTACAAATTAAGCACCAAAACATCATTACCATTTATGTGTTTTAAATGCAATTTTTTATCCTGTATTTTTGTTTTAATTGATATATTGTATTACTGTTTTATCTTTTTATAGTGTGTGATTTGTATTATGTTGCCTATGTTTTGTTCTATGTTGTTTGGGCCTCTGCCCCATGTAAGCCGCCCCGAGTCCCCACAGGGAGATGGTGGCGGAGTATAAATAAAGTTTTATTATTATTATTATTATTATTATTATTATTATTATTATTATTATTATCATTATCATGTTATACAACAAATTTGACAGAAAAAGTAGTTCAATAGGCAGTAATGCTACATAGTAATTACTGTATTTATGAATTTAGCACCAAAATGTCACGATGTATTGAAAACATTGACTACAAAAATGCGTTGGATAATCCAGAACGTTGGATAAGCGAATGTTGGATAAGTGAGACTCTAATGTGTAGTGTAAACGATCGAGTCAAAAGCAAACATCTAGCTTCTATTAGCTGACAACACCAACTGCATACTCCGAAGTACATTTGAGTAATTTGGCAAAGCCAGCAAACAAAAGGCATATTTCTCAATTATCTTTCTCCTTAAAGACAGCAACATGTTAGTTAGAACAAGGCAATGACGTCTCTGCCAGCCTCAAAATTTACATGAGGGATGAATACTCACAGTATGATGAGGAAATGCTGCTTTTGCCTCGGTTCTTGTTTTCTTCTCAGGGACTAAAATCCTTGCCAGTAAAGAGCAGCACTCACAATTTCAACAGCCTCTGATTTGGGGAGGCTCCAAGAACATCAATCCATTCGGTGCTGGCTCTTGTGCTCAGTCAGTCTCCTCTGGTCTGCGAACGTAATCTTCTTTGGGAAACCCACAGGTACCATTTTCCGCCCTCATCCTTGTCTGTGGATGAGGGTATTTGGGAGGCACGCCGCCTCCTCCTCCTCTAGTAATCTTGCCTCACGATGACAACGACTTAGGGAGAGAGATGGTGCGATGATGCTGCAGCAAGCCGCTCGTCACGGTTGTCATGGCAACCAAGATATGGTCCCCTGTGGTCCAGCAACGCAGATGCAAAAGGTAGGACACAACGTATACGCCAAACATTCTTCGCGGGGCCACCAGAGATTTTCCTACTGATGCACATACATTTTTATTTATTAAAAAAAACCAGTTTCTAGGAAACATCTTTCCCCCTTTTAGCTGCCCGAAACATCCATTGCAAAATTCTGTGATACAGAAACCTTGGCTTATGTTATACTTTATAGCAGGCATGGGCAAAGTTGGGCCCTCCAGGTGTTTTGGACTCCAACTCCCACCATTCCTAACAGCCTCAGGCCCTTTCCTTTTCCCCCTGAGCCGCTTAAGCGGCTGAGGGGGAAAAGGAAGGGGCCTGAGGCTGTTAGGAATGGTGGGAGTTGGAGTCCAAAACACCTGGAGGGCCTGACTTTGCTATAAAGTATAACATAAGACTGCAATCCAATGCATAGTTACCTGGGTGGAAGCCACAGAATATTAAATTTTATTTTCATCCCCAAATTTCTAGCATTGCAGACAGACACTGGACATTATTCACACCCAATTCTTACATTTGCTGTGTTTCCATTTCATGCAAATTGTGCATTTCTAAATGCTCAACTCAGAATCTCGCCGCAAACTGCAATGATAGAAATTTGGGGAAGGGAAGGAAAATTCCATTTGGACATGGCTGAATTCTTACAAAGGGGAAATTATCTCCTATCGCCCCCTTCCACAATAGCTACAGTCCAGAATTACTTACTGAAAATAGATTGAGGATGAGACGTCATCCTACGCCTGTTTGTAAGTCAGGGGATGGCAACACGTGGCGCTCAAAATGTGAGACTGCATGTCCCATTGTTCTAATATTGGCTACACTGGCTAAAGAGTGTCAGAGGTTGCACTCCCATAACATTGTGTTTTAATGGGAGTGTTGATTCTAGCCCAAAAAACTCACAGCAACCCAGCAATCCAGACTGTTGATTCTAGAGTCTTATAAAAATGTCCCCTTTTAAGGGAATCCCATTTACAACAACAACAACAACAACAACACTTTATTTATATTCTGCTCTTTTCCCTGAAGGGTCTCAGAGTGGATTATAGTATAAACAGATACAGGCAAACATTCAATGCTTGGTTACAATACAATGAGACACACATACAAAGGCAAAGGCTTCTCCTTTCATTTCCGGCTTTGGAGGTGGTGCTCACCTCTGGCTTTGGAGGAGGTACTGTTCTCAATTTTCCAGCGGAGGAAACTGCATTGTCACCTCCTGGTTGTGTGGCCGGCATGACTGCTTGCAGTACCTTTTTTGCCTTTTCCGCTGAAGCAGTACCTATTTATCTACTCACATTTGCATGTTTTCGAACTGCTAGGTTGGCAGGAGCTAGGGCTAACAGCGGGAGCTAACCCCATCCCGCGGATTCGAACTGCCAGTCTTCAATGTGTGGTCGAAGGCTTTCATGGCCGGGATCACAGGGTTGTTGTATTTTTTCCGGGCTGTATGGCCATGTTCCAGAAGTATTCTCTCCTGATGTTTTGCCCACATCTATGGCAGGCATCCTCAGAGGTTGTTATCTCACAAGCTCTGAGGATGCCTGCCATAGATGTGGGCGAAACATCAGGAGAGAATACTTCTGGAACATGGCCATACAGCCGGGAAAACATACAACAACCCTAGCAATCTTCAGTTCAGCAGCACAAGGGTTTAACCCATTGCATCACCGTGGCCCAATAAAACTATGAGACTTTATTTTAAGATTGCTAGGATCAGACTAGAAAAGGAGACTAGAGGAACCAAAGATGCTTGACTTACGTAAGGGCTTTGTGTCACTGCAAGAAAATTACAAGAGCAGCATGATTGAAAGGAAAACAAGAATGGAGGGGTTAGAGTTGTCATCTTCAATTGTGTTTTTCTCAAGACATCTTGACATTGTTTTCTGGTTCTATTTTAACGCCTTATTTCTATAGCAGCATTTTCAGTCCAGAGCCTTCGAAAGGGTTTTCCAAAAGAAGTTCCACTTCTCTTTTGTAGCCTTCCAAAATTAAATGGAAAACTTCATTTTAGGGTTTTTTTAATGTTTGTGGAGCCAAGACATGTTGCAAGTGCATTTCAGTTGCCAAAATTTCAGCCACCTTCTATAACTGTATAAGTACAAAGGATTTTAAGGCCAATAGGCCAGCATCCCAAAACTGCACTATGCTAGTAGAGGTCCAGGCCCAAGCAGTGAAGGAAGGCTGACCAAACTGCTTGCTCCCAATATTTATTTTTCAGTGCTTTCACTTCCTTTGCAGCAGATAACTGTGGCCGTCCAGATATTCTTTGCCCATAGTTTATACAAACCATTGGCTCCCAACCTTTGGGCCTCCAGGTGTTTTGGACTTCAGCTCCCATACCTCCCAACAGCTAGTAAGAAGCCTGGGATTTCTGGGAGTTGAAGTCCAAAATACCTGAAGGCCCAAAGGTTGGGAACTACTGATATAAAACCTAGCCAGCATAGGCAATAATGAAAGTTGGTAAGAACTGAAATCCAAATAAATTTAGAAGGTCCCAGTACCCACCTGTATAATCTGAAAAAGACATTATTTAACTATTCAGGTATCCTTCCATGTTTATGGATTAAGCATTAATGGATTTTACTGTTTGTGTATTACTGTATTTCTTGCCACTTTCACTGCTGTCCTCTATAAGACTGAAAAAAATATGTTCTCTTTCTTGGTTCTCTGGCCCAGTTCTATGGGCAACTTTTGATGGAACTTGACCACGGAATTGACCTAGAGGAGTTAAAAATGTCTAGAGAAATGTTGTCTAGAATTAAAATAAATGTAAAGTAAGGAACTGTTTTCTCCAATTGAAATAAGAGTAGGCATGTATTCACATTTTTTCCACTTTCACGGGAATTGTGTTCCCCATAACCTCAGTGAAAGGCATCTTCTAGGAAGCATTTTCAATTTAGTAATGGGAACCCTTAATAGATATCTTCCTGAATATGACATGAAGAAATGCAAGATGAATTATAGGGGACACTGGAGAATAATTGGAGAACTGTATTGTGCATAGTGAATCAATATTGTTCAGTATTGTTCACTCCCAAGGTCCTGTATATTTATATAGTTCATATACTTAAAGGGCCAGTGAGGCTTCTCAAGAACTACCTCAAGATCAGTGTGGAATTAATTGAACTGCAATGCATTTCTGGCTTA
Organism: Anolis carolinensis; assembly: GCF_035594765.1. Taxonomy (NCBI): domain Eukaryota; kingdom Metazoa; phylum Chordata; class Lepidosauria; order Squamata; family Anolidae; genus Anolis; species Anolis carolinensis. The sequence goes on from NC_085845.1 coordinate 188,731,255, forward strand.
TAGTGCATGAATCTGTAAACTGCTTTCAGATTATTACTGCATATTTATCCTCACAACAGTTCTGCAAGGAAAGGTAGGCTGAGATCAATTGAGTTGCCTAAGGCCATCCAGTTAATTTCATAAAGGGGAGGAAGCGGGTAAGAAGATCATTTGAAGCCATGCCATTCAGTTCACTACAGTTCTGTTCAGAAGTGCAGAGCAAGAGATGTCAGCCATTCCAATTATTGCTGATTAAATTAACACAGCTGATATTCAAAGTCAGTGTGATAAATCAGGTGAGTCCTTCAGCAGCTCCCATCCACCTGCAGTACTCCAGGGATGTTCTCTTGGGCAGTGACTGCTTCCTACTCGGCCTAAAGATCTTGTTGAGGTGGTTAATGGGATTGGGAGGCCTCATCAGTTCCGTCACTCATAAAGGAAAGCATCAACGTGACAGCGGCTAATGGTCCGCACCATTCTCATCAACTGCCTCATCAGTTCGATTTCCCGGGCAAAAGGTTGCAATGGTAGCTGAGAAAGTGTCATTTTCACAGCAATATCTGGCATAGTGTGAATCACAAAACAAGTACATACACTTCTGCTGCTAAAAAAGGATACTTCATGACCAACAGGGAAAAGCGCCTTTTTTGAAGATTACAAGTTCCATAAATAACCAGTCAGCCAAAAAATATGTGTTAATGCAGACTGAGATTTACCATTGAAACACCTGCCATTATCATATGAGAGCACCCACCACTGTTTCACCTACACCTGCTGGACATGAGTACCTGGTTTTCAGGCTGGATCAAGTGAAGGGGAGACACCATGAGTTCCCACCATTAAACTTTCTCAAATATTCCAAACAGCTTCCAGAGTTGCTTCTCCTGAACCTGGCTGCACAATTTTCAGGCCTCTCTTGATTTGTGTCACCTTCCTCCCCTCCAGCAGCAAATGCAAGGAAGATTTGTATAGATGGTCCTGCTTCATCCCATATTTAGCTGCGGATGAAGGATTTTGACTGGTTCAGGAATCCAGGGGGAAGGAAGATGGAGCTGCCATATCCTTCCTGGTGAAACTCAGGTCATACTGATAACAAGATGTGTGGCATTAGAAGGATAAACAAGATATAAATGACTGAAGTAGCGAAATGGTCATTCTTTTGTAGAATTCTAGTTGTGTGCGCAGTGTGTTGTGGCACAGTGTGTTAAAGCACTGAGCTGCTGAAGGTCCCAGGTTCAAATCCCGGGAGCGGAATGAGCGCCCGCTGTTAGCCCCAGCTCCTGCCAACCTAGCAGTTCGAAAACATGCCAATGTGAGTAGATCAATAGGTACCGCTCTGGCAGGAAGGTAAGGGCGCTCCTTGCAGTCATGCCAGCCACATGACCTTGGAGGTGTCTACGGACAACGCCGGCTCTTCGGCTTAGAAATGGAGATGACCACCAACCCCCAGAGTCGGACACGACTGGACTTAACATCAGGGGAAACTTTTACCTTTAGTTGTCTTTGCTTATGCTTCGGACTGATTTGCAGCACTAAATAGAGGAGATAATCAAGCTCTCTTTTTCTCTCATATATGTGTGTCGCTAGTGCAATACAGCTGTACAAATACTTTATCACGTGATTCCTAAAGCACAACACTGAAAGCCTCTGGAAGGTGCCAAGAGGGAAAAATGCCTTGAAACAAAAGGCTGAAGCCTGGACAAGATCCAGCTGCTGGGATCCTTCATCTACAGCTGTCTGTAAAATGAAGTGGGATCATCCATGCAATTTTTCTTTATCTTGCTGAGGGAGGGAAGGCGATCTTGTGCGCTCCAGGAGAGATAAAGCGAGATCATGGGGCAGCACAATCAGCTCTTTGTTATGTTGCTGGGTTATCCAGGAACGCTGGCACCGTCTGTACCACCATCTGCATGTATTGGGCTGGCTTTAAAAGTCTTGTTCCTGGAAGGCAAACTGAAGGGCCAAGTCAGCAAGGAAGCTGCATCAGCACAACTCTTGTTAGTCTCAGGAAACTCATTTCCCCCCTAGAACTGGTAAAAAGTGCTTCTATCAAACTATTCTCATTTATTTGTGTTTATTATTTTATTATTTATTTATTTTATTACAATATTTATATCCCGCCCTTCTCACCCAACAGGGGACTCAGGGCGGATTACAATAAAACAGACATATAAAAACAGTACAATACACTATAAATCAGTTAAAAATTAACTTACATAAACATTCATAAAATGCATTTATAAAATATAGATAGGCGTGTACAAGTTTAAAAGACTGGGTCTGTCAATTGAGTTCCAGCATACATAATAGTAATTAATGCTGCTGATTCTTATTCGAAAGCCTGGCCCCACAACCAAGTTTTTACCTTCCTACGGAAGGATAGGAGGGAGGGAGCCTGCCTGATTTCAATGGGGAGGGCGTTCCATAGGCGGGGAGCCACTACTGAAAAGGCCCTGTCTCTCGTCCCCGCCAACATATTACAAATGAAAATAGAAAAGTCCCTTTAATGCAGCGATTATCATATTTAGAAACACTCTCAGCCAGACTACATGTATTGTGATCTTGGGAAAGTTACTGTGTGGATTACAGCTCCAAGAATCCTGGGGTTTTCTGGGAACTGTAGTTTAAAAGATTTTCTTGTTTAACCATCTCTGGATGCAATAAAAGAATTGTGCTTGGCTACACATGTGCACAGTTAATGTAGGCTCAGGTAAACTTCTAAAAAGCAATACAATTGGCCCTCTGTATTCATTGATTTTGCATCCACTGATTCAACCAATCATGTCTCGGAAATATTTGGATTTTTTAAAAAGAGAAAACCTTGATTTTGGCACTCTCCAAGAACTATGTTGATGTCTAGCCATATCCTATTGTAGCTTCCCACGATTTCACGGATCTTCGGGCATTCATTTGAGTAGTTTGCCATTTTATATAAGAAATGTTATTATATCATTGTAAATAATGGAACTTGAGTATTCACAGATTTTGATATCCATGGGAGGAAGGGTGTTCCTGAAACCAAACTCCAATAGACATCAAGAACCCACAGTAGACATAGAATCACAGAATTGGAAGGGATTCCAAAGGTCATCTAATCCAGTCACCTGCCATGCAGAAATATACCGTACAACTGAAGTTCTCCTGCATACAATCTCTGTTTAAATACCATCAAGGAAGGAGAGTTCTCCACTTTCTTAGGCAGTCCATTAGTTAGTACTGTGTCCCTGGATTAAAGTATCCCACTGTCATTATTGATGTAAGATTCAACAATCATTTTGGACAATTCCTATATCTTGATTAGAAAACCATTTCAGCCTCTGTTTCTTATATCATATTGCTCAGATGAGTGTGTGTCAAACCTGGTTAACATTTATGAAATTACACTTTTGGTTTGTGTACATTTATGCCCCCTTAGATAATTTACTACTAGAAATGTGCAAAGGGACACAAGGAAGATTCCTAAGTGCAAACGGCAAACTTGATAAAAACAATATTAATGTTGATGGTAAGCACCACAGCTTTGTGCTGAAGAAATGCTAAAGCAATTGATCAGTCCTTCTGACTTGCTTGTGTAACCCTTATGAATTATTGATTTGGCCCAATGGGTGGGGGAACTCTAAAGATACAACTGTACTTATTAGCCAAGTTGAGAAAGAGAGAGAACTGGAGAGGCGCTTGAGCTGCCTGGCCTAATGAGTAGGTGGCATTATTATTAATTATTAAGTATTATTCAATATCTGCTGGACCTAATCCATTCCCACACTGCCATCCCATTCCCTTTGTGTCATGTCTTAACTAGTTTGTAAGCTGGAGGGCAGGGAATTATAGGTTTTTTGCTTGTAAATTTCCATGTGCAGTGAAAGTGCTATATGAATACCAGTCATGTATTTAGGGTTAGGAAGGAACAAGAGACTGAATTCCTTATAGTGGAACTTTGATACTGTATTCACATTTATATGACATTTTTCGGCCTTTAAGATGTGAATCCAAAGTTGCTTGCTTCATGCACACATGCGTAAGGTTTCTACTATCAAGTTCAACACTGACAATGGAATGCACAGAATTTGATGATACTGGATATGTGTTGAATTTAATATATAACTTGTTGCGTTAGTGTGTGTGTATATACAGGACTTAAATACTGTATTTGTGATATTCATTTATATATAACACAGAAAATATATTCTTGCAACCTAATTCCAAGGATAAAGAGCAAAGAAGTCAAACATCCAGAAATATGCTCCAGCTAACCTGCTATTTGGTGGGTGATGGTTTCAAGACCTATTCTTTTTCCAAAAGTGATTGAAAGCTTAACAATGAATGAACCCCATGCCCAGTACTGATAAGCAGCATTTCTGCCCTGTTGCCAAGCTCAGGTTCTAGTTTCTGCTTTCAGAAACTGCACCCTGGTGACCAACAACAGCTGGAATATACACCTGTCTCTATGTAACACAAAAAGATGGACTTTCCTGCTGAGCAAAGCAATCTTAGCAGCCAGTTGGACTCTGAAATAAAAACTATTTACAACTCTATTAGAAGAGATACAAAAATTGTGCTCTGGAAAAACACTCTCTCTCCAGTTAAGACAAAATATAGGCTGAGCTGTATACAGTAAACTCCACAAATTTAGAGTGCACCTACATTGTATTATTAATGCAGGATACCTGGCATGGCACAATATTATTGAATCATGGGACTTGTAGTTTTACAAGGACTTTAGCCTGCTCTGTCAAAAAGTGCTTCTGCCTCACCAAACTACAAATCCCAGGATTTCATAGCACTGAACCATGGCAGTTCAGTGGTGTCAAACTGTATTAATGCTAGTATAGATGCATTCTTAGAGCAGTGGTTCCCAACCTTTTTTTGACCAGGGACCACTGTGACCAGGGACTACTCTCCAACATTAGTACCAAAAGGGTTACAAATCAGTTTTTTGTCAACTTTTGATTTGGTTTGGTTATCTGGGGTGTTGATTCAGAAAATTGCATTAGATAGACCACATCAGCTCTAGTTTCTGATACAGAACATATGCCATCCAGGAATCACCATCTGCTCGCCCACAGAAAACCATATCTAATAATCTAGAGCTGATGTGGTCTATCCCGTCCAATTTTCTGAATCAGCACCCCCAAATAACCCCAGGAACAGGCCTAAAAACAAAGATATCAAGAAAATTTTTTTTGGTTGGGCTGTGTTATCAGTTATAGTAGTAATGGTGAGGCCGCGGAGCATATTTTAGTTCTTATGGACCACAGGTTGGGAACCACTCCCTTAGAGTATGAAAAGTATACAACAAGACCACTGTTTTTAAGAAGTGTCATTATGACTACACTTTATTCCAGATCATATAGTTTTTTAAAAAAACAAGAATAGAATAGATAGTGAACTACTCTCACATCTTGTTGTTAAAACAAGTTTGTCATCCATCTAAAATGGCTTCAATGCTCTCTAGAGGGCATTCAGATGCAATAAAATATTTTTCTTTTCTTTTTTTAGGTAGATACATCTTACCAAGGTTTGCTGGAACAGGAAAATGCAGCCCCTACCTGTCTACAGTTGGCCCACCTGATATAGATTCTATAATAACTATTTCTATACCTCAAATAAGTTCAAAGGGGTAAATTCATATTTGTTGGCTGCTCAGAAAAGAAGAGTAGAAATATCTCCTTCATGGCCACTATAGAGCACCTTGCCAATCCTGTTCTTTAACCAGCTCTCTGTGGTTTATAGAGAACATTGCCCCCTTGATCTTGCACATTTGCCCTCCTTTGGATATATCCCTCCAATTTCCCACAGCTGTTTTTACTTGATAAATTCCAGTGAAATAATTAACAGCAGCTGTCCTAATCACAGAGTCTGCTTACATTTAACTGGAGAAGGATTAATTGCATCAGATAATTTGTACTGATACTTCCCTTTCTTCCAAGGCCATATCAGCTATACACCAAAGATACATATAAGTAAGAACCAAGATTAAGGTAAGCTTGCAGTTAGCCAAAGTTACTACTGAATAAGCTTCTGGGAGAAAATAACCAAAATGTTCAGCAAGATGGAACATGTAATCCTTCTTGGACAAAGTTCCTCCATTGTATTTCCTTGTACAACGGTATGTCAGATCTGTGAATACAGGTGCAGACTAGTGAGAAAGGTTAAACATCCCATATAGATTTGAAATATCAGGCAAATGTTTTGTTGTAAACTTTAGAAGCATTTTAATTACTTTTACTGGAATAATTAACTCATCTAATTAGCGAAAAGCTGCTTTTGTATATGAGTAAGGTAACCGTTATCAGCCTTTGAAAGTAAAGCACTATAAATATGGCACATAAATCAAATATTCTGTTCAGGTAAATATGGATATACTGCAGTGCAGGGAATAGAGCATGTTTTTCTTTTAAGTATGCGGACATATGTGGCCAATGAAATTTCCGTTCATATTTCCAAATATCCATTGCAAAAGGAAAGAAAGAAAAATAAGAGGCCAAAGGTTGGCCTGACAGACTTTATGATCCCTTATTCAAATTTTGCTTCCCATTAAAAGGATAGATTTGTTATACTGCACATAATAATGCTACAGAAATACTCCTTTCGCTCTACTAGCCCAGTCAAAACATACTGTTTAGTCAAAGTGGGGTGAGCCTTAAGCCACCCCTCAAGTGTGGAACTTCATCACCAAATTAAGAAATGAAAATAACAGGGGAAACGGATGTATTTAAGTACCTATGAAGAATAGTGTACATGTGTAATGCAAATGCACAGTTTAAATAGTTATTATAATATGAATAAAATACACTGTTTTGGGGAAGATAGTGACTACTTTGTCTTGCATGCCCATTGTTCAGTTGGCTGCCAGAGCCATGTGTGTTTAGCTCTCCAACTACATTCTCTTATTCTTTATCACCAAGATAGACTCAGACCAGGCAGACCTTCAAATCAAAGAATGGCAACCCTCTGAATAGAGAACACCGCCTGTCAAATAGGACTCCTGGCTAGCTTATTGGGAGGAAATACCCAAGCTGGACCAGTCTTTACTGGGAGGATCTAGAAGTGCCCACTTGGCAGGAATCTCTCTGAGGCACTGAAGGAGTGAATGGCAGTTCCAGACAGGATAAAACCTCTTTAAGCCGCTTTCCTCCTTGTCTGGCTCGCTGCCTGCTAGCAATGGTAGCCCAAGAGGAGAGGAAATAAATGAGCAAAAGCTGCTGTTTTTCAGCTACAATACAAGACGCGGGGCACAGCATTCCTAATGTAATACACCACATAAACAGGCTATACTAATACGACGCATAAGACGTTATAGCAAAAGGTTTGTTCAAACATCTGCCCCAGAGAGATGCAATGTCTGGTAAACCAATACAAAAATACATGTTCGCTAACAAAGCAGATGTGTTCCTAAGCATTACTTCTTTCACAGAAAATTGGATACCACTGAGAAATATCATGTAAAGAACAGGGATGGTTTCCTACACCACAAAAAAGAAGAGTAGTTCCACATGGTTTAGCAGTTTTTAATCCAAAACCAACAATTTGAACATGTGAAATGATAGGAGAAGGGCAGGTAAGTCTTGCATGGGGAAACAAAACTATTTTGAATCCCCCAGAGACCATTTGCTTATTCCAAAGCGTGTCCAGGGATGATCTTTCTTGAATTTCCACCACTTTCCTTATTTTCATTTTGATGGCCAAAGACATAGGTAAAGGTAAAGGTTTTCCCCTGACATTAAGTCCAGTCGTGTCTGACTCTGGGGGTTGGTGCTCATCTCTATTTCTAAGCCGAAGAGCTGGTGTTGTCCATAGACACCTTCAAGGTCATGTGGCTGGCATGATTGGATGGAGCACTGTTACCTTCCCGCCAGAGTGGTACCTATTGATCTACTCACATTTGTATGTTTTCCAACTGCTAGGTTGGCAAAAAATGGGGCTAACAGTGGGTGCTCACCCTACTCCCCGGATTTGAACTGCCAACATTTTGGTCAGCAAGTTCAGCAGTTCAGCGGTGTAGCCCGGTGCACCACTGGGGGCTCCGGCCAAAAGCATATATTTATGCTTTTTCAACATGCTGGGATAGCTGGTGAAGGGGCTTACCTGCTTTCACCTTTTTTTTCTCTGTTTTGTTGTCCACACATGCTCAGTGATGGATTCTGGGTTAGCTCTTGTTTTCTTTGCTTGTTGTTGATGAGGAAAAACAGCTACAGTAGGACTGGCTGGAGTTGAATTCTACCTTTTTTCCAGTTCAAACACTCATACTGTTGTTGTTTACAACATTACACTGCCACCTGACATCAAAAATCTGTGTTTGTCCAGCCCTCCTAAATTACTTTCTGAATACTGATACTGCTGGAAAACTTCCTGTTAGATTGGGAATGAGGAAGGAATGAAAGGGCTAAGTAGATATTTGCCAGAGGCTTTCTTAAATGAGATATGCTTGCATCCTATTTTAATACATTCTTCATTTCATGTTGTCATATGGTTCCCATCAACCTTGGGAAAGAGTTGAAACTGAGAAATAGAAAAGATTATGGAGTCTGTTCAGAATCCTGTATTGTAAAACCTAATCTTTCCCAGCGAACTACAGGATTTGGGGATATCTTTTAACTCCGCATCCCTGAACATGGGATTTGTGGCCCACATGTGGATAGCATCCGGCTGGGGAAAGCTGCTCCAAATTACACAACTGGACACAATCATAGATGCAAATATATATTTACTGAGATCTGCACAACCCAAGTGACCTACTTAATTTAGCACATCAATTCTGCATTAGTTTGCCAAAGGCTTGCATTATATAACCAGTTTTGGAGTTTCATTTATTTATTTATCCCCCCTTTCCCCCAGTACTGAGATCCAAGTCCTCTCACAATAAGATTAAAGTAGCTAAATGTTTTTTTTTTTAAAAAAAAACAGACAAAAAGCCATAATGAATTAATCAGCGTATGAGAATTCTGTTGGTTTCAGAGTAATTTTTAAAAGACCAAGAAAAAATCCAGAACATATGTTAAAAGCCCTTTTATTAGCAATTAATTGCCAAATACTCAGCTGAAAAACAAGGCCTTTCACCTGCTGGTGGAAGGACAACAGGATGTGCCATGTACTTCCACATTTTTGGAGCAGCCTTTGAGATAGCCCATTCTCATGCATATATCAGACAGGCTTGTAATGCTTGAGGACCATAATAAAGCTGTCTATCACAGGGCTTTCTTGGCAAGATTTTTTCAGAGGAGGTTGCCTTTGTCTTTCCTTGAGGCTGAAAAATTGTGACTTGCCCATTGTTTTCATGGCTGAGTGGGAATTCAAACTCAGGTCTCCAGGTCTCTCATCCGTCTTGCCCTTGGTTGGCCCCTCTTCCTTTTTCCTTCCATTCTCCCCAGCATCATTATCTCCTCCAAGCTTTCCTGTCTTCTCATTATGTGGCCAAAGTACTTCATCCTTGCCTCTAATATCCTTCCCTCCAGTGAGCAGTCGGGCATTATTTCCTGGAGGATGGACTGGTTGGATCTTCTTGTGGTCCAAGGCATTCTCAAAATTTTCCTCCAACACCACAGTTCAAAAGCATCTATCTTCCTTTGCTCAACCTTCCTTATGGTCCAGCTCTCGCATCTATACATTACTACAGGGATAGCATTACTATGCAGACCTTCGTTGCCAGTGTGATGTCTCTGCTTTTCACTATTTTATCGAGGGTGGTCATTGCTCTTCTCTCAAGAAGTAGACGTCTTCTGATTTCCTGGCTGCAGTCTGCATCTGCAGTGATCTTTGCACCTAGAAATATAAAGTCTGTCACTGCCTTCACGTTTTCTCCCTCTATTTCCCAGTTATTAATCAGTCTGGTTGCCATAATCTTGGTTTTTAAAAAAAATGTTTAACTGCAACTCAGCTATTGCACTTTATTCTTTCACCTTGATTATAAGGTTTTTCATCTCCTCTCTTTCAGCTATTAAAGTGGTATCATCTGCATACCTAAGGTGTTAATGTTTCTTCCAACAATTTTAACTCCAGCCTTGGATTCCTCAAGCCCTACACGTCACATGATGTGTTCTGCATACCAATTAAATAGGTAGGGTAATAGTATGCAGCCCTGCCGTACTCCTTTCCCAATCTTGAACCAGTCTGCTGTTCCATGGTCTGTTCTTACTGTGGCTACTTGGTCATTATACAGATTCCTCAGGAGACAGACAAGGTGACTTTGTATCCCCATACCGCCAAGAACTTGCCACAGTGTATGATCCACATAGTCAAAGGCTTTAGAATAAATAAAACAGAAATAAGTGTTTTTCTGAAACTCCCTGGCTTCCTCCATTATCCAGCAGATATTGGCAATTTGGTCTCTCATTCCCCTGTCTTTTCTAAACCCAGCTTGTACATCTGGCAACTCTCGCTCCATGTATTGCTGGAGTCTATCTTTCAGGATCTTGAGCATTACCTTACTAGCATGTGAAATTAATTTTAACCAAATTCACCAATTCTAATACCTTTCAAATCTTCCTATTGTTTAATTATGTGACATCGGAGCAGTTTAACCTATTGTGCTCAAGCAGGTTACATCCTCTGTCTGCCAAGTCCAGTGTGACAAAAAGTAGGTCAGCTGGTAAATTCACTAGTTTGGAAAATGTTCTAGCAGGGTTTCAAGTATTTGTGTGTGTTAGGTTATGTTTGAACAAATGGAGACACAAATGCAAAGGTATAATGAACTACCCCATGTGCAGTGTATGATCTTCTTGTCTTTCCAGGACAAAGCCAAAATGTTATATAGATCATCTGAGTCATAAAGAAAAAAGTCATTTTCCAACTTGCTGTGACAGTTTTCCCACAGATTTATTTCTATTAAACCTTGTAGGTTACACTGACCTTATTCATGACACCTACATTTCAACATGCAAACAGGTTTGCTGTAACACAGTGGTTTTCTTTTTGCAGGGGAAGCTGTTATGGAGCACACTGATAAAACAAACGGATGCATGTTCAGGAATGTTAAGTATCACTTAATGCTGAGAGTGGGGCAGACATTGAGCATGAGTTCCATAAAGCCTTCTAAAATAAGCCCGCCAACACCTTTAGATTATTCAGAGCACAGTTCCTAGTACTTGGTGCAGTGGGCAAAGCATATCTACCAAATGACTGACTGACCTTCTTCATACATCTTCTCCAATTTCACTCAGGTTGCAAACCAACAGGATCGTTATGGCTAGCATTCCCTACTTTCAGCACTTTCAGAATGAGGCAACTCAGAAATCATTAGCAGAGCATCTTGAGACTTTCAGCTTTTATTATAATCTTGTTTTATTTTCTTCAGAACAAGGCTGTAAGCTGAGCGGCTACAAAGACAGGCTCAAAGGTTTTTGTGCTGTCGTGTCTGGGCATGGCCCCATGTAAGCCGCCCCGAGTCCCTCCGGGGAGATGGGGCGGGATATAAGAATAAAATTATTATTATTATTATTATTATTATTATTATTATTATTATTATTATTATTATTATTATAGGTAATGATGGATGAAAACCAGGAGTGAGGTGCATCTACAGTGCAGAATAAATGCAGTTTGACACCACCTTAATTACCATGGCTTAATGCTATAAAATCCTGAGAGTTGTAGCCTTACAAAGTCATGCCCCTCACTGTCAAATAGATCTGATTCCTCACCAAACTACAACACCCACAATTTTATAACATTGAGCCATGGCAGTTAAAGTGGTGTCAAACTGCATTCATTCTACAGTGCAGATACACCCTGAGTGGGATGGATAGAAGGGAGTTCACCATTATGAATAGTACAGAGCCAGCCCAAGATAATTTTCAAGTGTAAGCGAATAGAAATTTTGGTCCCCCCCCCCCCCCCACACACACACACACCAAACCACATGAACGGGCCAGCAGAGCATTGGATAAGCAAAAATGTTGGATAATATGAAGGGCAAGTGTGAATAACTGCAGTTGATCACCTTGATTAGCATAGAATAGCCTTGCTAGACATGGTTATGGTTATTGAGCATTATTCCTAGCAGTGCAATAATTGAGGACTTTTTAAGTATTGACCACTGGACTGATTCTGGACTATGATTTTGAACTTATGTGGTTGTAATTGTTGTTTTTAGTAGTTTTTGTTTTAATGTTTGAGTTTAATTGTCATTATATTATTGGAATTTGTATGTCGGCCATCAAATTGTTGCCAATTGTGAGGCCACCCTGAGTCCTCTTCGAGTGAGAAGGGCGGGACAGAAGTATGGGAAATAAATAAATAAATAAATAAAATCAGGACAGTAAAAAAAGAACACTCAAAAACAGGGGAATTCCAAACATGAAACAATCAGGGCCAGCTAACACCTCTCAACAAAGATATACAAACCCCACTTGCTTAGTTTCCAACAGACCTCACAACCTCTGAGGATGCCTGCCATAGATGTGGCCCTCCTCTGGACACTTTCCAGCATTATTTGGCAGAGAAGGAGAAAGAATTTGGGCCCTTCCACACAGCTCTATAACCCAGGATATCAAGGTAGGATAACCCACATTACCTGCTTTGAACTGGATTGTCTGAGTCCTTACTGCCATATATCCCAGTTCAAAGCAGGTAATGTGGGTTATTTGTTTGAAGCCATTCTTCCACATTCTAGTCTCCAAGGCAGAAGATAACAAGCTTGCTCCCTCCTCCCTATGACTGCCTCTCACATAATTATACATGATGAGGAAATTCCCAGCTTGATTTCGTCCCCACAGGCTATATGATTATGTGGGATGCAGGACTTCTTTGGGGTCAGAAACACCGTTTCCCGCCAAAGGGAAGGGGATGGGGTCTCAGAAACATAATGAGGCAACATAACACATGGGCAAGTAGGAACACATAAACAGAAGCACTGAGCTTTTAGGGCAATTTTATATACATGAGAGATGTAGTTTCCCAAAGTACCCTAGCAAGCCAGACTCCTTGGCACATAAATCCTGGGGGACTCTAAAGAGAGGGATGAAGGAAGGAATGTCCCCAAGTTTGGGAAGGCGCGGGGCCAGGATGGCCCCGATAGAGGGAAAAGATGAACTGATTGCAAAAGAGCAATTTAATATATAACATTTAATATATAACATATAATTAAAATTATTAAATTGCATTATTATCAGTATTATATCGTAATAATAAATAAATAAATAAAGTTTTATTATTCTTATTCTTAAAAGATAAAGGGAAAAGATGAATGATTAGAAAGAGCGAATAACTATAAGTTCCGGATTGCTATTGTTACAGGGCAGTCGGTGGCTCCCAGAGAGAGCACCAGACTCAGAACCAGGAGGCTGCAAGTTCGAATCCCACTCAGGGACAAAAATGTCAAAATCAGCTGGAAAAAGGCATGGAGGGTACGGGGCGCACGGAGAGCTGCCAAGGCACATGTTTTGCCCGAGAGCGCCCCCCGTTGACGTGCGCCCAACTCGGAGGCGTAATTGGCGTGCCATGTTGGACCGGCCCTGGAACAGTATCATCTTGCTCTTTCTTTGCCTAGTACAACTGCTAGGAATCATGCACAGAGTGAGCACGGATGTGACAATGTACTTCATTTGTATAATTTAAACATGCTGCAGAATTTAGCTTTCCTCCAGAGGACTGGATGTTTTGCTCAGAATTATTTTACTGCAGGAACCATAGGGCATCTGCAGGGCCTGGCCTAAAGGTATGCAGGCACAGTTGTCATCCAACTCTGGTTTCACTGACACTTGGAAGGTAAGGCAAAGAAGGTCAGGGTCAGATTTCTTCTCACTGGCCTCCTCTCCCCTGTGGCTGAGAAGTAAACAACTGTGTGCCCAGAGACAGTTAATGAATTAGAAATGTAATCCCGGGTTTCATCTGTATCCAATTTTGCCCTGGTGTTTCTTGTGGCGGAAGACTTAAGCACTGAGGATAAAGAATGCATCAGTTTATGTCTTATAATGCAGCACATGTATCTCAAACAGTAAGTATTAGTTTAATGTGTGTGCGTTTTTCCAGATAGTGCAGCCAAAAAATGAAAAGAGACTGAGTACAATGTGTTGCTTCCAAATATTATAGATTTAGTCAGTGTGTGATAGCGTTTTAAGCATTGGTCTACTGCTCTAGAGACCGGGATTCAAATCCGCACCAGGCCCTGAAACCTTTTGGTGACCCTGTTCAAATCTCACTCTCTCAGCCTCAGAAGAAAGCAAGGCCAAACTGTCATGGCTTGCAAAGATACTATATGTGTGTTAACTGGAAAATTAAACGCATGAAGCCAATTGGCTGAGTTTGCAAGGACCTGGGAATCGGTTTGCTACTGTTGCTGTCCTGCTGCTGGAGAACCGGTTTGAACAGATTTCTCTCTGTGTGTGAGTGAGACTACAGAGTACTGGCTGGAAAGAAGATGGCTCTGTACTCAGAGAGGTCTGACTATTTCTGAGGCCTTGTTCTCTGCTGGTCTTCACTGAAGCAGATTTATGGACTAAGAAAGGACTGCTTATGACTGCTGATTTCTGTAAGCAATCAGAGGGACTATTGTAAATACCATTATTCTTTTGATCTCTTGGATTTAGTAAAAGTCTCTATGTTATTTGTTCTTCATGGCTCTGTAATCAGAGAGGCCTGACTATTTCTGAGGCCTTGTTCACTGCTGGTCTTCACTGAAGCAGATTTATGGACTAAGAAAGGACTGCTTATGGCTGCTGATTTCTGTAAGCAATCAGAGGGACTATTATAAATACCATTGTTCTGTTGATCTCTTGGATTTAGTAAAAGTCTCTATGTTATTTGTTCTTCAAAACTGAGTGGTGCACACGTAAGAGCTTCTTCCTATCATCCACAGTCCCCAACACAAACTCTCTCTGAACAAATCTTGCCATGAAACCCCTAGTCACCTGCTATAAGTAGACACATCTTAATAATTCAATTACTTAATGAAATACCCTCTTTCTTTTAGGTGGAAATATACATCATGATCCACTCAACAATAACAACCACAAAAAAAGGGCTGGAAACTTGTACGGACTTTTTTCAGAATTAAGACAGATCCACAGAGTGCACTAAGTGACTACTTATGTGCTTACGACAACCTTTAAACAAGTATGTGAAATGCAAGAGCTGACTTTTCAATACGGAGAGAATATAATACCCTTTTACTGGTGGAAATCAGTGCACAAGATTTTAAAATGCAATTATTCCAATCCTGGCTAAAATTCTAACCTATTTCTCCTTTAAACTGGCAGGACTTTGTTTCTGGATCCAGACAGTCACGTATAAGAGAGGAGAAAATAGAAAAAAAAATCCATGCAAGCAAAAGCAGAATAAAAGCAAACATCCAGTTAATTTCAGAATTGCTCCCAGCTATTCCCAAACCGGACCCTGGAGTGACAGAAGCACCAGCCAATGGAGCACCAAGATAGAGACATTTCATCATCGGGGCTCTCTTTAATTAGTTGATCCTTCCTTGAGAGCAGGGCCAATGCCTCCTAGCAACGCCAGAGCACAGCAGCCTTTTGCGAAACAGCCTTCCCTTAACCCTGTCATGGGTGGCAGAAGCAAACCAGCAAACAAAGGCTGGAAAAAAAGTGAGACGCCTGGATCTTTCAGGCTGCTTTACTTAAGCGCATCCTCTGAACTGTTCTATCCTTTCTGCTTTTATATTGCAATAAAATTGCAGTGCTAATTTTAAAGAGGAATGAGAAAAGACGTGAAAGACTAAAAATATAGAAATTAATTTTGAAACTGGTGATGGCTCAGTGGGATTGGAAAAACACCTTTCTCCAAAATAATAATAGGAAGTGTCACAACTAGGCACTAGAAGTGGAGGATTGTACAATTTTCCCCATGAAATGACTCCCCCGCAAACACACTTTAGGATAATTTTCAAACACATCAAAAGTATTGAGAAACCCGGGGAGATTTCTTTTTATTTGCCTTGCTATTCCAGCATGGAAATTGCTCAGTTCCTCAGAGGTACATTGTGGAATTAACACAGTTTAATGCTACTTGGAACTGCCATAGTTGAATGTAATGGAATCATGGGAATGTAGTTTTACAAAGTCTTGAGCCTTCTCTGTCTAAGAGTGCCAGTGCCTCATGAAACTACAGCTCCCATGATTCCACTGCATTGAGCAGTTAAATTGCTGTCAAATTTAATCGATTCTACAATGTTGATGCAGTCCAAAATTTGGTTGTTCGATGACACCTGCTTGTGATGGCATTCTGGACCACGTAGAGTGGGATGGACTAAAAAGAGTTTAAGATATCTCTGGAAGATCTTAATCTCTGTGGCGGTTCATACCTGTCCAATGATTTTCCTGTGTGGCTGTGCAATCACAGAACAAAAATATGTGAATCTGCTAAATATCAAACTGGCCCACAGCCCTTTAAACACAGCAGTGTTCAAAGGAATCTGTGTGTGCATTCAGCTGTGAGTTATCAGATGTTCAGTCCTCAGGTGATGAAAGATTGAATACCTAGTTACACAGGTAAACCAGCCCTCTGACTCCAGTGTTAAAAGAGATACTGACATAGGCTCCTTTTGCAAACCCATTTTTTTTAGAACTAGGAAGTAAACAATAGTCTGCTCTTTAGAAAGTATATAATGTTTTCTAAGGTATTTTTTGTGGTGTAAGATCTTGGGAGTTCCATCTAAAATGTACCCTATAGAGCAGAGGACGAAAGAGAAGTGGAAATACAATTAAAGTTATTATTTCCTTAATACATTTTTATTATGGTAATGGTAAATCCTTAATGTGGTTTGCAGTATTGCAGTAGGCCCTCCCAATCTCTGAGCTCTACAGTAGAGTCTTGCTTATCCAACCTCCGCTTATCCAACGTTCTGTATTATCTAACGAGTCTGCCTTTTAGTAGTCAATGTTTTTGTAATCAATGTTTTCAATACATTGTGATATTTTGGTGCTAAATTTGTAAATACAGTAATTACTACATAACGTTACTGTGTATTGCTTTTTCTGTCGGTTTGTTATAAAACATGATGCTTTGGTGTTTAATTTATAAAACCATAACGTAATTTGAGGTTTAATAGGCTTTTCCTTAATGCCTCCTTATTATCCAACATTCTGTTGGATAAGCAAGAGACTACTGTACTTTCTTTCCCTTGAGCTAACTTTCAGGTGCCCAGTTCTTGACAACTTACAACAAAAATGTAATTGTATGAAAGATCGGTACCCTAACTCCTCCTGGGGTCTGACTAATAAACAAATACTTTGAAGGAATAGATGGGAGCTCAGAACTTAATATTCTCTTGATTACTTTCAAAGAGATTTTCATTTCCTGTGTCTTTTATTTGGCTTTGTCTTCTTAAACTTCAACTGCACCTCCCAAACTACAGATTGGAGTCTCCCAAACCTTTGACTGGGGTTTCCTAAACTTTAAACTGAGTTTCTTTGTTAACATTTGACTGGAGTTTCCTCAGCCTTAAATTTAGAAGATGTTGCAGCCTCTAGACTCCTGGGACCGTTTGACTAATTTAAATGGCTGCAATGGAGCTTCTGAGGAAGACTGCAATCTCTGCCTCTGGGAGGTTTCTTAAAGAGACAGGGTCTAATTAAGGTTACCTCCCACAGAAAACTATACAAAAATAACTGAACCCATTCTAACTATGTGGACAACTGAGGTTTGACAAAGAAAACAGCAAAAGCCCCTGTGGGGGGCATGACACTCTGGATGTGCAATTTCTAGTGGCTGGATTGTCAAAGTCCAAGATACTAAAAGTTGGCGATGTGGACATGGACATGCTGAAGCACACATGTTCACATCTCTGGCATTTAATAATATTGGAGACTTCATATCTGCACAGGGTCCCTTTCAGATTTGGCAGGCACTGGAGATTATAATACACCTTTTTCTAATACTCTTATGGGAAGATTTCTGTCTCCTATAGTTAGTTCACCCACATTCCCAAATCCTGTTGTCCATGAATATGTCTGAGAAGTACAAAGCATGAGTGTTTTCATATTAATTATCTCTTAATAGTAATGTCACATCTATCCGTGTTATTGCTAATCAAATTTTTTTAAATAACTAGATTGCGTGGTGCAGCATCAGTTGGCTTACTCAAACCTGCACAGTCATCCAGCACCACAAACTGTCTTTCCTCAACACCATACAAAGAATTTGTTCTCATGCAGTGACTTTTCCTCATTTTGCTTCCCATATGTAGAAACAAGCAGAAGCCAAGGCTGTCTGGTTTTTTTAAAATCCCAGTTCTTACTACTATATTGACTACAGAAATTGTTAAACTTACTTCCTGAGCACAGGGGAAAATGGGGAGTTGTTTGTTGTGTACTTTCAAGTTGTTTTGGACTTTTGGCAGCCTGAAGGTGAAACAAGCATGGGACTTTTGGGCAGTATTTGTTCCGAGGGGATTTGTCATTGTCTTCTGTGGCTGAGAAAATGTGACATCCCCAGGAACACCCAGTAAGTCTCTGAGCAGGTCATCTGAGTTTCTAAGCACAGATTTGAATTCTGATGTCCCAGGAAATCAAGTCCAATACTCAAACTGCTATACCACACTGTCTTTCATTTCTTCATATACCAATTTTATCTAAATACACCATTTTGCTAATCAGTACATGCCTTCCAAGTCAAAACTAGCCTTTTGCTACAAAACACATTCAGCTCTTTTAAGTAATTCATGCTGTGACTACATGGAGACCCAGGTCCCTTTTGTTTTGGCTACTCTGCACAGAAAACCAATGTACAGAGAGAGATAAGCAAAGCGACAAAATACAGTTCGAGAGTTGGCACTTCATTATTGATAACAGGAGGCCACTGAATAAAACCTTGTAAAAACAAAATTCACTAAAACATTGTACAGCATATGCCACAGATACTCACATCATGCTTAGTTTAATCCCTAACAAAAAGGGTCTTCAATCTGCAACCTTCAATGTCAGATTTAACAACAAGAGCATTCCAAAATCAGCCACAAAGGGAACATTGCATTCCAAGACATTTATGTAGGATAGGATGGCTACAAATGACATAGTATATAGATTCTTGATCCATACCTGCCCTGTACGATGCTCTCGCTCTCGTGTGCTCTTCCCCCATTTGACGTTGCTAACTTTGATACTTTTCCTTTCCGACATGAGAAGCCATGGCTATTTTTTTCGCTGTGACCGTAGCTAGATGGCCTTGCTTCTTCCAGCTCAAGAGTCTTATACTGCTAATCTCCAATTAACAGCCCACTAACACACAAGAGGCCAGGAGATAGAGAGGGAAATTGCCCGCCCCCAGCTCTGTGTCCCTGTGACCAGGTACGGTTCCGATCTGGATTAAACTTTTGAGGCGATTTGCACTGGAGGTCTTGTTTCAGTGCATGTGTGTCTCTTCCTGATCTGCACTGACTAACTGAAAGGTTGATTTTAAAAATCATTTTCTGGTGCTGTGCGCAGAGAACACAGACCGGATTCCTGCAGTTCCTATTTCACCTATAGTCCAGATTCCATCTGATCTTAGAAGATAAACAAAATCAGTACTACTATTATTTGTATGGGAGATCACCAATGAATATCAAGTGTTGAGGGCTATATTTCAGAGGAAGGGACAGGTAAAATTACCTCTGAGTGTTTCTTGCCTAAGAAAACCCTATGAAATTCACAGGTCACCATAAATTGACAGGTGATTTGAAACCACATAGATACATACTTTGTTATTGTGGGCCCATCAAGTTGTTCCCAACCTATGGCAACCCAAAGGTGAACCTATTGCAGGGTTTTATTAGCATGCTTTGTTCAGAAAGATTTGCTTTTGCTTTCCTCTGAGGGCAAGAGAATGTGACTTGCCCAAGATCACTCAATGGGTTTCTATGTCTGAGCGGGGAATCGAACCCTGGTTTCCAGAGTCATAATCCAAATCTCAAAACATTACACCACATTGACTCTCACGCAAAATGGATCAAGCAGTAATTCTGCATAAAACATAGGGACCCAAAACAGGTTGAAAGTGAAGTAGGACTTTCACTCTGTACATGGTAAGATTAACCAGTCTTTTTCTGTTTTTTTAAAAAGGAGTATCTGTGGAGAAAGATGACAAGGGAAGGTAACAAATAACTGGAACATAAAACAAATAGCTTGGAAATATCAAAGAGAGACATAATTGCTTTTTGAGGACAAACTGTGAAGGTAAAGTAAAATAAACTTGTTTAAAAACAAGTAGCAATGAACAATTCCAAGTGTGGTCAAAATGTTAAAAATTATTAGCAAAGAAGAAGCCACAAGCAAAATGAAACTGCAGTGGTTTGTTTTTGCCTGAGTCTTCAGGGAAGGGCAGGATTTTGCTCATTCCTTTCCTCCGCATCCTCTTTTCATAAATTTCATGGGATTGTTCCAGTCAATAATTAGAAAACATATCATGTGCATATCTTGAGTATTTAAATGTTTAATCTGTGTGCCCAAAGAAAGTATATTATGTCTTCAGTTTCAGAGCTGTGAAGGCAGAGAGCGAATTGGAGGGAAGGGTGGGCTGGACAGCGGGAAGCAATTGCAAATAAATCTTTAAAACCTAATAAGGACTTGATTTTTTAAAATTAGAAATATTATGCATACCATTATTTTGTTGATCATTTCAGTTTCAAAAAAATAGAATGACAGTACAGGTATATTTGCAGGGATGTCACATTGTGGGGTGGGCAGGCTTGTTTTAGAGACTAGGACAGGCCTGGGCAAACTTCAGACCTCCAGGTGTTTTGGACTTCAACTCCCACAATTCCTAACAGCCTGTTAGGAATTGTGGGAGTTGAAGTCCAAAACACCTGGAGGTCTGAAGTTTGCCCATGCCTGAACTAGGACATGGAGCATTAGCCACCATGGGGCTGATTCAAATCTACACTGACTTACATGGTCAGCATAGAAGGGCCCAAAGTAAGGGAGAAAGTGGGAGGGGAGAAAAAAAAACTGGGACATTTTAAAAGCACCCGAAAAAGTGGGATGGGAGAGGATCACTGTTTATAAATCGGGACAATTGAATGAGATGAAATCAGAAAAATACAAAAGTGCCACAATTGTTTATATGGCTGAATTTCCAGTCTTTGAGTATTTGGCAGAACCTTTTTTTCTGATGGTTCCTGATAACCGAATGCATTCTTGCCAGGTTTGTGATCGATTCCCCTCTCCTTAGGTTTGGGAAAGGTGTGAAAGCATACCTTTTCAAACTGTTTTGATGTACTATTGACTATTACGTCAATTGTTATGGTACCGTGTTTTCCCGAAAATAAGACAGTGTCTTATATTAATTTTTGCTCCCAAAGATGCTCTAGGTCTTATTTTCAGGGGATGTCTTATTTTTCCATGAAAAAGAATTCACATTTATTGTTGAACAAAAAAAAATCATTTATTATATATTGTACAGTAGTTGTCATCATAAACCAACATAACCAGACAAACTGTGAATCCTATCAATAATTTCTTGTTACTACCAATATTTCCATGTTCTGTTCGGCGGACATGCTTCCAAACAAAAACTTTGCTAGGTCTTACTTTCGGGGGAGGCCTTATATTTAGCATTTCAGCAAAACCTCTACTAGGTCTTATTTTCTGGGGATGTCTTATTTTAGGGGAAACAGGGTATTATTCATTAATTGTTTTTAGCTAGGTTTGTTAACTTAAGCACTACTTCTTTGTGGGAAGGGGTGTATTAAATAATGCTGCCCTGAGTTGGGCAACAAAAACTGTTTTCCACTTAATGTCGAAACTGTATTATGCAAACATCCATATTTTCATCTAGGGCTGTAACAGAAATTATTTGTCTCAGTAGAAAATGTTACTGCTACATGAAAAATGGCTGCCTTATAAGGATTTTTACTAGCATATGTACTACCGTATTTCTGCTCATTGTGTGAAAATAAAACGTAAGCTTGATCCAGCTAACAGCAACCATTTAAAAAGGCCTCTGTTTTCACTAAAGATTACTGATAGGATGCATGATAGAGACATCTCTCCCTAAATTCAGTGGGATATATTTTGCTATCTCGTGCATGTTTCCTTGGAAGTAAAACTATGTTGAATTGCATACTAACTGGACATCCTTAAATGCTGTTCCTGGTCTCTCTTTGAAATCTATGAGCAAGGATTTTTCTGTTTAGCAACAGCTGAAATATTCTCTTGTTCCTTATTAGAAACCAGGAAGCAATTGATTTGATGGGCTTTTCTATTTCCTGTAGTTGTATTTCTGCCTCCTAAAGCAATTTTTTTCAAAATAATCAGACCAATTTCCAGAGTAACCAATTCTCATTGCCAACATGCTTTCAGTCCTCCCTGTAAACAATTAGATTTGGTTGTCTTTCAGGCAGAAAGTTTGCAGATTGCAAGCTTACCTTGTCTTTCCTTCTTCTCTTCTTCATTCTCAACAGGGGAAGATTGTCTCAACTGTTAGCAACTGTCAGAATTGACTCCATCTCCATATTTGGGAATTTATGTTGGGCACAGGCTGGTATAACTCAAGCTCCTTTCCTAAGGCATACTGGGAATTGTAGTTTCCGTGGGAGAACATTTATTACAATGTGGACAACTTAATTTGAAGGGGCTTTCCTTTAGTATTGATTTAACCTCATTTTCCTCTCTATTTCAACTAACTTTGATGTATATTAAATCATGTAAACAGTGCAAAACAGTTTTAAAACCCTTAGCTATTTAATATGTCTGTGTTTACAGACATATTCATTCAATGTGATCTCCTAGGCTTCCTTCATCCTCAGTAGCAGAGCTCAAAAAGTTACTTTTAAATCTATGCTCAGTGTGAGGTGGAAACTCAGATGCCAGTGGAAGTGTATGTGAATGTATGTATTCAGGTTTTACTCAGAATGTTGAAGGAATGACTCCAGTGCTAAACCTCATGCCTTCTATTATTTCAGCACCATGGATAGCTCATCCAGAGTTCAGACTAAAATCTGGAGTGACTCTTTATCCTTTTGTCATTGAAGCCACCAGTCTCCCAGTAATCATGTGAATTATCAGAAAGGACCTTTTCCAAACCCCAAGTCATGTTGGCTAATGGATTTGGGGAGTTGCAGTCTTGCATTCTGTGATCCTGGATTATTAATTCTCCTTGGAAAACTTGGTGGATTCATTTCAGTGGATTGCAAGGCTTAGCACTTAACAAAGCTCCAAGGCAGGTGGATGGTTCATAATCTTAACTCAATCTCTGCTTTGCACAGAATATCTAAGAAGATTGCATATGTCAGCCTATAAAAAGTATTACATGTATATTCTGTTTTCTTTTAGGCTGCTTCTCCCATTCTCTTTCACGTCCGTTGTGGATTTCATGCCTGAAAGCCTGCAAGTCACCACAGCTTTGTTTTATTCATACTAAGCATATAATGTGTTTCATATTTAGAGTCATAGAGAGCATTTCTCCACACCCACAGGGACAACTCAGTACATTTTGCTGCCTGAAGGGAAGGCCATTTCAATGCTGAGTTTACCCCATGTTTCATATATGAAAGCTAGCTTGAGTGGTTATTAAATTGTACATCAACACATGTAATGGGACTGTGTTCCTTAATGTGCCTGAACACAGCTTGATGGCTCAAGGGAGCAAAGGATTGATAGCTGTCTTACACACAATTGGGTTTTGTAACACCATAATGTTGCTTGACCCTTAAGCTTTAGCATTGGCCACGTGAAGCAAAAGCCTTGCCCCACATAATTGTGCTCCATGCCTTGCCACACAAGACAAATGTTTAGTCACCAGGTAGCAAATATTGTCCTTTGCACCTGTTTCTATATATATATATATTCATTCAAATCAGTTTTGGGGAGAAAGCATGGTACACCATTTAAAGCATAAATACCTGCACATTATATTAGACTTGCTTCCTTAATTACTGTGGAAATACCTTGTTTAGACTTCTGAACCCCATACTGTGCCTGCTCTCTATCTCTGACAATGTGATCTGGAGCAGCAGGTGGATCTGCCAAGAACTGCTGATTAAATGAAAAAATGATAATTTATGTTGCGTCTCCAGGCAAAGAGGGACTGATAGAGCAGGCTGTTGGCCATGGAATGCAGTATTGCCATTTTCCTCAGCTGCTTTCAAATTAACCTCCATAACAGATACTAACTACCTGTTTCTACAGGAACATCTCCACTATGGAATTAATGTAGTTTGACAACACTAACTGTCACGTTTCAATGTTGTTATTAGTTTGGCAAGGCACCAAAGCAGAACCTTTGGCAGAGAAGTCTAAAAAACTCAGAAAACCCAAGTTCTCGTGATTCCACAGCAGGGCAGTTAAAATGGTTTCAAACTTCATTAATTCTTCAGTGTAGGTACACCTTACAACAGCTGCCATGAATTTCAACCCTAGAAGATCCATATTGTCACTTAGTTCAGCATCCTAAAAAATGAGTGGTATGCTAAAAGAAGAGCAGGAGATTTAAGCAAGCATTAATTCATGATTTCATCTTAATGGAATGGAAGTCAGTGTCACTATTCCATTTAAGGTGGGTGAACCGTACTCTAGACAGAGCTGTCCTCATTTGTCCTCTCTTGTACCATTTCTCTTTGCCCTGACCCAGAGTTTTGCAATGTTGCTTTTAAAAACAATTGTGGCTCCAATCCTCCTCCAATGTCTCATAGGGTGTGTGGGGAAAAGCTCACATTTGCCAAATATAGGTCTGGTATAACGTCTATGTAATTTAGTCACCGAAAACTAAAGTCCTGGATCTTTGCTTTTAAAGACTAGAACTCAATATACTTTTGAGACACTTTAAAGAACCTCATATGACAAAAGTTTGATTTCTTCTTATCTTCCTGTGTTCTTCAACCTCCTATGTCCACTTATTTTGGGATCCAGGCCAAGGCATTTTCTGTTGTGGGGTTCCTGTCACCCTAAAGCTGTTATGTTAATGCCCAAAATAATGCATGATGCAAATATTAGCTTATTTCCCAAACCTTAAAAAAAACTGATTGGCACCAGTGAGTATTATCAGTGCCCTTAATATATTTTATGATATGCTAATTTCTTATATTATTTTGAAACATAACCAAACCTGGTTATATATGTGTGTATGTGCGTTGGGGGAGTTGCCATTATCAACAAAGCAAGTGTGTGCACTGGTTTGTGCATTGGACTATGATGATCCTGGAAGACCAGAGTTCAAATCCCTGTTTTGTTATGAAAACCATTATACGTTTCAGAGGAAAGCAATGGCAAGCCCCATCTGAATAAATCTTGCCAAGAAAACCATGTGAGAGTGTAATTTAGGAAGCTAGAAGTGACTTGAAGCCACTTGAAGCTGATGTACAACAAAGCTATCAATAATGAAAAAAAATAATTTTTTAGAAAAAGAAGTGGTTCTGCAAATATGCATTGCTTGAGTGACACCTTGTGACCAGATAGAGGAAATGTGCCTTTTACTCCTGCTGACGAATGTGATTATTTCAGTTGTGTTTTTGGCATGGCTTACAGGTGTAGCTGCAGGTGGACAAAATCATTTGACTAAGCCACGGAGTGTTACCACTTGCTGTTTTGCCTCAGACAACAAAATTAATTGGATGGAAATGGAAGGAGGAAGGGGGAAAAGAAATGTAGCAATGTTAATTTCAGTACCACCAACAGAAAGAAAAGCTTTATTTACATATCTAAATAACAACAACAACAACAACAACTTTATTTTTGTACCCCAGGGACTTGGGGCGGCTAACATGGGGCCAAGTCCAAATTTCCACATCAAACAAGACAAAATACAATTCAGAGTAAAAACAAACACCATTGAAATTTAACACATTTTTTTTAAAAAGTGCCTGTGATTCCAAAATGTGCCCCATTTTAAAAGAAATTTATATGGGGGAAAAAGACCTTATGGGCCATCTAGTCCAACCCCCTGCCAAGAAGCAAGAAATCGCATTCAAAGCACCCCCCCCCCCCCCGACAGGTGGCCATCCAGCCTCTGCTTAAAAGCCTCCAAAGGAGCCTCCACCACATTCTGTGGCAGAGAGTTCCATTGCTGAACAGCTCTCACAGTGAGGAAGTTCTTCCAAATGTTCAGGTGAAATCAGCTTTCCTGTAATCTAAAGCCATTGTTTTGCGTCCTAGTCTCTGTGTTCTACCAGCTGTTAGGAATTGTGGGAGTTGAAGTCCAAAACACCTGGAGGGCCAAAGTTTGACCAGGCCTGTTATACATATAGCCTGAAGGTAATTTTAGACACAATATTTTAAAGAATTTTGTGCATAACACGAAGAGTGCATCTACATTGTAGAATTGATGCGGTTTGACACCACTTTAACTACAATGGCTCTATTTATTATTTATTTATTTACAGCATTTATATTCCGCCCTTCTCACCCCGAAGGGACTCAGGGCGGATCACATTGCACACATAAAGGCAAACATTCAATGCCATGACACAGAACAGAGACAGAGACAAGACGCAGGCACCAGGCTGGCCTCAAACTCATGACCTCTTGGTCAGAGTGATTTGTTGCAGCTGGCTTGCTTTCCAGCCTGCGCCACAGCCCGGTCCTATTCCAGTGGTTCTCAACCTGGGGTCCCCAGATGTTTTTGGCCTTCAACTCCCAGAAATCCTAACAGCTGGTAAACTGGCTGGGATTTCTGGGTGTTGTAAGTCAAAAACATCTGGGGACCCCAGGTTGAGTACCACCGCTCTATGTTATGGAATCATGGGAGTTCTGCAGGGTCTTTCGCCTTCTCTGCCAAAAAGTGCTGGTGCCTCCCCAAACTACAAATCCCGAAATTCCATGGCATTAAGCCATGGCAGTCAAAGTGGTGTTAAAGTGCATTCTTTTTACAATGTAGATGTATTCTTATTTAGCACTGTAGCATCTCAACCTGTACCATTGAATCAAATGCAAAACATTCTAGAAATCGCCTCCAGCATGCAAAATGCAAAGAAAATTCCTCCTTTCCCCCCTCTTTTGGAAGCTAATTCTTGCAACAAGACTGCAGCCTGGTTGTTGTCGTCCTGGCGTCCTCAGTCAGCCTTTTCTCCTGGTCGGTGGGTCAGTCTTGCTCGCCAAACTACATTTCCCATCATGCTTTGTTGCAGCAGCGCGTCCGTGCGCGTCAAAGGAGGAAGACGCTTTTGCTGCTGCTGCTGAGCAAGGAATTAAAGGAGTGCAGCTGTGTCTCCCTGCAAACAGCGCCGGAACATGGTCTTTTCCCCATTGGATTGCATTGATAGGATATGATAAAGAAGACCCCAAGACTCATTCGCATTGGTGAGAAGACTGCAATGTTGCAGATTTGCAAAGCCGTATTGGAACCTTGTTTTTCTAGATACGTGTGCAAGCTAAGAAAACCTTTTTACTGAAATATTTTAATCTAGCAATTAACTGGCAGCCTTGCCGGATAAATGTAGTTCTGATTGCTTGAGAGTTATTATTAAAAACAGGCCTAACTAATATTATACCATGTCATAAACTCTGTATTGACATGTTATTAATATCGCAGTACAGTCAGTAAAACCAAATTAATACCAACTTTACTTACTGTGACACATTTTATTATAAAAACTTGTTAACATTGATTTTATTTTAATTTTTATTTAAAGTATTATTTCCTTGATGATGATGATGATGATGATGATTGGGTTGTTGTGTGTTTTCCAGGCTGTATGGCCATGTTCCAGAAGCATTCTGTCCTGACGTTTCACCCACATCTTCAGAGGATGCTTGCCATAGATGTGGGCGAAACGTCTGGAGAGAATGCTTCTGGAACATGGTCAAACAGCCTGGAATACACACAACAACCCTGTGATTCCGGCCATGAAAGCCTTTGACAACATATTATTAATGTTTATTTATATTTCATGTTGTAAACATTTATTTTATTTTAATTTTAATTTTAAGTATTTCCTTGATTATTATTAATGTTTATATTTTGTGTTGTAAACATTTCTTTTATTTTAATTTTTGTTTAAAGTAGTATTTCTTTGTGTTGTGAAAGGTTTTCATGGCCGAAATCACTGGATTGCTGTGAGTTTTCCAGGCTATATGGCCATGTTCCAGAAGCACTGTCTCCTGACATTTTGCCCACATCTATGGCAGGCATCTTCAGAGGTTGTGAAGTATATTGGAAAACTAAGCATGAGAGGTTTATATATCTCTGGAAGGTCCAGGGTGGGAGAAAGAACTCTTGTTTGTTGGAGGCAAGTGTGAATGTTGCCATTGGCCAGCTTGTTTAGCATTTAATGGCCTTTTAGCTTCAAGCTCTGGCTGCTTCCTGCCTGGGGGAATCCTTTGTTGGGAGGTATTAGCTGGCCCTAACACCTCCCAACAAAGAATTCTCCCATGCAGTGAGCAGACAGTCCTTGAAGCTGCAATCAAGGTGGCCGATTGCTACATTTACACTTTCCTCAACCAGAAAAGAGTTCTTTCTCTCTCTCTGGGCCTTCCAGGGATATATAAACCTCCCTTGCCATGCTTCCAACAGACCTCACAACCTCTGAGGATGCCTTCCATAGATGCAGGTGAAATATCAGGAAAGAATGCTTCTGGAACATGGCCATACAGCCCGGAAAACTCACAGCAACTCTCTGTGTCGACTTATTATTAATATTGTAGTACAGTCAGTAAAACCAAATTAAAAACAACTTAACCTACTGTAACACATTTTCTGTATTATAAAAACTTTTAAAATTTGATTTTATTTAAATTTTTATTTAAAGTATTATTTCTTTATTATTATTATTATTATTATTATTAATTTTATATTTTGAGTTGAAAAAATTATTTTAAATTTTGTTTTCAGTAGTATTTTTATTATTAGTATTATTATTATGTTTATTTATATTATGTTTGGGTTGCTGTGAGTTTTCCAGGCTGTATGGCCATGTTCCAGAAGCATTCTCTTCTGATGTTTTGCCCACATCTATGGCAGGCATCCTCAGTGGTTATGAGGTATATTGGAAAAACTAAGCAAGGAGTTGTGAGTTCTGTTGGAAACTGGGAGAGTGGAGTTTATATATCTGTGGAAAGTCCAGGGTGGGAGAAATAACTCTTGTCTGTTTGGGGCAAGTGTGAATGTTCTCCCACTCCAGACATTCCACAGATACATAAACCCCACTTGCACAGTTTCTAATAGACCTCACAACCTCTGAGGATACTTGGCATAGATACGGCCGAAATGTCAAGAGAGAATGCTTCTGAAACATGTCCATACAGCCTGGAAAACTCACAGCAACCTACTGTGTATGTATTTTCCGCCTTCCGATTTTTCGCTCTGAATGCAGAGGACAAAAGAGGGTTGTGAGTTCATTGGAGAAAAATAGTAAAGCAAAAAACATCCTAATTAGGTTATTGAACAGTGAGGCCGGAGTGTCCTTTTTCTGATAGGATTGCCCACCAGCCGTGATGAGGGACGACTTCTCGGGGGCCCTGGCTGCCATCGCTGGGTCGGGGGGTCTCTTGAGGAGCAGTGAACCGCTCTCTCTGTCTCCAGTGCTGTCTCCGGCTGCTTCTTTGCTGGAGGATGCTGCCGACCTTCTGGTGATGCGCAAGGACTTTGCGGCTGCCCTGGAAAAGTGTGAAAAGGGATGCCAGAGCCTCGAGGATGGAGACCCAAACAGGTAGGCACCGCTTTTATGAGGAGATAGGAGAATCAGAACTGGAGGATTGAGAAGACTGGATAGGTGTGGACCTCTCATCATCCATGACTATTCTTGGCAATGTTGGCTGGAACTGATGCAAGTTGCAGTAGAACAACACTGGAGGCGTGAATTTCTCTTTTTTGAGATGCTTTTGGATTGGTGTGATTTCCCCCCACTTTCTGTGAGCTCTAGTGTCTCAACAACAAGCTCCAGGATTCCATAGAACGTTGCCATGGCAGTTAAAGTTGATTCATACTGCTATGACCATATAGTGTGAAAGACCCCAGGAGTCATAATAGTGAAATGAAACTTTACATCAGTCTCGTATTTTATATTGCAGATTTATACAGAAAATCTCTATGAATAGTGGGTAGAAGTCTAGTTCAAAGTGGTGAAGATGTTACTCAGAGAAGGGCTTCTTTTAGTTCCTCGCAAGTTGTAATTCGGCATCTCTCTTCGTTGAACCAGCTCTGAGGAACTGAAATGCTCTTTAAGCATTGTGGGCATCCAGGCCCTGGCTGAGATGGATCGGTGGAGGGATGTCCTTCCTTGGATTCTTCAATATTACCAGGACCCTGAGTGTTGGCCTCCTAAAATCCTAGAGCTGTGGTGAGTTACTTTTCTCTCTCTATGCCTAGTTTTCATCAAAATGGGACCAGTTTCTGTATATGATTAGCCTTCAAGTGCAGGTTTGCACAACTGAGTGAACTCCTCGACTCAAAACAATTCCCACAACACAGAAATCTAGATATCGGTGGGAATTGTTGTACAGTAGAGTCTCACTTATCCAAGGTTATCCAAGGTTCTGGATTATCCAATGCATTTTTGTAGTCAATGTTTTCAATATAACATGATACTTTGGTGCTAAATTTGTAAATACAGTAATTACAAAATAACATTACTGCATATTGAACTACTTTTTCTGTCAAATTTGTTGTATAACATGATGTTTTGGTGCTTAATTTGTAAAATCATAAGCTAATTTGATGTTTAATAGGCTTTCCCTTAATCCCTCCTTATTATTCAAGATATTCGTTTATCCAAGGTTCTGCCGGCCTGTTTAGCTTGGATAAGTGAGACTCTACTGTAATTTGTTCTGCTGGACCTCCTGTGTGGAGGATTTGGGGTTGAAATAAATTGTTATTGTGTGTCTTGTAGTCCTCTAATGACTTAGTGTTGACTCTAAGGTGAACCAATCACAGGGTTTTCTTGGCAAGATTTGTTCAGAGGGAGTTTGCCATAGCTTTTGCCTGAGGCTTAGAGAATATGGGTTGCCCAAGGTTACCTACTGAGTTCTCATTGGCTAACCAAGATGGAATACAAGCCCCTGTCTCCTCGATTCCAACTTTACCATTCAAACTGCTACACTATAATGCAGGCATGGGCAAACTTTAGCCCTCTAGGTCTTTTGGACTTCAACTCTCACAATTCCCAGTAACCTATAGGCTGTTAGGAACCGTGGGAGTTGAAGTCCAAAACACCTGGAGAGACGAAGTTTGCCCATTCCTGCTATAGTGGCTCTTGGTGAAGAAGGTATATTCAGTCAGATGGTCCCGCTGTTTTGAAGCCAAAGTAATACTATCCCGTTTTAAGTATTTCACTTCAGTCTAACTATTGAGTACTTAAAAGGAATTGACTCCTGGGATATTTCTTTCCTTAACTTGTTTTCTGTGGAAAGATAAAAGAGAAAAGATGCAGGAGAACATAGAAGAGTTATAAAGTGGAAACAGCTTTGTCCAGATCTCTAGAAGGTCATACCAATATGTCAGGGCAGTTTACATAATGACAAGGGAGCTTTGCCTTCCAAATACATATTGCTTAAAGTGAATGGGATGAATTCTGTATTGCACTTTCCCAAGTTGCTTCTGACACGCAAAAAAGCATTGCACTGTCTGTTTTGGAATGTTTAAAAAGCAAAGACAGGCTAGAAATGTAGTTAAACATGTTCTTTTTTTTACTAGAACCCTTCAGTCCATTATGTATAATCCAGAACATCCTCACAAACTTGACTTAGGTCAAGGAATGTGTCTGCTATTCTTTGTAAAATTTCCAGATATGTGGTAAAGTGGGTAGGAATTGAGTGCCTGGTTGCCTTGTGTTTATGGGGACCATCAATTTCATATGGCATTTTAAGGCAAGGAATGCTCAGAAGTGGTTTTGCCAGTTTATTCCTCTGAAATACAGCCTGCAGCAACTGGTATTCACTGGTGATCTCCCATCTAAGCACTATCTAGGACTGCCTCTGTTTAGCTTCTGAAATCAGATAGGATCTATGTTTTTAAGATACTTAGGTCTTTCCAGGACACACATCTATGTGAAATAATGTGAGAATGTCTATAGAAGGTTCTAGATAAATGTATCCATGTATTACATTGTTAGGGTAGTAATGTGTTGTTTCTGTATTCTGATCTAGCATCCTTCTGCATAGCAAAGTGGAAGAACCTCAGGCGATGCTAGAAATCGGGAGCGATTGGCTTCATTCCTCCACCAACCAGCATTTGCCCAGTTATGGCCTCTTGGTCCAGCTGTATCTCTTCCATGTGCTGTTGCCACTTGGGCACTTGGCAGAGGCAGAGGGGCTGCTTCAAGGCTGCAAAGCGCTGAGTGAGCATCAGCAAGCAGAAGCGCATGAGAGCATTGAGGAGAAGAAGCATCAATGGTTACGGCAACAAGAGGAGTGCCTGGTTCCTGAGGATCCACCAGATGTGGCATGGAAGCAGCACTTGGGTAAGCTTTTGCTTTGGAGTTCTTACAGCTGAAATAGTTGCTATATTAACACTTGCTCAGAATTTAGCAAAGTTTGAGGGACTAGAACTATCAGGCAGTTTTAGGGCATTCTAAGACAGTAATGTTTCTACACTTGTCTCCATCTTCACAAAGAAATATGAATGATGGCTGTAGCATTGTTACATAACAGCTCTGGGGTGGCATCCTATTAGTTTGTATGTATTCCTTATGGCTGTGTAGGGCCTATTGGGACACTGCAGAGGTTAGAATATCCTTCCTCTTTCTACAGCATATGAAGCGCCTTCTCGAATTATGGCCAAATTCTGAACCCTCCCCCCAATTCTGTATGATGATTTGATAGGATTGGAGAAGTGTTTGACTATGCATCCCAAGGCAGATACAAAATTATGACAGCAGCACTGGAGCCCTCCAGAGGACCCTGTTAGGTCTAAGTGAATTATGCAATCATTTCACACCCGGTTATGGGGACATAACCAAGGTCTCTTTCATTTCTTCCCACTACATATGAGGCTTTGAATTACATGGGAGTTCCAAAAATTACATGGTAAGTCCAGAGGGTGGTACAGGCTGAATATCTCTTCTCTTGGGAACAGAAGTGTTTAGGATTTAATTTTTTTTTGGAATACCCATATTTGCATATATAAAAATAATATATTATTTCTACTCTGTCCTTTTCCTGTTGTAACATTTTTCTCTTGTCTTTCAGGCTTGGCATCCCAAAAGATGTTGACGGTCTTGGCACAGCTGGGAAGAGTGGTAGGCTCTTTAGCAGGCCAACTCTGTTCAATTCCCTACAAAAAGACACTCTTGGCTGCTGTCATGCTGTGCCTCATCATAGTGAAACTTGATCCAGGTATGAGAGAGAGGGGAAGTGGAAAGAAAGCATTCAGATATTAATACTTAAAGTATTTTGCCCCTAGAGAAATAAGCAGAATGGGAGTTGTTTGGGAGATAGGGCGGGATATAAATAAAGTATTATCATTATTATTGTTTGACCAGAGTGTGGCTTTCTAGATTGGCTTGTAGAAACCTTTCCAGACAGCAGAGACTACTGATACCGTGTTTCCCCGAAAATAAGACAGTCTTATATTAATTTTTGCTCCCAAAGATGCGCTAGGTCTTATTTTCAGGGGATGTCTTATTTTTCCATGGAGAAGAATTCACATTTATTGTTGAACAAAAAAATGAACATTTATTATATACTGTACAGTAGTTGTCACCACAAACCAGCATAACCAGACAAACTGTGAATCCTATCAAGAATTTCATGTTACTACCACTATTTCCAAGTACAACAATCTATTGTACGTATATTTACCAATCCTGCATGCTCTGGTGTTCTGTTCAGCAGGCATGCTTCCAAACAAAAACTTTGCTAGGTCTTACTTTCAGTGGAGGCCTTATATTTAGGAATTCAGCAAAACTTCTACTAGGTCTTATTTTTCGGGGATGTCTTATTTTAGGGGAAACAGGGTAGTAAGGTCAGATCTTGTGTTTCTCATAAAAGAACCAAGTAAAACTTATGTCTAGCAGTTTGGGAACCAAGGGCTTAGACATATGGGAAAGAAATAAATTCAGAGATTTTAGGACCATCTAGATAGGCTGGCTTGATGTATGTATGGTATGTAGGTGTTATTTGTTTTCATTTCTGTCTGGGAGGTTCTCCACTTGATTGTGTTTTGTTTCCATAAGTAACTTAGTATGCATTTATCAGTCTCACTTCACCATACCCGAATGTCCTTGGCCTTTTGTGGCATCCCTTTCCCACAAAAAACCCCCCAAACCTTACCTATCTCTACACTAGATTGTTTCTGAAACATCTCAAAAATGGTAATCAAAATTAAGTCATATTAGGGAGCTAAGCATGTTTCGTCTGGAAAAGCTAAGGTTAAAAGTTGACATGATAACCTATTTAAACATTTGGTATCATATTGAAGACGGAACCGGCTTGTTTCTTGCTCTTCAGACACTAGGACTCAAATTAGAATCAAACTACAGGCAAAGGGACTCCACTTAAACATTGTCAGAGCTGTTCAACAGTGGAATATTCTGGAGTATGGTGGAGTCTCTTTCTCTGGAGGCTGGATGGCCATCTATAGGTAATGCTTTGATTGTGTTTTCCTGCCTGGTATGGTTTTGGATTGGATGCTCATTGAGGTCGCTTTCAACTCTATGATTCTATAATCCAGTATGCATTTGAGCCCCTTACTACCTTGGTGTGCCCACCTTGGTTGCTAGGTGCAGCTCCAGAATGTTTGTTTCAATTCCACCCAATAAAGAAGGCTGACTTGGCCATTCCAGAGAAGTGGTGGCAAATTATATTGGTGAATTTGTGGGCTCCCTGGCCTACAGGGAAATCATTTATTTCCACATAGAGAAAGAACAATTGATCAGTGTTACAGGTTGTGTTTAGTATTATGTTGTCCATGTAGGTTACCAACAGAGTCCCCTTCGGGGTGAGAGGGGCGGAATATAAATATGGCAAATAAATAAATAAATACAGATCAGTCTAGAGCCTGGGAAAGGGCTATTGTTTCAGTAGCTCAGTACTGTTATTCATTGTGTATGTTTTTTTAAAACAGGCAACTTTGCATTGCCTATGCATTTTTATTTAAGAACATCCACATACCCTGTTAGAATTGATGAGGGATGGCATAAACCTTGAAAAATGACCTAAAATGCTTTAAAATGCTCTTAAACATAATTTCAGAAAGTAACTAGAAAATATTACTTGTTAAACCAATAATATGACTTCATTTCCACTGGTTTGCTATTATCTAAATGTACCTTCATTGCCAAAAAAAGTAAGTGTTAGTGTTTCTGAGCTCTATGTTTGCCCCAGCCATCATAGCAAGTATTGAGGAATGTTTTTGTAGATGGAAACCATGAGAGTTAATGTCTTCCATTCCCCTTTTTGCCCCTCCTCAGCCTCTCCGACTTCTCTGCCATTCATCTATCGGGTACTTCACCTTTTCCATCAAGCTCGCTTGGCAGTATTTTCTTCGCACTGCAGGCCTCCCTTTCAAGACTAATTGGCTCTGCAAAGAACTGTGAAAAGCCAAGTATGTTCAAAATGTTGCAAGGAAGGACAGCACAAGGAGCACATGATTTTTTTTCAAGGATATAATGTAATCTGATGATCACCATGGCTAAATACAAATTTTCCTTTCTCGTGATTTTTTCTTCTCTGTGTGAGTCCTTTTTTAAAAACTTGAATATCAATTGGAGGTTGCACTCCTAAGTTCTGTTGAGGCTGTTGACACTTCCAAGCAAACGTTGGGATTAGAGTATTGAAGAATTTCTCTTCATGTCTCTATGCTTTTAATGCACCTTGTTTCCACTGAGCATTTCTGGAGTTGCTATGGCCAGATCTCTGGCATTTCATGGTGTATAACTATTACTGGACAATTTGAACTGAGTGTTGCCCTTGGCTTAAGAAGAGTATGTACTTTTTGGGTCATAAGGGCAGAACCAGTGCTTTGGTGTATGGAGCAAGGGAGAATAATCTTGACTTGAATGAATGCCCTCCTTTGCATCGTGTGTTTAGTTCTGTTGTGGGCTTACCACTTCCCCACTGGCAACAAAGCCATTGTATTTATAACATCTCTATGTAGCAAGGAGAAATTGTAAGAGTATCTTACCTTTTCTTAGTGTGGAGATGGAGTGATGGATAAAGCTGCAATTGCTTGCCTTCTCTTTACCACACATAGCTGGTTTAAAGTATATGATTAATGCCAGAAAGAGAAAAGGGACAACTATTGTGGCTTGCCTCAATAATATTTTAGGCATATTAAGACCTTTGAATGAAGAAGTGCTTGCTGGTTATGTTTTAAAACATGGCTTGATAAGGGTGGTCAAAAGTTTGGGAGGAACTTCCAAAGGGCATGGTTTTAAAGAATGAAATTTCAAATTTGCCATTGCTCTTACCCCCATTCATTGTAGATTTAAAATAAACATTTTTTTAAAATCTGAGTAATTTTCTTATGTGGCTAGAAGCATTTAATTGGGATTTAATTTGAATCTGTTTTTTCAACTGATACATCAGTTCAAACTACTGTAAAGACACCTCTGGTCATGATCCAGATTAAATTTATGAACACCCCGAACCATGATTCTATTGAACTGAAAATGTGACAGTAACAGGCTGGATCCCAAATTGATTTTTCTGTAGACTGTGCTTAATATCTTCTCTCGATTAAGTCTTAGTTTAAATTCCTAAATCAGTTAATCACAACAGCATAGGTAAAAGGTAAAGTTAAAGGTTTTCCCCTGACATTAAGTCTAGTCGTGTCCAATCTGGGAGTTGGTGCTCATCTCTAAGCTGAAGAGCCTGCGTTGTCCATAGACACCTTCTGGGTCATGTGGCCAGCATGACTGCATGGAGCACCATTACTGTACCTTCCTGCAGAAACAGTACCTATTGATGTACTCACATTTGCATGTTTTCGAACTGTTAGGTTGGCAGAAGCTGGAGCTAATAGCAGGAGCTCACTCCGCTTCTCAGATTCGAGCCGCCAACCTTTCGGTCAGCAAGTTCAGCAGCTCGACAGTTTAACCTGCTGCGCCATCTGGGGTTCCTAACAGCATAGGTACTTCTGATGAAAAAGTGAGCTCTAGTATTCTGCAATGGCCTCTCTAGCATGTTCATTCAGATAGCAAATAACACAGGAGACAAAATGAGAGAGTTTCCACAACTCGATTTCTAAGAAATTGTTTCCTAGACACCATCCTGTTCAGAGGTCCAGCAGATGCAATAAGAGCCAACTATCATCTGCCAGGGCATGCCACGTTTCTCAAATTGATTGTTAGGTCTTTTAATAATGTCCTATTTTGCATATTTTGTCTCTCTTGCTTTTAATACATTAATTTTAATTGGTTTTAATTATATGGGTAATTTAATTTTAATAAAAGCAACAAATTCTTGAGTGTTTTTATTTATAACTTTGTGTTTTTAACTAATTGGACTAATTTGTGTAAGACACTTGAGTCCTAGGAAAAGGCATGATGTAAATGAATGAAATAACCACAGTCACCACCACCAAAGTTGTTTCAATCCATGAACCTGGTCTGAAGCCAAGTTGGAAAGAATTATATCACAGTCGGCACTCCACATTTGTGAGTTTAACTTTTGCTAATTTTCTGATTTGTAGATTTAATTATACGTTGCATGATCCCTCTGAATGAAACCATAGGAGCTAAAATGCAATCGTTATGGTGTTTAATTGTGTAGGAGTGCATCTACACTGTAGAATTAATGCAGTTTGACACCACTTTGACTGCCATAGCTCAATGCTATGGAATCCTGGGAGTTGTTGATTTACAAGGTATTTAGCCTCTGCCAATGAGTGTTAGTGCTTCACTGAACTACAAATGATTCCATCGCATTTAGGGGAGTACAGTTGTTTCCGTTTCTTACTGATTTGAGTTCTTCAAGGAATTTCCACTCAGAGTGGCTGTTATATATAAACAAAATGTGAGACTGGATACCTGCGGAACTTGGGGGTCAAACCCCTCTAAACTTGGAGGGTTGAGCTCCCTTTTAAATGATTAGGCAAAAGCGGGCCACTAAATCTCCCATGTAGCTTAGCAAGAATAATCAATCAAAACTGCACCAAAAGATCATTATTTTGGATGGTGGTTGTTCAATGTAATGTATTCTGTGTTTACTTTACATCAAAATTAATAACAGCCTGTCTACCAATTTTAAGCTCGCACCTCTCACAAAAAAAGTTTCAGGGTCCCAATGAGTCTGATCCCACATTGTGGTTCTTATGTTCTTAGTGTTCATTTCAAGTTTCTTGACATGTATGTTGCTGTATGCAGGGTTATCCACTCTATATGGGGGAGGCATGCAAATATGTGACCTATCTTTAGCCTGGAGTGGGAGTGTCCAGGAAAGATTTGACTACTTACATCTACTCAAAAAATAAAACAAGAGAGTGAGAGGACTCTGTAATGTTCATTGAATCTTGTCTTGATGTAATTTGTTAATATGTTTCTTTGTTGGCATTGAATGCTTGCCATATGTGTTGGAAACCGCCCTGAGTCCCATTGGGGAAATAGGACGGTCTACAAATAAAGTTGTATTATTATTATTATTATTATTATTATTATTATTATTATTATTATTATTATTATAATGTATGACACAGCAAACAAGATAGATATGCTGGATTTTGTATCACAAAATCACAAGTGGATGCTGCTGATTCTGGACAACCATCGACAAGTGGGCTATAGAATCAAAATACAAATGAACAGTCACAGAAGCAGCAGAAATATACAATGCCAGAAAACCGCACTATTATTATTATTATTATTATTATTATTATTATTATTATTATTATTACGATTATTATTACAGTAGAGGAGCCCCTGGTGGCGTAGTGGGTTAAAGCCTTGTAACTTGAAGGTTGGGTTGCTGACCTGAAGGCTGCCAGGTTCGTATCCAACCTGGGGAGAGCGCGGATGAGCTCCCTCTATCAGCTCCAGCTCCATGCGGGGGCAGGAGAGAAGCCTCCCTCAAGGATGGTAAAAACATCAAAAACATCCGGACGTCCCCTGGGCAATGTCCTTGCAGATGGCCAATTCTCTCACACCAGAAGCGACTTGCAGTTTCTCAAGTCGCTCCTGACATGGGAAAAAAAATTACAGTAGAGTCTCACTTATCCAAGCTAAACGGGCTGACAGAACCTTGGATAAGCAAATATCTTGGATAATAAGGAGGGATTAAGGAAAAGCCTATTAAACATCAAATTAGGTTATGATTTTACAAATTAAGCGCCAAAAATCATGTTATACAACAAATTTGACAGAAAAAGTAGTTCAATACACAGTAATGTTATGTTGTAATTACTGTATTTACGAATTTAGCACCAAAATATCACGATATATTGAAAACATTGACTACAAAAATACATTGGATAATCCAGAACCTTGGATAAGCAAGACTCTACTGTATTATTATTATTGTATGTACACTTGGGTGCTGTTGAGCCCACCTGGGAGCTGGTGTGTGATCTCAGTGTTGTGCATGAAAGAGCAGGGGAGCAGAGGTGGTTGCCAAGGGTGATTATGACCTCTTACACTGTGATGCCTTAGGATGATCCCTAAGGATACTATGCATGGCTTGGGCCTCTTGGCACCAAGTTGCTTAGAACCGAGACAGCAGTAGAAACATCAACATCCATAGCTGCTGTTGTTAATCAGAACGGGGAGTTTACACCCCACTGGAGGCACCATGGTAAGGAGAGGAAGGGAAAATGAGTTCCCATCAGGACAGGTCCTGGGTTCCAGAAAAATGGAGTCACGGATGGAGATGCTTTTCTTTTCCACCTGCTTTCCTCTGGACCTCTGCCAGTGTGATGAACTTTTGGTCCTCCAGATGTATTGGGCTCATTTCCATAGTCCTTTAACTTCTGCATCCTGGGTAGGCTAGTGGAGAGTTAGATTTCAAGACCATCTGAAACACCAGTGTTTCCTTGTCCCTGGCAAGAGAGAGAGAGAACAAAGGATATAAACAATGTTCTCATGTTGATGCAGCACAGAATGGTAGTTTCAGCAATAGTCAACTTTCTGTATCCACAGATTCTGTATCTGTGGATTCTGCCATCCATGGCTTGAAAATATTTTTTAAATTCAAAAATCAAATCTTTGTTTTCCCATTTTATACAAGGGTCACCATCCTACTATACCATTGTATATAATGGGACTTGAGTATCCACAGGTTTTGGTATCTGCAAGGAATCCTGGAATCAAACTCCAGTGGAGGATGACAAGGGCCCACCGTATATATAAAACAGTTCAAATTAGTCCTGTGGCGCAGGCTGGTAAACAGCTGCTGCAATAAATCACTCTGACCATGAGGTCATGAGTTCGAGGCCAGCCTGTGGCAGGGTGAGCACCCATCAATTAAAAATAAAATATAGCCCCTGCTCGTTGCTGACTTAGCAACCCGAAAGATAGTTGCATCTATCAAGTAGGAAATAAGGTACCACTTATAAAAGTGGGGAGGCAAGTTTAACTAATTTATAACGTTGGAATGAGGAAGTGAGGAAGTGCCATCAGAGTGGATGATGAAGCAGCTGCTCCCCCCTGTGGCCAGAATCGAACATCCCCTCAGGAGAAGGTTAAATTGCCTCTGCGTCTGTCTGTCTGTTGTCTGTCTCAATGTGTTTATGGGCATTGAATGTTTGCCCTATATGTACATAATGTGATCCGCCCTGAGTCCCCTTCAGGGTGAGAAGGGCGGAATATAAATACTGTAAATAAATAAATAAATAAATAAATAAATGTGTTTTGCTCAGTCTATATTTGAATGTCTTCAAGATTTTGTACTAGCCTCGGATACATATGCATATATAGCTTTGTAGAGGCACAATAATTATTGTGTCACACAAAATAGTGTGTATTATGTATTTTGTGACCAGACTCTATTTTCTGTTCTGTAGCGTGAATGCATCTCAATTCATGTTGGCCAAGCTGGGGTTCAGATTGGCAATGCATGTTGGGAACTCTTCTGCCTGGAACATGGAATCCAGCCGGATGGAACATTCAAGGAAAATAGCGTAAACATCACTGATGATTCCTTTGCTACATTCTTCAGAGAAACAGGCACTGGGAAGCATGTGCCAAGGGCCATCATGGTGGATTTGGAGCAAACTGTAGTTGGTGAGTGCATAGTGAATACCGGATTAAAGGAAGACCACTACTCTACATCATATAGTTGGTCTTTATGACTTTCTGTGCATTGTTAATTCTTTCTCTATGTACTTATGCTTCGTTTTTACTTCTTGGTTAGTTTGGACTTACGGTATAAAAAGGGTTGCAACTCGATATTATCAGTAGGACCAGCATGCAAATAAGACAAGCAAAAGAATGGAAGGGACACAGAATGTTTGATGGAACATTTATTTCCTGGGCAAATTGAACTGCTGATGGAAGAAGATGTATCCCAATGACTTACAGGCCTATCTAGAATCACACTGGAAGATCCCGAAATGCATCTGTGAAGGGGCAACAGTAGATGGTCCCTGGATGAGGAAGTGAGAGCAGTTGGTGCTCTTGGGATGAACATGAGAATAAGGATTATAGAAAGTGGCCTTCCTTTTTCGCTTCTAGGGACCTCCTCTACTCTGGTTTGGAATTTTGACTTGAAACTTAGCACTACAACTTGAAAACTATGGCAAACACTGCTGAATTTTGAGATGTTTGGCACAATAACCTGATGACTTACATTCACCACACACAGTGTGGGTATTCCTTTTTACTGTTACAGATACCATAACAAAGGCAAAGGAACTTTATTGCACTAGTTATCTGACTTCTACATTACAGTTAATAAACTAGACTGGCTTCCAATGTTGGCTGTCCTTGCATTAAAGGTTAGTGTCTTTTTTGGTTTGTGTTTTGATCTGTTTTCTTTGTTTGTTTGTTTGTTTAACTTCTGCAGATGAAGTGCGAACTGGCACTTACCGACAGCTTTTCCATCCAGAACAGCTCATCACCGGCAAGGAAGATGCTGCCAATAACTATGCCCGTGGTCACTACACCATTGGGAAAGATAGGATTGAGATAGCATTGGATCGCATTCGAAAACTGGTATGGCATAATTAATTTAATAGAGCAGTTTCATTTTGGCTCACCCTGGGGATACTTGGTGGAAAACACATAGCATAAAGACTTGGGAGTCTCTTTTACTCAAACTGCCTCATCACAGTAGAGCATGAATCCACTTTAAGTCCAGTTTCTGCGTCCTACAGAATTCTGGGGTTTGTGGTTTGGTGAGGCCCAGGACCTGTTTGGCTGAGCTGTTTAAAGCCTCCTCCCTAAAGTGGATTTAAATTGGATCCAAGCTCTAGTATGATGAGATCCTAAGATGACCGGGGCACCTACTTGTTTAATACGTTTGCAGGAGAGGGGATTTCTGATGCCCTAATTTTTCCTGTTCCAACATAACAATAACCCCCTCCTTCTTTGAAATCCACATTTACCGTTGCAATTCCTGGAGATAAAGGAGATGTAAGAAACTGTAAATACTTAATGCTGGATCCTCCCATCAGGATTGGTATATCCTATGCTGCAGCCCTGACATGAACGTGCTTTCTCTGTTACTTGAGAAAGCAACTTCCTATTGGCACCTTAGGCTCCTTCACTTTTAACAATCTTGAATGTACATTTTAATTATAATACACAAAAAGCTGGCTGTTAAGCATCTTTTCCCTGTCATTACTTAAGCATTGGTACCAATATTGTCTTCCCCCACTAATCCTTAATTCTTACCCAAAGAGAAATGTATGTGGGCTGAAGTGAACAAATATCAGTTTAGCCATTAAAAGTTTGACTTTGTATTGTATTTCCTAGCATGAACAGCAAGATATAATATATAAATCCTCATATCGTCCAATATCACATATGACATCCATACCCAAAAAAGATATGCTTTCCTCTAATTTTGCTGCCCCATAATTTTTAATCCTCTTAGCCTATTCAAAAAGGTCAAAATAAACCATTATTTAGTCCTCTTTGAACCCTACCACTAAAGATACATGTGAAGAATCATATACAGTAGAGTCTCACTTATCCAGTACTTGCTTATCCAACGTTCTGGATTATCCAACGCATTTTTGTAGTCGATGTTTTCAATATATCGTGATATTTTGGTGCTAAATTCGTAAATACAGTAATTACAACATAACATTACTGCGTATTGAACTACTTTTTCTGTCAAATTTGTTGTATAACATGTTTTAGTGCTTAATTTGTAAAATCATAATCTAATTTGATGTTTAATAGGATTTTCCTTAATCCCTCCTTATTATCCAACATATTCGCTTATCCAATGTTCTGCTGGCCCATTTATGTTGGATAAGTGAGACTCTACTGTATTTGAAAACTCTTACATTTATGCAGAAAAAAAGCACCTAAATTATGGTCTTCTTTGCAGTCTGACACTTGCTCCGGTCTACAAGGATTCCTGATTTTTCACAGCTTTGGTGGAGGCACAGGCTCTGGCTTTACCTCCTTGCTGATGGAACGCCTGTCTGCGGACTATGGCAAGAAATCTAAACTGGAGTTTGCCATCTACCCAGCTCCACAGGTTTCCACAGCAGTGGTGGAGCCCTACAATTCCATCCTCACCACCCACACCACCTTGGAGCACTCGGACTGTGCCTTCATGGTGGACAATGAGGCCATCTATGACATCTGCCGTCGCAACCTGGACATTGAACGCCCCACTTACACCAACCTGAACCACCTCATCAGCCAAATTGTCTCCTCCATCACGGCTTCCTTGCGCTTTGATGGTGCCCTCAATGTGGACCTGACTGAGTTCCAGACCAACCTGGTGCCCTACCCTCGCATCCACTTCCCGTTGGTGACCTATGCACCCATCATCTCCTCCGAAAGGGCCTATCACGAGCAGCTCTCTGTGGCTGAGATCACCACTTCCTGCTTTGAGCCGAGCAACCAAATGGTTAAATGCGACCCCCGCCATGGGAAGTACATGGCTTGCTGCATGCTCTACCGTGGTGATGTGGTGCCTAAAGACGTCAATGTAGCGATTGCTGCTATCAAGACTAAGAGAGCTATCCAATTTGTAGATTGGTGCCCTACTGGGTTTAAGGTGAGGAGGGATAAAATAGTACTTTCATTCTTGTTGGAACGATCATTGCTGTGACCCTCAATAGACCTTGACTATAAATTGCTTTATAATTTATGTTAGATATTTTATGTGCATGCTATGAGCATGTTTTGTTGTATAACTAGAATGCAGTGGGAACACTGGCAGGAGTTGAGACAGAAATCCAAGTGCCACTCCGTGTGAATCCTGAAATGTTTCAGGGTTGGCTTACCATATTTTGAAATGCTTAAGATTTTCAGGCCCATTATCAGCTAAAGAGGCAACATCCACCCCTTAAAACAGGGATGAGCAACACTAGGAGGAGTAAGACCCAATTTCCATACCATCAGTGGGAAGCAGCACCTTTTTTCCAACTTTGCTCTTTGGGGTGAGGAAGCTACAATGACACCTCAGACTGGTG
This sequence comes from Anolis carolinensis, assembly GCF_035594765.1. Classification (NCBI taxonomy): domain Eukaryota; kingdom Metazoa; phylum Chordata; class Lepidosauria; order Squamata; family Anolidae; genus Anolis; species Anolis carolinensis. Next base: position 188,775,550 of record NC_085845.1, read on the forward strand.
TAGCTCTTTCCCCACAGCAGTTTCAGTGGGAGAGACTTACATTACTAGTGAATACAAAAAACATGTCCACAATGGCCCTCTTTTCTTGCCCACTGCCTGTGCTTTGGCAAGTTGTTGGATACTGTGCTGTTTTCATGGCTTCCTTCTTCCATCTTAAAAAAACAGGATTGCTCTATCAATCTTTAGATGCTGTGTGAGGGATTATTTTGGGTAAAATGAAGAGTTATTTTTAGATGAACTCTTCTTAATGCTGGCAGTCAGAAGGCATTTCACAGCAATTCCATCTGTTTTCTCTTTAATGCATTTTCTGCAATAAGAAACAGGATGGAAGTACAGTGTTCTCTCACTACTTCACGGTTCACTTTTCGCGGATTTGCTGTTTCGCTGTTTTTCAATAAATTCTAAAAGACTATTATAAATAATTAAAAATTACAATTTACAGCCTAAGGAAGGGAGGAAGGAGAAGCCAAAGGGAGAGACAAGGAGCCCAAGCGGCGATGGGAGGAGAAGGAGGCGATTTCTCAACACATGATTATTGATAAAGACTTAAAATAGTATATAACTACTAAAATAATGTATACATATTAAAATAAATATAGCGTCCCTACTTTGTGGATTTTCACTTATTGCGGGTGATCCTGGAACCTAACCCCAGCGATAAGTGAGGGAACACTGTATTAAAAGAAAGGGTGAACTGTTATATAAGTGGAAAATAATGTCTGGAGACCACTGATCTCTCCTTGCCTCAGGTAAATTCTATGAATGAGCTACGGTGATGTCATGATAAAAACATTTCTAGAAGCACCAAAATTATGATCAGTTTTCACCACAAATGTCAGTAAGTGGAGAAAGATCATGTTGTACCCATAGGGGATCATGGGTCCATGGTAACTTTCAAACTTAATTTTTCTCAGAAAGTATTTTACTTTAATCCATTGGGTCCCCATTGGGTCTCCATATGTTGTGGGATTTTACCTTCCAGATTCCTAAACATTGACCATGTGGCCTGGGGCTTCTGGAAGTTGAAATCCAACTTCTATGATCTCAGGGTTAATAACCATTGTTTTAGTCTTTTTTTCTCTTTCTATGAGCCAAGTAAACGATGACGGTTTGTGCTGACACTGTCTTCCCCCTGTACGCCTTTTCTTTCTTCCAATCCAACCAGGTTGGCATCAATTACCAACCTCCTACTGCAACCCCTGGAGGTGATCTGGCCAAAGTTGAGCGTGCCGTCTGCATGCTGAGCAATACCACCGCCATTGCCGAAGCCTGGGCAAGGCTCAACCACAAATTTGACCTTATGTTTGCCAAGAGGGCTTTTGTGCACTGGTATATCGGCGAAGGCATGGAAGAAGGGGAATTCGTAGAAGCTCGAGAAGATCTGTCTGCACTGGAGAAGGACTATGAGGAAGTGGCAACTGACTCCTTTGACTCACTACTTGACAGCGAGGAAGTTTAAGAGTTGGCTCCTATGTACCAAATTGTCTCATCTTTTTTTCTATGTTCTTTAACAGCAAGTTTTGGTATTCAGATCAAGCTGGGTTTCAGCCTATGTATTACACTGTGTAACAAAATTTGAAAAATTTATGTTCCTGGTTTGAAAATGTTATTTCCTGTTTAATTTTGCAGTTCTTACTTGGAAAGTAGTTGTTATACTCCAGAGACTTTGTTTTTGTGATTGCCAAAAACTGTCTTGAATTGGTTGAGATTCAGATATTCATTGAAAATCTATAGCAAAATATACTGCAGGATGTTCCGCAAAAACAAAGTTTTTGCAGTTTAATAAACATTTTCCATATTTTATGATAGACCCAATTAGGAAATGACATTTATAACCCAGGAACAAAAATCGTATTACATAATGTATGAGCCAGGTTTCCTTTTAGGACCACAACCCCCAGAGCCTTCCAGTGAGCATGCAGCTAACTGTAGTGACTGGACAATTTTGGAAGTTGTAGTCCAAAATGTTTCAAAACTCTAATGAAAGGAGAAGCCTTCTGGCACCATTGGGCCAGAACAGGTCAGATCAAATCTTGACTCCCTTGAAAAATTCCAGGTCAGCTTTCTTTCACTGACCTGAACAACTGGAGAACTGATCTTTCTGAACACAAAACAAATTAGTTTCACCCTATTTTGCTTTCAGCTAGACCGTAGGAGCTGGTCTGACCACCTGGCGTCCTAGCAAAGGAGAGCTTTCTGATCCAAAACAGGTGGTAGGGCAGGCAATTATGCCTGTTTAGGTGCTCCGGGGGTTATGCCATTTTTATGGTGGTGTTTTTCAATAGTCCCAGAGGGCTGAATTTTCTCCATCCTCGCTTTCTTCCCATTTTAAGAGGATATTGGGCATAAGTTCTACTTGTACATGCTAGTTTATTGGATTATCTTTTGAGTCTCTTGTTCCAGGAAAGGTCCCAGAATTTCCTTTTGAGATGTGGCCATCCACTGGGACATCCAAAGTCAATGGCATCTTGTTAAAATAAAATCTTTGCCTATACAAACCACCACAAAGTGTCACTCTAGATGTCCTATGAAACAGACATACTACAAGTCAAAGAACCATTGTGGTTACAACCATTCAATCCTCCAAATCATGTTTGTTGCAACTCCCAGTAGCTCCTGCAAGTATAGCCAATAGGAAGGAATGCAATCCAGCAACATGAAGGCCGCATGTTGTTACATAAGTTAACAGATTGGTCATAGATATACAGTAGAGTCTCATTTATCCAACATAAACGGGCCAGCAGAACATTGGATAAGCGAATATGTTGGATAATAAGGAGGGATTAAGGAAAAGCCTATTAAACATCAAATTAGGTTATGATTTTACAAACTAAGCACCAAAACATCATGTTATACAACAAATTTGCAGTAATGCTATGCAGTAATTACTGTATTTACGAATTTAGCACCAAAATATCACGATATATTGAAAACATTGACTACAAAAATGCGTTGGATAATCCAGAATGTTGGATAAGTGAGATTCTACTGTATTCATCAACAGGTTGATAAGGACACTGGAAACTCTGGGAGCTCAGGACTAATGTTTCCATTTCATATCCTCCTTTGGTACACAAAAATATTAACTGAAGTATGACAGCAGTATGGCAGAGTGAGGAGAAGGTCAAGTTCTGTCTAGCAGGAAATGGCCTTGTGGATGAGTGAGAGCATCTTTTGTGTGTTTCATACTCAGGGGAGAGTGTGCTATGCTTAATACACCAACACACAGTTTTTGGCAACTTTTGTTGATTACAGTTGTAGTTAGGATTTCTTTCTGTACAGGTCTGGATCCAGGCATTGACCAACCCACCAGTTAATCGATACGCCCAACCTTCCGACTGATTTCACAAACCCTAAACCTCTCTGCATTTCCCCCTTGTGGCCAGGGATGTGAGAATGGCCTCCATCTCAAAGAGGGGCCAGACCAATTCTGGTGCACACTCTTTAGCAGGGGACCCCTTATACCTATTCCCAATGCCTGAGCGATTTTGGTAATAGCTGTCCTGTATCCAGGATTCATGGCACTAGCTTATGGAGGGAAGGAGGGGGTAATCTGCCATGCTTGCCAACCTGCTGCACAACGCTGGCCACCCTAAACTGCAAAAGAGCTGCATGAGTAAGTTACACAGTTCTCTTATCATTATTGTTACATGCAGACGGGTGGATTTTTGATGCTCCCAAAATTTGCTTCCTAACAAATCTTCCAGTTCTTATTTCTGAGTAGAAAATTCATAATGTGTATTTTTAAACTCTGATATTTTTTATTGCATCTGTTAAGCAGACATGCAAAATGAGGAATTTTGGAAACCCCCAGTACTTGTTGCTGGGCTCAACAACTGCTTTTTTTGTGTAGCTCTCAGAATATTTCCTTCTCATCTTTGCAGGTATGCTCAGCATCCCCATTTGTTGTCATAATCGTTTTGTCTCACTGCAAGGCTTCCATTAGTAATACACGCATGATCTCTGAGATTGTGCTTATACTTCCATAATTAATTTGGGGGTTGCCATTCCATAATTAATTTGGGGGTTGCCATTCCAGAGGTACCAATGCAGCCCAGAAGTATTCCATGTCATGGGTGCATTGGGGCCACCACTGCCATTGTGAGACTGGCAATAAGCAGCTCTTTGTCAGAGGCTTGCTAGCATTGCAATTCCTAGTCATATGGCTGGGCAGCCTGGCATTTTTTTCCGTGTCAGGAGCGACTTGAGAAACTGCAAACCTGGCATGACTTTGCCAGAAGCAATGTCACCATCAAACTTTTGTTAGGGAGCCGCTTATTGCCAGCGATGCAGTGTTAGGTTTGTTGTAGGTGTGAACAGTGTTTCGGGCCTGATCCACTGGAAATGAGGAATTCTACTTCCATGTGACCCTTGTTAACAGATGGATACATTGCTTCTGCTTTAAATTCAACTGTGCCATCTGGACTCCCTGCAGCAGCTAACTGTCGACATGGCCATAGTTACTCAGTTCTTTCTACATTGAACTTGATGCTCGAATGGAAGAATAAAAAGATTCAAAGGCGAGTTTAGAGTATGTTTCCTTAGCTTTGTTGCAACAATTGTGAAATTGTACTCAGTTACAGCTGACAGGCTTCCTTTGGAAAACAGAACGGCCACTTCATGAACAAAAGGTTGGACTCAAGGGCAGCTGAAAAGCATCTACTTGCATAATTAGAGCCAGTCAATAGCTTTGAGGGGGGTGGGGTGCAGACCTTTACTGTGCCTCAGTTTCCCCTCTGGAGGCCTAAGGTTGTTTTCCCTTTGGCACCACCCCTCTATGCTCCACACCACTGGAGAAATTATAATATTTAGCCGGCACTGCACCACCTGACATCCGCTGGGAAGTAGCAACCAGCAATGAAAGGACAGAGGCAGTGACATCTCCAGCCCACCCCTATTCGGATATCAGACAGTACGTCAATGCCTTAAATCAAGAAATCATTTTCTAAGAAGTATAGAGATACTCACAGGAACACCTCAGCAAGCAAGAGTCCAAAAGTGGCAGGCTAAAACCCGGAACCTCAATCCATGCCTGATACTAAATGAGAGATTCCCTCCTGGAAACACAGAAGACTGAGTGACTTGAAAGGCACTGAACAGACTGCGCTTTGGCACCACAAGATGCAGAGCCGAACTTAAGAAATGGGGCTATAAAGTGGAGTCCATGACATGTTCATTATTATAAATAAAGTATTATTATTATTATTATTATTATTATTATTATTATTATTATTATTATTATTATTATTATATGTGAGTGTGGAGAAGAGCAAACCACAGAGCACCTATTACAATGCAGTCTGAGCCCTGTCACATGCACAATGGATGACCTTCTTATAGCAACACCAGAGGCACTCCAAGTGGTCAGCTACTGGTCACAGGACATTTAGTATAATGCCAAGTTTTCAGCTTTGTTTGTGTTTTCAAATGCATTGCAACTGTACCCTCGGTTCACTTCTGACACAGTAAATAAATAACCACCCCTCAGGTGTCATCTTTAACCAAAGCTTGGTTCTCACCTTAGAGGTCCAAAGGGTGCATTCCAAATAGTTCACAGTAACAGAGTGAAAATAAAGAGCAATTAATAGATGACTGCAGTCAGGAAGTAGGATCCATAGCAGCCCAAAGTTTAGCCCAACTGGAGTCCAATATAGCAGGAGCTGGGCGTTATGAAAGGGGCTGGCTAAGAGTAGAGAGTCTGCATGAATATATTATTTCCAGTGCCCATAAAATTCTGTCTTGAAATCTGAAGTGAATCTGGATTTTGTGCTTGAGTTATTCTGTTACCTTTTAATAATTACTCTTGTTCGCTTCAGCAGCACATATACTGAAATCAAAATGATACAATCATTGCTCTTGTTATGTTTGTGGTTTTTTGTAGGATCCAGCAGGTTCATGGTATCCACTAGACAGTGCTTCTCAAACTGTGAGTCCCCAGGTGTTTTTGGCCGACAACTTGCAGAAACCCCAGCCATTTTACCAGCTGTTAGGATTTCTGAGAGTTGAAGGCCAAAACATCTGGGGATCCACAGGTTGAGAGCCGCTGCACTAGAGTTTGATTCCAGGACCTCTTGTGGATCCAAAAATCTGTGGATGCTCGAGTCCCATTATATACAATGGCATGAAAAAGTTGTTCCTGATACAGAAAATGGTAAAATTAAGGTTGTGTTTTAGATTTTTTTTTAAATTCAAACTGTAGATAGGTGAAGCTGTGGGTGGATATGAAGATCCGGCTGTATTTGAAAGCAGAGTGTAATGTTAGGAAATTAGTAGAAATTGAAACATTTTTCATATCCCTCCTTGTTTCGTCAGTCCCATATATTCCCTGACATATTTGTCTCTGTTTGTGGTCAATTTTATGGCTCACAATTAGAGTGGTTTGATCCCATATCAACTACAAATCCCATGATTACACAGGATGGCTCCATCCTATATAATCTTGGGATTTGTGATTTTGTGAGGTATTTAGAATTCTCTGCCAGAGAGCGCTTGTACCAGACTCAGCCAGACTATAAATCCAAGAATTCTATAGGATGCCGCTATGGCAGTTTATAGTGGAATCATAGTGCTATCATTGTGGGTGCAGAAGAACCCTGTGATTCTCTTTCTTTCTCTGCCTATATTTCACATAGCATGGAAAATGCTGAGCTTGAGCTACCTTTGTGTTCCAAGTAAAAAGGGATGAGTTTCAGAGGGGATATATATATATGGCTGTATGTAAAAAGCTGGTGATGTAACTGGGCCAATGTGTGTGTGTGTATCTGGTGGGAATTGTGACCTCTTTCCTCCCCTGCTCTATGACACTGAAGGGTAAGAGCAGCTGTTTGGTGCTGGTCCCACTTTGGCTCCTGCACTACAGCTCAAAGCGATCCAGCGTGAGTCGCGGAGAAACAGAAACAGAGACTTCTAACTGCAGTTGACCAAGAAAGGAAGCGAGAATCAGCCAGAACATTATGGTAAGAGGGGGAGAACTTATGGGAAAGAGGGTGAGAATGAGAGGAAATGATTTTGTTGTGAATTCAAGGAGACTTACAACAATATGCAAGTTATAGGATAGTGCCTTGAATTATTATTGCTAGGGGCATATATTAAAGAAGGATTTTATTTCTTTTGGTAATATCAAGGGCATTTTTATATGCTATCTCCATTGCCAGCTTTACCAGTGAAGATGAGATGTTTCTATTCTTTTTGCTACTAATCTTTTTGACTGGAGTGCAGTGTAGATATCTCATACTTATACTCAACACCACCTATGACTTATTCATTGGCTAGGATTAAATCAAGCAATGGACAGGATGTGGAAATAAAATTGGAATGGTTGTAAGTCTCTGAATCATTGTAAATTACTCAATGTGGCATTGACTGTCGGATTTCAAGAAAGACAAATAAATTGTGACAAAATATGGTGCTGGTCCCTAGGATATTGCGAGAAAATAATTGTCAGTTCTTCCCATCAACTACTAGCCTGAGAAGTATTGATTGACTGGATCATATTCAACTGTTGAAAATGCCATGCTAGCTGTGGACAGAGTGGGTAAACCCAACAGATCTAGATGGCTCCAGGTTGTGGGAAGCTGGGACGGGATTATTTTTAACAGGAGGCCCACCAAACTCCACAGCAACAAATTTCTTCATGACTGATTACAGTTATTGTTATGTACTTCCAAGTCATTTTGACCTGTGGTGACTGTAAGGTGAACCTATCAAAGGCAGATTTGTTCAGAAAAAGTGCTATTGCTTTCCTCTAAGGCTGAAAGAGTATGAGCTACACTGGGTTTCATGACGGGATCTACTGATTAGGAAAGGAAAGGCATAGCTTCAATAACAATTTACTAATATACTCAAATTGGCCAACTAAGAGTTGCATGGTGTAAAGACATGTACGATCGTCTATTAATATATAATATCTGAAGGCTCAGATCACTGGTTGATATATAATATCTGAAGGCTCAACTTATTTCAAAATGTGCAGGAAAAGTTGGACTTCAAAAGTTTGGAACCCAAGATTAAGGTAGCATTGATATTTATCTCCTTGAGAACTAAAATCTGTTTTTATGTTTATTGTGTGAGAAATGAGTATATTAATCAGAGGTAAATCCATTGGACCCCCAGTGGCTCAGCGGATTAAACCACTGAGCTGTTGAACTTGCTGACTGAAAGGTTGCCGGTTCGAATCCGGAGAGCAGAGTGAGCTCCCGCTCTTAACCTCAGTTTCTGCTAACCTAGCAGTTCGAAAACATGCAAATGTGAATAGATCAATAGGTACTGCTCCAGCAGGAAGGTTCATGCAGTCATGCCAGCCACATAAACTTGGAGACGTCTATGGACAACACTGGCTCTTTGGCTTAGAAATGGTGATGAGCACCAACCCCCAGAGTTGAACATGACTAGACTTAACATCAGGGGAAAAACTTTACCTTTACCTTTAACTAAGACCCATTGGGTCATATGCTGGGATTATTCCTGAGCAGGGCTAATCTTTAAACCTGGTTAGTATAACTACAGTTTGAAATACAACTATTACCTAGTGGTCAGGTCAAAGTTAATGGCCTGAGGAACTTTGTCTGCTGGTCTTTGCATCTTACACTTCTGTTCAGCATAGCAGAAGTCAGGCTGGTGGTTTCGCTGTCTGGTTGGCAAATATATGATTGTAGGCATGAGTTATCATGGTATAATGGTTTGAGCATTAGACTATGACTCTAGAGGAGGACAGCAGAAATAATTTTTGGAACCAAAAGGATTTTTAATTGTTCTAATAGTCTGGCAAATATGGGAACTATTGATAAGCTTGTCTGCTGGCTAGTAGGCTGCATTTCATTCTTTTAACAAATGTCTACATGCTGGGTTGGAGGTGGTGTGAGAGCTAAAATATTAAACCATCTGCCAGTTTTTATACATTCAAACTGAAATGCATATATTAATGTTAGATAAAAATTATTTTCCCTGAGTCATCATGAAACCATGTTACTGTTCTGATGAAATGTGGGAGGCAGAAGGAGTGATAGGAAATATTTTTGGGATGCCACTGCCATCCCTTGCCTCAGAAAAGAGTTAAGGAATGAAGAGGCACCACAACCTTCTTAGATTACACTCCATGGAGAAACTCTGTCTGGCTGCAGTTACATCAAGTCCTAGTCAGAAATAAAAATAAACCCACATGGTACATGGGCTTCTTTCCAAGATCTGTCAGAATTCATATAGCATCAAAGCTGTTATTTCTATGCCATACACAAGCCTATACACGGACTCATCCAGAGAATGCATAGCTGACAGTGAAATTTGCAAGCTTCCTTGACATCAGCATTTTGGGTACTGCAACTGCAGCAAACTCTTTTTCTGCCCAGGTTTTCCCCCTTTTCCTTTTAATTCAGCATTTTTCAGATGAGATGGACACATACCGGTTTGGTTATATATTCTTGAAACAATTGTGTTTTAGTAATGTAATTTTGGATGCTCAAAGCATGTCAATGCTATAACATTGCATAGTCCATCAGATACAAAGCATGTTATTCATGTATGTGAGCATGTACCATGAATTTCATAGGGTTTTCTTAAGCAAGAAATACTCAGGTAGTTTTGCTAATTCCTTCCTATGGAATACAGCCTGGAATTCATTCATTAGAAATAGAAACTGATCCTTTTAGGATATTTATGCCATACTTTCAGATATACATGTAACTTGCATGGGAGTTACTATTGTTTGGGAGTTGCCATTCAAAATAGGCCTAATACTATATAAGACATACCATACCATACCACTTGATTTTAATATTGAAATACAGTAATTAAAAGCAGTACTGTTCCATTATCTGGGCAGAGGCTACTGGTTACTTGAGAGTTTGTTCCTGGGTTCTGGTCAATTGAGGTCCCATCTATATTGCCATATTGTCAGTGTAGACTCATATAATGCAATTCAGTGCAGTTAAACTGTATTATATGGCAGTGTAGATGCGGCCCGAGAGTCTAGTTTAGCTTATTCCATCCCGATTCCAAGCAGCTGTTTGTTGAACAGAAAGGAGTGTACCTAACAAGGAGAGAAAACTGTTTGGATGATTCCACCACATGCTTTTCTCTCTATCGCCAGGGACAATGGTAGACCTGCATAGTTCATACCCCTGTGGGCTGCCCACGTGTGCCTCAGAATATCATGTACAATCTCTCTTTTCGTCTCTGGTTGCTAAAAAGAAACAGCACCTTGAGAGTTCAATCCATAATATTTTCTTTTTGGAATTTTGCATTGGAGTATACTACCAAATCTGTATTTCCAACATGTCAACAGTAATGTTCCAACAAAATATGTGCTCCAGAAGACTGGGCCAGGAGAATTAATTGATGTTATACTGGCTATGCTCATTCTAATATTTTCTTTGTGTTTCCTCTGCAGCGTGAATGCATCTCTGTTCATGTTGGGCAAGCTGGAGTTCAGATTGGCAATGCATGCTGGGAGCTTTTCTGCCTTGAACACGGCATCCAACCAGATGGCACTTTCGAGAATCAGCCCAACAAATTTAACGATGATGATTCTTTTACCACTTTCTTCAGCGAAACACGCACCGGAAAACATGTGCCACGGGCCGTTATGGTGGACCTAGAACCGACAGTCGTAGGTGTGTGCAATAATTAGCAAAGGGAAAGGGAAAGAAGGATGCTTCATGTACAGTAGAGTCTCACTTATCCAACATAAATGGGCCGGCAGAACGTTGGATAAGCGAATATGTTGGATAATAAGGAGGAATTAAGGAAAAGCCTATTAAACGTCAAATTTGGTTATGATTTTACAAATTAAGCACCAAAACATCATGTTTAACAACAAATTTGACAGAAAAAGTAGTTCAATACGCAGTAATGCTATGTAGTAATTACTGTATTTACGAATTTAGCACCAAAATATCACGATATATTGAAAATATTGACTACAAAATGCGTTGGATAATTCAGAACGTTGGATAAGCGAGTGTTGGATAAGTGAGCCTCTACTGTATATCAGTGCTGGGAACCAAAGTGCAATAGCAACATACAAAGGCAGGCATGATGCCTGCATCTTTGATAGTGGTACAAAAGAGAGAGTTTGTTGAACTCAACTTCCCCAGTGCATTTAGAAAGTAGAACCAACTACTTCTGCTTGATAAATTTATTCAATTTACTTGAAACACATTTTTTGTACCAGGAACATCAAGTGATGCAGGGTTGGAAAATTGAGGAAGGCAAGGCAGCTCCATTGCCCCCTGGGAGAACTTGGAGGGTTTTACTCCACACCCCATACATACAATTTGGGCAACAAACATCCAGTTGAAGATGTAGGATTTTTTTGGTCATATTTTAGCCATTCTGGGTCTCTAGGCTCTAAATTCACTTGGCGGAACAATAAAATTGGGGAGAAAATGCCTAGAAGGCATTTGGGGGCAAAACATTGCTGGAATTCTATGAATCCTATATCACCTTTTACTTAAGGTAACTTTTTTACGTACAGTGTTCCCTCACTACTTCGCGGTTCACTTTTTTGTGGATTTGCTGTTTTGCGGTTTTTCAATAAACTCTAAAAGAATATTATAAATCATAAAAAATTACAATTTACAGCCTAAGGAAGGGAGGAAGGAGAAGCCAAAGGGAGAGAAAAGGAGCCCAAGTGGCAACAGGAGGAGAAGGAGGTGATTTATCAACACACGATTGGTTGATAAAGACTTAAAATAGTGTATAACTACTAAAATAATGTATAAATATTAAAATAAATATAGCGTCCCTACTTCACGGATTTTCACTTATTGCGGGTGGTCCTGGAACATAACCCCCGCAATAAGTGAGGGAACACTGTACTTAGCTACTATAAATAGCAAAAGTACCAAGAAACTATGTTAGTGACTTGCAAAGGGGCATACTGGGATACCAGTAAGTATTATAGAATCATAAAATTGGAAGAGACCTGAAGGGCCACTCAGTTCAGCCACATTCTGCCATGCAAAAATACACAATCAAAGCACTCCTGATAGGTGGCCATCCAGCCTCTGCTTCAAAACCTCCAAAGAAGAAGACTCTGCCATACTCCAAGGCAGCATATTCCACAGCTGAACATCTCTCACCATCAGAAAGTTCTTCCTAATGTTTAAGTGGAATCTCTATTCCTGTAGCTTGACTCCATTACTTCATGTGTTGGGTGAATAGCTCAATGCGATGAAATTCCAGGGTTTGTATTGTGAGGCACCGGCCCTCTTTGCAAAGAAGACTAAAGACCTTGTAAAACAATGACTTGTAATTCCATAGTATTTAACAATGGAAGTCAAGTGTTGTCAAACTTTACCCTGCAGACTCATCTCTAGTCTCCGGAGCAGCAGAAAACAAGCTGACTCTATCTTCAACATGGCATCCTTTCAAATATTTAAACATGGCTATCATGTCACCTCTTAACCTTCTCTTCTCTAGGCTAAAAATGCCCAGCTTCCTCATATTGCATGGCATCCAGACCTTTGATCATTTTGGTCACTCTCCTCTGAACATGTTCCAGCTTGTTAATACCTTTCCTGAACTTTGGTGTCCAATTGTCCAATGCACAATTATAGCACTACTATTGCAATTTAACTGCGACGGTACCATGCTGTGGAATTTTGAGATTTGTAGTTTGAGGAGGTACTAGAGCTCCCTGGTTGATAAGTCTAAATAGCAGTTCCTAAACAACAAATCCCAGGATTCTAGAGATGTTGCTATGGCAGTTAAAGTAGAATCATAGCTTTCTAATTGGATCTATGGTCGGTTGCATACTGTTGGCCTTCAGGAAAAGAATGGAATAGATACATGAGTAAAGACAAGCACAATGCAGGATCTCAGTCAAGGTCTTCGGCTGAACATTTCCATATTAATGAAACATATTCATTAAAAATGCCAACAATGTTTATTTTTGTTAACAGACGAAGTGCGGGCTGGAAGTTACCGCCAGCTTTTCCACCCAGAACAGCTGATTGCTGGCAAGGAAGATGCAGCAAATAATTATGCCCGTGGTCACTACACCATCGGCAAGGAGAGCATTGACCTGGTCCTGGATCGTGTTCGTAAACTGGTGAGTCCAAATGTACCTATTGCAATGGACATGGCTGAGATACGAAAATTGTCAAAAACAGAACACTTGATTTATATGAGGATACATGTCAACCTTACAGGTCTGGAGGAGAAAACAATTGCAAATATTTGCAATTTGGAAAAGGAACACCTTAATATGAAGAGAACAGAACTTCTTTAACTCATGTGCTAGGGCAGATTTACTGTGAATATTTTACATTGGTTTGAAAGAAATAACAGTACATTTCCCCCCCAAGAATGCCATAAATAACAGTTCTAGTCTACACAAACAGCAGATCAGGTGGTAAAACACAGACATAATGCAGATAGGAATCATAACATTTGCACATGACTTCATGGAATAACAAATTGGTTTATAAAATATTACCTTTCCATTAATAATTTATACCATAATTACCTATATTGTAATTATATATTTTTTAAAACTGAATGAAATAGCTTACAAACCCCTAAAATGAGGAAACCCAAAGTTTTGTATAATGGTTTGAACATTAATTCTGGAGACTAGGGGTTGATTGTCCTTTTGGTCATGGAAACCCATTTGGTGGTCTTGGCTGAGTCACACACTCTCTGCTTCAGAGGAAGGCAAAGTCTTGCTGATCAAATCTTGCCAGTAGGGTCACCCTAAGTTAGAAATGACTTGAAGACACACAGTGAGAAACACAACAATAAAATGCTTTTGAAATTATTGAGAAATTGCTCTTTAAGCAGGGCAGACAACACCTTAGGAAAATTTTTGAAAATATGGATAGTTAATCTCTCTTGCAAATATGGTTCTTCTTTCAGACTGACGCCTGCTCCGGTCTACAAGGATTCCTGATTTTTCACAGCTTTGGTGGAGGCACAGGCTCTGGCTTTACCTCCTTGCTGATGGAGCGCTTGTCTGTGGACTATGGCAAGAAATCTAAACTGGAGTTTGCCATCTACCCAGCTCCACAGGTTTCCACAGCAGTGGTGGAGCCCTACAATTCCATCCTAACCACCCACACCACCTTGGAGCACTCGGACTGTGCCTTCATGGTGGACAATGAGGCCATCTATGACATCTGCCGTCGTAACCTGGACATTGAGCGCCCCACTTACACCAACCTGAACCGTCTCATCAGCCAAATAGTTTCCTCCATCACGGCTTCCTTGCGCTTTGATGGTGCCCTCAATGTGGACCTGACTGAGTTCCAGACCAACCTGGTGCCCTACCCTCGCATCCACTTCCCGTTGGTGACCTATGCACCCATCATCTCCTCCGAAAGGGCCTACCACGAGCAGCTCTCTGTGGCTGAGATCACCAGTTCATGCTTTGAGCCCAGCAACCAAATGGTGAAATGTGACCCTCGCCATGGGAAGTACATGGCTTGCTGCATGCTCTACCGTGGTGATGTGGTGCCCAAAGACGTCAACGTAGCGATTGCTGCTATCAAGACCAAAAGAACAATCCAGTTTGTGGACTGGTGTCCCACTGGATTTAAGGTGAGCATGAAACGTGTTTCTCTGTAGTTTTAAAGTGTCCAATGCAATATAAATGTACGTAAAGTGCTCTATGGGAGCTTCTACTGTTGGTAAACTGGGCATTGAGTTTGAACAGTACAACTCTGTGGTTTGGCTAAGGCCCATATCTTGCTCACTAGTTGCATAGCAACTATGGGGCCAGGCTGTGGCGCAGCTGGCTAGTAACCAGCTGCTATAAATCACTACTGACCGAGAGGTCATGAGTTCGAAGCCCGGGTCGGGTTAAGCCTCCGACCATTAATAGCCCCGGCTTGCTGTTGACCTATGCAGCCCCGAAAGACAGTTGCACCTGTCAATTAGGGAAATTTAGGGACACTTTATGCGGGAGGCTAATTTACAACACCCTAAAACTGCCAGCAAAACACGAGGAAAAGAATGAGGAAGTACAGCCACTTCTGGACGGTGAAGCAACAGCTCCCCCTGTGGCCGGAATCGTGAAGCTGGAAAAATGTTAAAAATGCCTCTGAGTCTGTCTAATGTATGTTGTTTGTCTGTTGGCATTGAATGTTTGCCATATATGTGTTCATTGTAATCCGCCCTGAGTCCCCTTCAGGGTGAGAAGGGCGGAATATAAATACTGTAAATAAATAAATAAATAAATAGCATAAAAGTAAAGAAGCATAGTTCTGCTGGAATTATGCTGGATCACATGGTTATGTAAAACATTGGCAGGGACTTGAAGGACACTGTTTAATTGTAGACTGCTTTTTGTTTGAGGAAATGCCCATGCATAGTACCATAATAGTCCAATTGCTTGAGTAATGATTAAGACAGTGTGATTTAAACTCATGTAACACAGCCTGAAAATCGCAGTCTCTCACAGATTGGCATTTACACCAGTGTAAGGCACCAATAGGATACCGACTTGAAACTCCGGCAACCAAATACCTTGGACGTTATTTATTTTGAGAGGCTAGATAGATTAATAACGCCAAACAGTGGCAACATATAGTTGGGCAGTAAATCCACTACAGGTTTTAATTTTGGCTTTAAAGGAGCTATCCAAGAGGTTAAGCCCTATCATAAACAGCATTTTGGATAGCTCCAAGCCATCTAAAACTTGGAGTAGATTAACTACCCCAGTGAAGTGAGAGCCACCAATTGCTGCTAGTATTAATATGTCTGTGTATCTCCATTATGTTGAAACTCAGTCCCAAGGCAATTGCCATGAATTCACCTAGAGTGCTGTAGAATTAATGCAATTCGACATCACTTTAACTGCCCTGTTTCAATGTTATGGAATCATGGGAGCTGTACTTTAACTAGGCTTTTAGCCCTCTCTGCCAAAGAGTTCTGGTGCCTCGCCAAACTACATATCCCAAGATTCCATAGCATTGGACCCAGGGCAGTTAAAGTGGTGCCAAACTGCATTCGTTCTATCCCTGGTTTTATTGCTAGAAAGAATGATGCTCTGTATGAATGTTCCATCCAGTTGGGCTCACAATGCCCCAAGGGTATTTTTAGTAGAAAAACTTGCTCTGTCATTTTTTACTGTTGTGTTCTGACTTCCTCTGCTCATTTTCTGCTTCCTTGGATACCTCTTTCCTTCCTTGGCCAGGTTGGCATCAATTACCAGCCCCCCACCACGGTCCCCGGGGGTGACCTTGCCCAGGTCCAGCGTGCCGTCTGCATGCTCAGCAACACCACTGCCATCGCCGAGGCCTGGGCAAGGCTGGACCACAAGTTTGACCTGATGTATGCCAAACGTGCCTTCGTCCATTGGTATGTGGGCGAAGGCATGGAGGAAGGAGAGTTTTCCGAGGCCCGAGAAGACCTGGCTGCCTTGGAGAAAGACTACGAGGAAGTTGGGACTGACTCCTTTGAAGAGGAAAATGAAGGGGAAGAGTTTTAAAAAGGCAGCTTGCCCCTGACTGCACACAATGACATTTTAAACATCTCTTCATTGTCCTGGGGGACAATTTGCTGCACAGCTTCTGCTTACTTGAGAGGAATTGGAAGAAGAAGGAATAAAAGGGGCACAGCAGAACTGTCTGGTGGATTGCACCTTACTGTATATGTTAGTGTTGGATGGGAAACTGCCAAAGAGGTGCTGTAGGAAAGAAATGGCAAAACTATCTTTGACTACTCCTTGCCCAAGAAACCTTATGAAATTCATGAGGTTGCCACAAGTGAACACACTCACAAACACACATATGTAAAAATTAGATTGTTCCCTCTTAGATGGAGTTTTCAAAGACTTCTTTCCTTATGTTGCCTATTACATGAACATTCATCCTATTCCTTCCCTATACCCATGAAAGAAAAGGGTCTTAGTGACAGTATCTTTTAGGAAAGAAACGTAGAGAACTGACTTTTTAAGACTATAACACCACAAATTGTCTCCCAGCTAGCATACTATTGGATATTTCAGTCCCCAAAAATATAATTTTCCTAGGTTCTGGAAAGACAGATTGGGATCTACCCATTGCCAACAATTTGTAAAATCCAACATTTTAAATAGTAATAACAATGACACTCTCTCCATGATATAGACGAAATGTAGAAAAAAAACACCTGAGTTAACAAGAGTGGGCCTCTTAATTAGAAGTTTAGAAGGAAAGTGCATTCTGTGCAGTTCTGGTTCAACAAATTAGCCCCTGAGTTGAAAATACTTTAGTATTATGAACAGTGGCATTTGTCAGTCACCTGGGATTTGGTTCCAAGACTCCATGTGGATATTAAAATCAAAGGGTGCTCAAGTCCCATTTATGTACAATGGCACAGTAAATGGTACTCCTTATATAAAATGAATTTTTTAAAAAAAAAATTGGAATTAAAAAAAACATTTCCAAGCACTGGATAATTGAATCCATTCATACAAAATCTATGAGTATGGAGGGCCTGCTGTACTTTTCTTTTGCACCAGGTACCACTTGATAGAACAGGCATGGGCAAACTTAGACCCTCCAGGTGTTTTGGACTTCAACTCCCACAACTCCAGCTGTTAGGAATTGTAGGAGTTGAAGTCAAAAATACCTGGAGGGCCCAAGGGTGCCCATGCCTGTGATAGAAGCTTCTAAGGAAAACATTTGAACCACAAGGCTCCATTTTAAAGAGTTTTGAGGACAGAGTAAGCTTGGTTCATAGCCAGAAATGGCATGCCAGCAGCACTGAAGGTGGTAGGGAAGCATTGCTGAAAATAAACAGAAGGAGTCTTAATGTGTCTTGAAACTATTTTAATTGTTTTACATCAAAAAGAAGAGATTCCTACTGTAGTATGTGTGTGTGTGTGTATCTATTTGTGAATGAATGCACATATTGGTGGTTGGTGAAAATTAGGCAGTGAATCTGCATTGGCCTTCAAGTCCAAACTTTAAAAGAAATACCCAGGGTGCTGAAAACTATCCCTAAATAACACAGTAACAGATTTTATCATAAACTGTCATCTGGCCCTGACACACATGAAGGTTGGCTTTTTTCTGGTTTCCTATGGTGAGAGCCTTCAGCAATCTAGGGCTGCGGCATGAGAGGAAAACACATCTCCTTCTCTAAGTTTCATTTCTTGGCTGTGACACCTCAGGAAAGAACAGGAAATGTGAACCTAAACCAAAATAACATGTGGGGAGGGAGGTGAAATCTAATGCATCTTGTAGAGCAGGCACGGGCAAACTTCAGCCCTCCAGGGGTTTTGGACTTCAACTCCTTCCATTCGTAACAGCCGATAGGCTGTTAGGAATTGAAGTCCAAAACCCCTGGAGGGCCGAAGTTTGCCCGTGCCTGCTCTACATTGTAGATGCACCACAGAGAGCAGAGTCCTTGGGGCTAAGTCAGGCACGGGCATACTTCGGCCCTCCAGGTGTTTTGAGGAATGTGTCCACAGCAGGGCAACTAAAATGATCAAGGGTCTGGAGAACAAACTCCACGAAAAGCAGCTTAAAGAGCTGGGCATGTTTAGGCTGCAGAAGAGCGACATGATAGCCATGTATAAATATGTGAGGGGAAGTCATAAGGAGGAGGTAGCAAGCTTGTTTTCTGCTGCCCTGGAGACTAGGATGCGGAACAATAGCTTTAAACTACAGGAAAAGAGATTCCACCTGAACATCAGGAAGAACTTCCTCGCTGTGAGAGCTGTTTGGCAGTGGAACTCTCTGCCCTGGAGTTTGGTGGATGCTCCTTCTTTGGAGACTTTTAAGCAGAGGCTGGATGGCCATCTGTTGGGGGTGCTTTGAATGTGATTTTCCTGCCTCTTGGCAGGGGGTTGGACTGGATGGCCCACAAGGTCTCTTTCAACTCTATGATTCTATGAAAGCCATTGTTCCGCGTCCTAGTCTCCAGGGCAGCAGAAACAAGGTTGCTCCCTCTTCCCTATGACTTCTCCTCACATATTTATACATGGCACTTATCATATCTCCTCTCAGTCTTTTCCTCTGCAGGCTAAACATGTCCAGCTCTTTCAACCACTCCTTGTAGAGCTTGTTCTCCAAACCCTTGATCATTTTAGTTGCCCTCCTCTGGACACCTTCCAGCTTGTCAACATCTCCCTTCAATTGTGGTGCCCAGAATTGGACACAGTATTCCAGGTGTGGTCTGACCAAAGAAGAATAGAGGGGTAGCATGACTTCCCTGGATCTAGACACTATACTCCTATTGATGCAGGCCAAAATCCCATTGGCTGTAGGCTCATGTTCAACTTGTTTCTCATGAGGACTCCAAGATCTTTTTCAGACATCCTGCTGTTGAGCCGGGTGTTCCCCCATTCTGTATCTTTGCATTTCATCTTTTTCTGCCTAAGTGAAGTATCTTGCATTTGTCCCTGGTGAAGTTCATTTTGTTAGTTTCAGCCCATCTCTCTAGTCTGTTAAGATTATTTTGAATTCTGCTCCTGTCTCCTGGAGTGTTAGCTATCACTCTCTACTGGCTGTTAGGAATTGTGGGAGTTGATGCCCAAAACACCCGGAGGGCCGAAGTTTGCTCTTGCCTGGCCTAAGTGATTAAACGGAGGCTGCTGTACTTTGGCCATATCATGAGAACACATAACTCTCTAGAAAACTAATAATATTACTCTAGAAAAGTAATAATGCTTGGTAATGTAGGAATCAGCAGGCAAAGAGGACCACATTCCTGATGTATGGATTCAATGCATGAAACAATCTCCAGAGGCAATGCACATCCTCTGCCAATCAGTTTCCGGTCCCAATTCAAGGTGCAGGTGATAACCTATGAAGTCCTAAACGACTGCCTATCTTGGTGAACGCATGAACCCACATGAGCTCTAAGATCTGCTGGGGAGGCTCTCCTCTCGATCCCACCTCCGTCTCAAGGACGGTTGGTGGGGACGAGAGAGAGGGCCTTCTCGAGGGTGGCCCCCAGGCTCTGGAACTCCCTCCCAAAGGAGATTAATTTAGCTCCTACTCTGGATTCCTTCCGGAAGAATCTGAAAACATGGATTTTCACAGGTGCTTTCTCATAACTGATCATTAATTGTCCATGAGCTTTACCTAGGCCTTGGCCATTCCATGCACTATTACCTTTAGTAGCTCTCATCCCTAGTTACCAAAGAATATGCACTTTCAGGCTTCCATTTTCCCTTAAAATGGCCCATGGCCTATGGTGCTTGACTACTGGGATTACTGTCTATGTTTTAAGTTATTTTAATTTTTGTGAGATGTGTTATTATACTATGATTTTATTGTGTTACTGTTTTATGGATGTAATACTGTTTTGGGCTTGTCCCAGTGGAAGCCGCCCCAGGTCCTTCGGGAGATGGAGCAGAGTATAAAGTTTTATTGACACAAAGATGGAGCAGAGTATAAAGTTTTATTGACACATAGTATGACACAGCAAACAAGATCTATATGTTGAATTTCGTATCACAAAATCACAAGTCGAACACTTCCCAAGTGTCTAGGACTGCGTGATGTATTTTCAGATGATGCACGCAGATCCCAGTAAGGTGGCCTTTGCAGTTGACAGATCGTAATTTTGTCAATGTTTATTGTTTCCAAATGCTGGCTGAGATCTTTTGGCACAGCACCCAGTGTGCCCATCACTACAGGGACCACCTGTACTGGTTTATGCTAGAGCCTTTGCAGTTTGATCTTGAGGTCTTGATAACAGCTGAGTTTTTCCTGTTGTTTTTCCGTCAATCCTAGGAACTGGGGCTTTCCAGAGTGAACCAGTTGCAGTGAAACAAGGGTCCACAATGAACACAATGCTATCACAATGAACACAATGCTAGGAACTGGGCTTCCCAGAGTGAACCAGTTGCAATGAAATAAGGGTCCACAGTGAACACAATGCTAGCAACTGGGCTTTACAGATTGAACCAGTTGCAACGAAATAAGGGTCCACAATGAACACAATGCTATCACAATGAACACAATGCTAAGAACTGGGCTTCCCAGAGTGAACCAGTTGCAATGAAATAAGGGTCCACAATGCACACAATGCTAGGAACTGGGCTTTCCAGAGTAAACCAGTGGCAATGAAATAAGGGTCCACAATGAACACAATGCTAGGAACTGGGACTGTCACCTGGGATGGCGACATCAATAATTCAAACTTTTTTATTTTCCACAACCCTGAGGTCTGGTGTGTTGTGTTCCAAAACTTTGTCAGTCTATCATCATCATCATCATCATCATCATCATCATCATCATCATCATCATCATCATCATCATCATCATCATCATCATCATCATCATCATCATCATCATCATCCTGATGAGACTTTAATGCCCTACCATATGCAGAAAGCTTCCCCATGTGCACTTCACTTATATTTCTATCAGGTGAGTATGATTGCTTTGCATTCTCCCTAATCTCCCAAACTGTTCGATGTGTGTAGTGCAAAATATTATTGCATGTGGACGAGGGTTAGTAGAAAGAGAATTGTCCCTGGGCTGCAGAGGTAGGGAAGGAGGCGGGCGAGGAGGAGGCGGAGGCGCTCTGGAAGCGAAGCTGGTTAAGTTTCACTTTCCAAAGCGAGACGGGCTTCAGCGGGAAATCAAAACTCATCGCCGGCTGCTCGGTGCTGCCCTCTAAGGAGAGGCGCCCAGCTGTCAAAAAGGGAGCGGACCGCGCCGGGATCGGAGGCTTCCCTGCCGCTCGTGTGGACGCAAAGCCAAGCGGAGTGGGGACCAGGCAGCGGGAAGGGTTTAGCCCTCCTTCTCCTACATCACCGTAAGTCACCTTCAAAGCGTTTTTTCTCCAACCTGCCATTTTTGGGTACATATTCACTGTAGAATTAGTGCACTTTGACAACACTTCAGTTGCCTTGGCTCCTTGCTTTGAGATCTTCGGAACTGAAGTTTGATGGGGCACCAGGACTCTTTGGCTGGGAAGACTAAAACCCACGTAAGATTACAACACCCACGATCCAGTAGCATTGAGCCATGGATAGTTGAAGTGCTCTCAAACTGCATTCATTCTGCAGTGTAGATGTACCCTTTGAATCCCCTTTTCTTCTGGGTTGGGGATCATTTGAACTGGGGACGCACTTGTGTTTTTATTTTAAATTTTTTTTTGCACTATTTGGTCCTTAAAACGCTTCAGAAAACGGTTTTGCATCGCATTTAAAGTCCCAAGGAGTGTATGTAACTGACTTCCATGTTACAGTAGAGTCTCACTTATCCAACATAAACAGGCCAGCAGAACCGTTGGATAAGCGAATATGTTGGATAATAAGGAGAGATTAAGAAAAAGCCTATTAAACATCAAAATAGGTTATGATTTTACAAATCAAGCACCAAAACATCATGTTATACAACAAATTTGACAGAAAAAGTAGTTCATTACACATTAATGCAGTAATTACTGTATTTACGAATTTAGCACCAAAATATCACAATGCATTGAAAACATTGACTACAAAAATGAGTTGGATAATCCAGAATGTTGGATAAGTGAGACTCTACTGTATATGTGAATATGGGTGCATCTGTAGAATTAATGCAGTTTGACATCAGTTTTACTCCCATGCCACCGAATCCTGGGAGTTGTAGTTTTTTAAGGTCTTTAGCCTTCTCTGCCAAAGAAGTTTGGTGCCTCACCAAACTACAACTCCCAGGATTTCATAGCATTGAGCCATGGCAGTCAAAGTGGTGTCGAACTGTGTTAATTCTACAGGGTAGATGCATGCTAGGACTTTAGAGATTTGGGTTTGAATCCTGGCTCCAGCATGAAAACCCATTGGAATATCTTGGAAAAGTCACATTTTCTCAACCTCAGAGGAAGCAAATAACTAAACACGCAGATGTCTATAATCTACAGTGAAACGTATAAAGGAAAGTATGGTATATAATATGTAAGTACTATGTTAGTAATGTAATATTATCTCCTATATAAGCAACTTTTAGTGGCACTTGTTATACAAGCTGCAAAAGAAGGGGATTATGGTGTTGTACTAACATCCATCTAAACTGGATTTGAATATAAACAGTGGTAGATCATAGCCCCATAGGGACGGGGCTATGATCTACCACTGTTTATATTCGAATCCAGTTTAGATTGATGTTAGTACAACACCATAATCCCCTTCAGTGGAAGCAAGGGCAAACCCCTTCCGAACAAATCTTGCAAGGGAAACCTTGTGACAAGGGTGGCTTTAGGTCTCCATAAATCAGAAAAGATTTGAAGGTACACAGCAGCTGCAACAAATAACAAAACAAGGTGTGTACTGTGCACTTTCCCCTAGGTAAGAATAGGCTGCTGCTCTTTAAATATTGTCGCTTGCTATCTCATAGTTCAGCCTTGGCAGAAAATACCCAAATATGGTGTACAATGGCACCTGGATTTAAGATTATGCTAGCCATCATTTTAATGTGAGTTTTCCGGGCTGTATGGCCATGTTCCAGAAGCATTCTCTCCTGATATTTCACCCATATCTATGGTGGCATCCTCAGAAGTTGTGAGACCTGTTGAAAACTGGGCAAGCCGGGTTTATATATCTGTGGAAAGTCCAGAGTGGAAGAACATTCCCACTTGCCTCCAACAGACAAGAGTTCTTTCTCCCACCTTGGACATTCCACAGATATATAAACCCCACTTGCATAGTTTTCCAACAGACCTCACAACCTCCGAGGATGCCTGCCATAGGTGTGGGCGAAACATCAGGAGAGAATGCTTCTGGAACATGGCCATACAGCCCGGAAAACTTCCAGCAACCCAGTGATTCCGGCCATGAAAACCTTCAACAACACATTGTTTTAATCTTGGGAGCCTGAAACCTTTAGTTTAATAGCTTTCTCTCCATCACTTCAAATGTAACCTACCTGAGCACTTTATGTACTTTATGTACAATTTAAATATTCTATTTGTCAGTTAAACTATATATGTTATATTTTAGCGAAATGTCAGATGTTTTCCTGGTACTTTGCAATTACTAAACGAATCCATAAAGTAATAACCCAAACAAATATGTAAACAAGGAAGAAAACATTGCAATGTAATAAAAGATAATAGATGTTGCAATTGATGAAATATTGCAATGTTGAAATTTATTGGATATATTGACCAATAGTTCCTACTTGTATCTATGCCAATTGATATATAAGATAATCAGTTATATAGTCTAGGGCTAAACATATATACTGAAAACTGCTGATTTTTAATGCAACTGACAAGTCCTGGCACGTAAAATTGATGTTGTCTTTAGAAATATGTTTCCATTTAGAATTTTCCAGCCAGTTTGGAACTATCTATGCTGGCTGGGGATTCTGGGAGTTGTAGTCCAAAAATAGAATTTTCAAGCTCTATTATATGAGGAGATGGATGTCTTGGTATATAATGTTCCTGCTAATATTACATAATGCATGACAAAAGAGAATTGTTGTAGGCGAAGTTGCTTAAACTAGAATCAGAAGTGTTTGTTTACCTGGCACATTTTCTGGGAGTATAGTCTGAATGTATAGGGATAGTAGTGCATCCTTCAATAGTTAGAACAAGCTTTTAATCTAATATTTGATCCATCACACTTTCTCTCCCACATTTGCTGAGTTTTCATGTAGCTACAAATATTCCCTAACCCAACAGCAGAGCGAGAAGGCATATCCATAAACTCATGTGGGACATGTATTTGTTTGCACTGCAAGTTTACTCATGGGGTTTTTAGTGCAATTTGCTTTATCCAGTTTCGGTGGGATCTGTGGGGCTGCAGTGGGTGGAGAGAAGAGCATGGAGAGGAGTGGAATCAAAGCAAAGTGTTTGAGGATAAGCATTATCTTTACCACTTTGGACATGTTCCCATCAAGTATGCAAAAACACAGTTCAATGCTATGCATGCCTCCTTAAGAGCAAGTCCCAGGGCAAGTGCTTTCCTCATGCAAAGCAGAGCTCTGTGTTATAAATTGGGTGTAAACCCTGCTCTGCCTCTTTTAAATAGCACGCACACACACACACACACACACACACACACACACGTAAGAAAAATGAATCTAACACTGTTTACCAACCCAACAGATTTGCCACTCTGGCAGCTTTGTTTCAGGTTTCAGAAATGGCTTAGGTATGTGTTGTCAAAGGCTTTTATGGCTGGAATCACTGGATTGTTATGAGTTTTATGGGCTATATGTCCATGTTTCAGAAGCACTCTCTCCTGACATTTCACCCACATCTATGGCAGGCATCCTCGGAGGTTGTGAGGTATGTTGGAAATTAGGCAAGTGGGGTTTATATATCTGAGGAATGTGCAGGGTGGGAGAAAGAACTCTTGTCTGTTGGAGGCAAGTGTGAATGTTGCAATTGGCCAGCTTGATTAGCATTGAATAACCTTGCAGCTTCAAAGCCTGCCTGCTTCCTACCTGGGGGCACTCTTTGTTGGGAGGTGTTAGCTCGCCCTGATTGTTTCTTGTCTGGACTCAGATGACAGAAGAATTCCAGACTAGAAACAATCAGAGACAACTAACACCTCCCAACAAAGGAAACCCCTGGGCAGGAAACAGCCAGGCTTTGAAGCTGCAAGACTATTCAATACTAATCAAGCTGGCCAATGGCAATGTTCACACTTGTCTCAAACAGACAAGAGTTCTTTCTCCCACCCTGGACATTATTCCACAGATATATAAACCCCACTTGCCTAGTTTCCAACAGACCTCACAACTTATGAGGATGCCTGCCATAGATGTTGGCAAAACGTCAGAAGAGAATGCTTCTGGATCATGGCCATACAGCCTGGAAAACTCATAGCAACCCAATGGCTTAGGTAGTTTTTTGAGTCCTGTCTGGTTTGGCCCATAGAGCCAAGAACTAGCCAGGCAGGGAAGGAGGCAGAAAGGGGGACAATTCCTGAATCTGGCCTTGAAGCAGTTATGGATGAGAGTTACAGGATCAGAATTAAGTGAGACTTTTTTCTTCACCTCAGGAGGGATGCTATGGCGATCTCTCATATTAGCAGACCGGGAAGGGGTGGTGGTGGACCAGATTGCCTTTGAGGTGGCCTTCCTTTCTCTTTCCCAAAAAGTCTATCTACCGTGTTTCCCCAAAAATAAGACAGTGTCTCATATTAATTTTTGCTCCCAAAGATGCTCTAGGTCTTGAGTCTACACTGCCATATAATCCAGTGCAAATTAGATAATCTGTGGAAGAAGCCTAAGTGAGGCCTAAATCTGCCTGTCCCCTAACTGAACCCTGGCCGTCCCTTGGCTGAGTTGGTTGCTAGGAGACCAAGTGGGCAGAGATTAGCCCTCTAAACTGGCAGCAATTGGATAAAAACAATTATTGCTCTCCCTCTAATTAGGACTTTATTTTTCTTTTCTTTTTGTTGTATCAACCTAGAGGCGTGGATGATGGGTTGTGTTGTCAAATTTCGAGGTTGGGGGGCCTGTAGTTTTGTTGTT
This sequence comes from Anolis carolinensis, assembly GCF_035594765.1. Taxonomy (NCBI): domain Eukaryota; kingdom Metazoa; phylum Chordata; class Lepidosauria; order Squamata; family Anolidae; genus Anolis; species Anolis carolinensis. Next base: position 188,801,898 of record NC_085845.1, read on the forward strand.
TTGTCCGGTGCCCTGATTCCATCACTCTTTTATATATACAGTAGAGTCTCACTTATCCAACATAAACGGGCCGGCAGAATGTTGGATAAGCGAATACGTTGGATAAGAAGGAGGCATTAAGGAAAAGCCTATTAAACATCAAATTAGGTTATGATTTTACAAATTAAGCACCAAAACATCATGTTAGACAACAAATTTGGCAGAAAAAGTAGTTCAATATGCAGTAATGCTATGTAGTAATTACTGTATTTATGAATTTAGCACCAAAATATCACGATATATTGAAAACATTGACTACAAAAATGTGTTGGATAATCCAGAACGTTGGATAAGCGAGACTCTACTGTATATGGTTTGGGATGATACAAATCAGACACTGTCATTGTTATGTTGCTGCTATCATAATTTTAAAGAGCTAGTTTTAATTTTTGAATAAGTTTTAATGTTTATATTGGAAAGTGTTTATAAAGGTTGTATATTACTGATGTCATGGCCTATGGCTAGTACAATAAACAATTCATTCATATATAGATTCAGCAAAACCTCTACTAGGTCTTATTTTCTGGGGATGTCTTATTTTAGGGGAAACAGGGTATGAAGAGAAATTTCAGTAGCATAGAAAAGGTACTTGGCTGCTGTTCTATCTGACAAAGCTAGATCTCTTAAGCAGGATGGACATATATGTAAGCTATCCTTCTGTTGTCCAAATTCCTGTTTACCCCAACTTCTGATTACGTTTATTTGGTTTGTAGAAGGAGATCTTACAAGTAACTTCTTTGTATGTGTGTGTTTTTGTGTCTCATTACATGCTTGCTTGAGTAGATTTTTGAAATGTATCTAAGGTCCAATTTCATCCCAAAGCTTATCTCCTGTGTATCCCTTAGTTCATTGTTATTTGTCTTCAAGTAATTTCTGATTTATGGTGACCCTAAGGTAAACTTATCACAGGGATTTCTTGGCAAGATTTGTTCAAATCGGGTTGGTTTTTTCCCTCCTCGGTGGCTGAGAGAATGTGACTTGTCTCAAGTCACACAATGGTTTCCATGGCTATATGGGGATTTGAATCTTGGCTTGGAGTCATAGTCTATCATTCAGACCACAATACCACATGGCTCTCTTTTTGTATCCGTTAGTACTTCTGTATTTGCAAAAGTGTCACTATCAGGAATCATTTCAGATTATTTGTCAGCCTTTCTCCCTTTTAAGGCCTTAAAGCAGAAATGACATCACCGTCCTTTGATGCTTAGTAACCTATTTTTATGCAAGAAATTGAAAGTGACTGGTATGTACAGACGAACAATTGTTAATCTAGTAAGAGAAACTTATTTCCAAAGTATTTCCCCTGTTCCCAAAGCATGGGATTAACATCAAGTACTTGGCTGGAAATGAAGTCACTGATTTCTTGTCCACTTGTTCTGAGCAGCACTCTTGATGGGACAAAACTTTGCAATGCAAAAAAGAAGTAAAACACTCCAGCTGGGCGAATATCAGACCATTACAGCCGAGGATGAGAAGGATGGGGAAGAAAAAGAAGAACGCAAAGAGGATATTATGGAGAAGTACAACAAGAAACTCAAAGCTATTTGCGGCCTGGCTGACTTAAGAAATGGTACTTCTTTTGCCTTTTGTTCCCTTGGTTGGTTGCCAAGATGGAGTTATGTGTCAGCATGCTAGTCCATTAATCTGCTTGTGTTTTCTCTCAACTTCACCTGTTAAGGAAGAAAACTGCAAGTAGATGTGTGGTAGAACTGTAAATTGTCTGTATGAAAATACTTTATTTCTGCTTTTTTCCCATTGAATCAGGTGGAAGTATGCAGCCCACAATCCATATGTGGCCCATTGAGTAGCCCTATCACTTAGGAGAAAAAAATACACTCCAAATGCACAGTAGCAACACTAGAAAGCTCCCAATGGCACAGCAGGTTAAACCTCTGAGCTGCTGAACTTGCTGACCAAAAGGTCAGTGGTTTGAATCCGGGGAGTGGGGTGAGCTCCTGCTGTTAGCCCCAGCTTCTGCCAACCTAGCAGTTCGAAAACATGCAAATGTGAGTAGATCAATAGGTACTGCTCTGGAGGGAAGGTAACGACGCTCCATGCAGTCATGCCGGCCACATGACTTTGGAGGTGTCTGCAGACAACGCCGGCTCTTTGGTTTAGAAATGGAAATGAGCACCAACCCCCAGAGTTGGACACGACTGGACTTAATGTCAGAGGAAAACCTTTACTTTTACGTAACACTAGAAAGCCCTGATTTTCCCTCTTAATGTTATTTTGTGCTTCCAGAAGTCCTAAAGAATGGAAGCTTTTGCAGGGAAGCTTTGTTTGGGAGTACAGCTGATATAAGCACTTACTGTTGGGCATGCTGGATGGAAGTACAGTAGAGTCTCACTTATCCAACATAAATGGGCTAGTAGAACGTTGGATAAATGAAAATGTTGGATAATAAGGAGGGATTATGGAAAAGCCTATTAAACATGAAATTACATTATGATTTTACAAATTAAGCACCAAAACATATTTTACAACAAATCAACAGAACATGCAGGTCAATATACAGTAACTTTATGTAGTCATAATTACTGTATTTATGAATTTAACTCCAAAATATAGCAATGTATTGAAAACACTGACTACAAAAACATTGGATACTAACAAATTGACTACAAATACAGGTAGAATTGCATAAAATGAACTTACAGTAACAACATTGTCGAAAATTAAATCTGTAAAAAGTTCAGTTCTTGCTGCCTAGAGAAACAGTTGTGGATCCAGGCAGGAGGCAGATTGTGTTGGATAATCCAGAATGTTGAATAAGTGGATGTTGGATAAGTGAGACTCTGCTGTACTTGGGAATTGAACTCCCCAGCATTCAGAAGGCTCATGTTCTTCATCCCTGTTCTAAATTATATCAAAATTTAAGGCAATTTGTTTGATCAGACCCCCTCTTGGGGTCTTGTATCTTTATAAGTAGACAAATATCTTCAGGAATAAGAACTGAGTAGTCCTACAGTGGTAGATGTACAGTTGGAGCAATGTACAACAATGGAAATGATGTGCATGGGTCACATTGTGCATTGGACATCAACTTAGGAGTGCAGATATGCTTTCGAACACCCATGCTTTTGTCCCATGACTCATCTTCCCAATTAACTAAAAGAGCTTCTTAGCACCTCCGCCATGGATTTAGTATAAGTAAAATTACAACGGGGTAGATGTCAATATATGATTCCAGACATTGTTTTTATATTTTTCCCCTCTGTGCAATTATTCATTTCAGTTAGATGTTTATTTCACATTTGTGAACTTAGACGTAATGATAATATTTAATTATTTGTACATTTATCATAATCCTATTTACATGGGCATAATTCCTGCTTTTGATTCAATTCAGTGTCAGTGCTTTTAGGATTGTAACCTTAAATCTGTATATTTCTCTTTGCCTTTCACCACCCAAGTTACACAGTCCACATTTTCCCTGATGTTTTCAGGAGCTGTTGGCTTGTACAATATTGGATTAAACTGCTGCCTCAATTCCTTGCTGCAAGTTTTCTTCATGAACAGATTCTTCACTATGATTCTGCGGAGGTGAGGGAAAATCAGGAAGTCTGCTTTTTCACCTCTCACTCAAAAATTAGGAGTTGAAAGTGATCTTGTATCGTGGCTAATGTGCTTAATTTAGAACTGGGAAGTCCTAATTCAAATATAGCCTTTCTGCTATTTGGTGGCCAGAGACAAAGTTACTATTTTCCAGCCTCACTCTTTCCATCTGCAGTATGGATATATATAAATAGAACAATCTCAAAACCACAACAGTTTTGTGAGCCTGTGCTACTGTCAAATAGGTGGGATGCCACCACCACCGCCGGTTCTTCTCATTTGGGGTGACTGTTATGTGCAAAGCCAATTCTTTAATCAGTTGAAACCTTTCAACCATGAGCTGGCAATTTGTATCTCCTCTTCCCATTTTCCACACTAAAATCCACTCCTGTTTATTCTGAAAATTATAAATGTAATGCCAGAAATACAATTGAGAGTGAGAGCAGGGTTCTTTTGTTGCTCATGTTGTCAGGCAATTTCTGAAGGTGTATTTGTGTTAATCTGTTGCATCAAAAACAAGAAAGAATTCTGCAGCATCCTTGAGGACAAGCAAATGTATTATAGCAGAAATGTTTATGAAGTAAATTACCATCTACCTGAGATCATCCAGAGATCTACCAAGAGATCCAGATCTAGTATGTTTTACTTGCCTCACCGTGTAATGTAGCCAAATAATATGATAAGAGGTTGAGAATGCTTATCTGAAGTTCCAAAACCCAAAATATTCCAAATTCCACAATTGCCCACATGGGATAATGGCACCTTTATTTTCTGATAGTTTTATGTACACAAACTTTGCCACTTACACAAAATTATTTCAAATATTGTGTATAAAATTACCTTCAGGCTTTGTATAGAAGGTGTAGATGAAACATGACTGAATTTCATGTTAGACTTGGGCCCCATCTCCAAAATATCTTATTATGTATCTGCAAGTATTCCAAAATCTGAAAGAAAAACCTCTGAAATATTGTTATTATTATTATTATTATTATTATTATTATTATTATTATTATTATTGACACAATGATGTTGTATGACACAGCAAACAAGATAGACATGCTGGATTTCGTTTCACAAAACCACAAGTCGAACACTTCCCAAGTGTCTAGGACTGTGTGATGTATTTTCGGATGATGCGTGCAGATCCCAGCAGGGTGGCCTTTTGCAGTTGGCAGATCGTAATTTTGTCAATGTCTATTGTTTCCAAATGCCGGCTGAGATCTTTTGGCACGGCACCCAATGTGCCCATCACCACCGGGACCACCTGCACTGGTTTCTGCCAGAGTCTTTGAAGTTCAATCTTGAGGTCCTGATAGCGGCTGAGTTTTTCCTGTTGTTTTTCATCAATGCGACTGTCACCTGGGATGGCGACATCAATTATCCAAACCTTGTTCTTTTCCACAACTGTGATATCTGGTGTGTTGTGTTCCAGAACTTTGTCAGTCTGGATTCGGAAGTCCCACAGTATCTTTGCGTGTTCATTTTCCACGACCTTTGCTGGTTTGTGATCCCACCAGTTCTTTGCTGCTGGCAGGTGGTACTTGATGCATAAGTTCCAATGGATCATTTGGGCCACACAGTTGTGCCTCTGTTTGTAGTCTGTCTGTGCAATTTTCTTATTATTATTATTATTATTATTATTATTATTATTATTATTATTATTATTATTTTGACACAGCAAACATTATTATTATTTTATTATGACACAGCAAACAAGATAGATATGCTGGATTTCATTATTATTTTGACACAGCAAACATTATTATTATTATTATTATTATTATTATTATTATTATTATTATTATTATCTGCATTTCTATACTGCTTTTCTCACCCCTGGGGGGACTCAAAGCAGTTTACAACATAATAAATGGCAAAATTCAATGCCTTACAAATATATAAAAATATGGAACACTTCTATGAAATATGAATATGAAATATGGAACACTTCTGGTCCCAAACATTTCGGAAAAAGGGAATTCAATTTGTACATAAATTGTGTGATGGCATCGAGGCTTTTGATTTCTGTTAAGGCTGATCTCCAAGTGAGCATGGACAGGCTTGCAGCCTTAAAGTTGTTCCTGAGTCTAAAATAAGATTATACTTAATGTTTTTTTTCTATTGCAGGATTAAAGTGCCCTTTGATGTTGATGAACAGAAAGCAAGTGTTCCTTACCAGATGCTTCTTCTCTTGGAGCAGATGCAGCAGAGCAAACAGAAGTCTGTACATCCCATGAATCTCGTCCAGTGCCTCTCAAAACACGATGTGAAATGTAAGCAGCAACTGGAAATAGTTTGTCCTTACTGGAAGAGGAAGAGATGGCTTGCAGTTGTCCCTCTCCACATGATTAAGGAATGGTATCAAAACATTGCAGTCTAGTAGGGAGTCTGAAACTGGAGGGAGCACAATAATGAAAGTGGGTGAGAATACCAGCCTTGGGAAGGGCATGAAGGAGCCATACAGATAATATATTGTGTTAAATCCTGGTTGTCATGTTGTCTCCTTTGCTAGTGTTTGTTCTTTATGATGCTGCTGAACTTTTCCTGATCCTATGGAATCTAATTAAGGACCAAATCACAAGCACAGATTTGGTAAGTGTTCCTTTTTTCCCCATACAACAACAGATTTTTACTGTGTTGTACCAACTAAGCATGCACCCTTGAGGCAAGGCCAACTAAAGATGGTTGGGATATGTCCAACGAACTTCAGTTAGACACTTTCTACCACCCAAAATATGTACATAAACCAAGGAGTCCTGGAGGCTTATTATTTCTGCCCTTGGGACTCATTATTTCAGTCCCTGGAACCATGAGGGCATCTGAACAGATGGACTCTGTTCTCAGACCAAATGCCATCAATACATGAAGCTACGTGGGAGAGAGAATTTAAAAAAAAAATCAAGACTGTAAATATAACTGTGATTGTTATTCTCCTAACTGCTCTGTCCTTGAACTATAAAATTAACTTTAATATCTTTAAAAATCCACTTTCCCAGCTCTGCCCAAAATAGCAGGCCAGGAATATTGGTTTGGCTACCAAAGATACAACAAGAGGCCAGTTAAAGGAGGAAGGATTTTTTTTCTGAGACAAGGTGCTCAAGCTTATGGCTTTCTGTTTTGACATTCTCTTCTGTTTTGACATTCTCTTCTTTTTTGAGACAAGGTGTTCAAGAATATGGCTTTCTGTTTTGACATTCTCTTCCTATTCCTTTTAAGGCTGAAAGACTCACTCATCAGTACACTATTCGACTGAAGGAACATCTAACATGCCAGGAGTGTTCGTGTGAAACAAAGAAGGACAGCAACCTGATAATGCTTCCTCTCCACTTGTCTGATTCTGATTCTCATGCATTTAAGAAGTTGGTAGGTATATAAGGACATGTTTGGAGTTACATCTATCCCTAAGGGATGAAATGTTAAGGGGAGTATTTTTTCAGGGGGTTGAATCTTGGCCTCCAGGATATATTAAAATGTAACTTTACATTGGCCATTTTGCTTCTGACATGATTAAAAAAAGGAGAAACTTAGCATCACCGTGAAATCGTTGTGGGTTTTTCGTGGTGAAGCTAAGATTCTCTTTCATAAATGAGGGAAATGAATGGTGCAGAGTTGGCAGTTTCTCCCTCCAGAGGAGGAGACGACAGAACCAATCCAAAGGGAACCGAAGAGCAGAGGAGACAAGAACGGAGGCACTTCTTAATTGAAAAATTAACTTCCATTATCCATATTATGAAAGTTGTAGTCTGACACATCAGACACTAAATTGGGAAAGTTGACTTAAAGTAAATTGAGAAGAAGAATCTGCATTTTGCTTCATATAATCTTTCTTTGCTCTTTCTAGGAAGATGCATTGCACTATTTTTTTGCATCAGAACAAATGATGGAAGAAAGTGCATTTTGCTGTGAGCAATGTAACCGGAAAGCACCAAGATTACGGGTAATTTTGTCTTTTTTCTGTGGATTGCGGAGCTTTACTATTTTTTTTGGGTAAAATTCACCATCTTCTCAGGGGTTTTTTTGGTGAGGATAAGAGGCAGGGCCTTCTTGGTTGCTGTTCCCAGGATTTTGAACACCCTCCCTAAGGGGGCTGGGATGACTCTGACCTTGCCCTATTTTTGTTGGCAATTTAAAACATTAATTTTTCAGACATAGACTGATTCAATGCTATGTGGTCCTGATTTTAAGGTCTTTATATAGTCTTTAAAGGTTTGTAACATCATAATTGTTTGATCGTGTATCAAACAGCATCTATATTTATTCTTTTACTGAAGTTTTTATATAGTTTGCAATCAGTATTGTTTTAAATATGTTTTTAATCACCTTGAGTTTCAATATTGGGTGAAAAATAGGGCAATAATAATACTGATTATGACATGAGGAATATTTATTCTCTATCCTCTTCTGGGAAGAAATCAGGAAGGGGCTCCATGGTGGTGGTCAGCTGAGTGCGGGATCTAGATTTTCTGAAGACAGAAGGGTCCACGAGATCTTTTCTAGTCATAAGATCTCTATTCCCTTTTTTGCCTATTCCATCCTCTGTTCTCTAGTCTTTGCCTTCCAATATTTAAACAGGGTTATTTTGCAGGGTGTGAAAGTCACATATCTGCCACAGACACTCACCCTTCACCTGAAACGGTTCACCTCCAATGAAAGACATCGAACTCGGAAAATCTACAATTCCTTATCCTTCCCACAAAGTTTGGATTTCAGCCAGATTTTGACCCCAGAACAGTATTGTCCGGATATCCAGGAAAAGGTGGGATACTTCTCTGCCTCATCGTTTGCTGTGGTCTTAGAAGACTTCATGAAATGGGTTGAGTGTATAGGAAGTGTTGTACACTTGATTTCGAAAATGTGTCACTACATGTGTAGTTAGCTACAAATCCCATTATCCGTAGCAAATATAGGTGATGGTGAGAAATTATGGATGTTACAGTCTGCCAACTTCAGGTGATGACTATGGGGATCTTAGGTGTTGCAACCTGCCAACACTGTTCCATACATCTGTCAGACCATTGGCCCTTTTAATCTGGTTTGTTTTCCAGTGACTATAGGGTTGCAAGCAAGAAGTCTCCTGAAGGTACTATATATTGAATCTCAGATTTTTTGCATACTGATGGTCTGATTTACTGATAAACTCCTGTCCCTCACTGAAGTGGTTTTGTATGCACCAGGTTTAGCTAGAAAGTACCAAACTTGGTGGAAATTTTCAGATGGCCTAAAATGATACCTGCATTTGCTATGGCCTTAACATTACAGTAGAGTCTCACTTATCCAACATTCGCTTATCCCATGTTCTGGATTATCCAACACATTTTTGTAGTCAATGTTTTCAATAAATCGTGATATTTTGGTGCTAAATTCGTAAATACAGTAATTACTACGTAGCATTACTGCATATTGAACTACTTTATCTGTCAAATTTGTTGTATAACATGATGTTTTGGTGCTTAATTTGTAAAATCATAACGTAATTTGATGTTTAATAGGCTTCTCCTTAATCTCTCCTTATTATCCAACATATTCGCCTATCCAACGTTCTGCCGGCCCGTTTATGTTGGATAAGTGAGACTCTACTGTATTTGCATGCAGAAGATTGTTAATCTCAGGGGAATAAATTAGTATCTCATACATCTTTCAGTCTGTCAATCCCAATTAGATGTCCTCAAGGTGCCTGGCAGAAACAGCCTCTTCACAAGGATACCATTTGAGCTCTTGGGTTGCCACATTGTTGTTCTATGACCTCTAATGGTGGAAGATACTTTGAGATAGAGGAGCAAAACTGGATTGCTATTAGGTGAATCCACCCATTACTTGGCATATAGAATCAGTTTTGTCAAGGACTATGCCTGTGTTGGGAATCTGAATTATGTAGTGGTTTGAGTATTGGGCTACAACTCTGTGAGATTGGAGTTTACATCCCAAATTGGTCATGGAGATCTCTTGTCTGATGTTATGCAAATTAGAGAAAGTGATGACAACCCCCCTCTGAACAAATCTTTCCTAGAAAACCCAAACCCTACGCTAGGGTTACCAAGTGTCAAAATTGGCTTGAAGATATATAACAGCACCAAATGTATATATGCATTGATCTCATCCTTTCCCTGCATCAGACTGTGGAGGTGTGTGTGTGTGTGGGGGGGGGGGGGGGGTGGTGGTGTTGTAATTGAACCTATTTCTGGATGGTTTCCTTTCCGCAGTCTATATTAACAGACAACATATTTCTAGTGTTTTAGGTAGGAGTCTTTTCTAATCCTTCCAAATTATGCCTGGGGTTGAACCTGGGACTTCCTGCATGAAAAGCACACCTTCTGTCTATGCGATTCAAAGCCTAATCTACTTTTACTTCTCACCTTGGCACTTAAATTGGAGTCACCAGTAAATCTGCTTGCTTTTAGCTGTGTGCAGTGTTACCCTTCAAGAAGCTACATTTACTGAGAGAAGGTTTGGAAAGAAGGTGGAAGCAGGAGAACTTCTACTGCTTTGGAATCTCTTGAATATGATTTTCATGCTTCTTGGCATGGGGTCGGACTGGATGGCCCACAAGGCCTCTTCCAACTCTATGATTATAAGTTTTGCATCTGGGTTGTGCTTCCACTGAAAGTGTCTATGTATGTCTTTTTCCAGGATGATGGGCTGTATGATCTTTTTGCTGTTGTTGCACATTCGGGATCGGCTGACTTTGGTCATTATTGTGCCTATGTTTGGAGCCTCACAGAACACAAATGGTATTGTTTCAATGATTCCAGTGTCTGTCAGGTAAGCAAACTAGAACTTACAAAGTAAGAAATCTTTCCTCAATTTCCCTGAACATCTTGAAAAGAGTAGGACCTGAGATCTAAAAGATGTTGTAGCACACTGGGCATCCTTCAATGGATTTGGGGCCATTCTCCCCCAAAGCCATTTGAAATCTAAGGTAGCTATAGTGATGGGACAGTGTTTATCTTTTTTCAACAATAAACGCATGAAGGATTCAACAACATTCATGTAGATTCCATGTCACAGTGTTATAATTTAAATGTGCAAGTGCAAGGATTTTTCTAATACAAAATTATTCCTTGTAACATATCCAACTAAATTGTTATTTACTGAACATACCCAAATCCTTTAACACAAGGAAGTATTCTCTCTGTCACATGATCAACATTTAGTTGAAACAGAGACTTCCTTTCTAAATACAGTAGAGTCTCACTTATCCAAGACTCGCTTATCCAAGCTTCTGGATTATCCAAGGCATTTTTGTAGTCAATGTTTTCAATATATCATGATATTTTGGTGCTAAATTTGTAAATACAGTAATTACAACATAACATTAATGCATATTGAACTACTTTTTCTGTTAAATTTGTTATATAACATGATGTTTTGGTGCTTAATTTATAAAATCATAACCTAATTTGATGTTGAATAGGCTTTTCCTTAATCCCTCCTTATTATCCAAGATATTCGCTTATCCAAAGTTCTGCTGGCCCGTTTAGCTTGGATAAGTGAAACTCTACTGTAGCTGGTTTTGGTTCCCAGTTCACATAATGTGATTCTTTCACCCTTATATCTTTTAGAGGATTGACAGTTCTTTGCCACGTATCTGTTGTTCAAATCTGTTCAGATTTTCTAGAATTTGCCATATTGGTCACCTCAAGATTCCAAGGCCCAATCCAACTTGATAACGAGATCAATGTCCATGTGCCCCTTAAGTATTTCTTAAACCTTGGACTATTAGGAAAAATAGCTGAAGAATGAGTTACAAATTCATATTAATATTTTATTCTTGTTAACATGGATACACTGATTAACATGCTGTCCTCAATGACGTAAGGTGCAGTCATATTTAAGAGTAGACTCACTGAAGCCATTGGGAATTAGTTATGATTAGCTGAAATCTCGTTGCTTTTATTTGTCTTTTCTAAATATGGTCTACTCTAAGTAAATCAGAAGGTGCCTCCGGTGGCGCAATGGGTTAAACCTTTGTGCCGACAGGACTGCTGACTTGAAGGTTGGGTTGCTGAGCTGAAGGTTGCTGGTTCGAACCTGGGGAGAATGCAGATGAGTTCCCTCTGTCAGCTCCAGCTCCCCATGTGGGGGACATGAGAGAAGCCTCCTACAAGGATGGTAAAACATCAAACATCCGGGTGTCTTTTGGGCAATGTGCTTGCAAACTGCCAATTCTCTCACACCAGAAGCATCTTGCAGTTTCTTAAGTCGCTCCTGACATGAAAAAAAGTAAATCTTTTCTGTAAATGGTGTATTGTCAACACTAAGTATGGTTGGGACTTTGAATAAATCTCATAAGCATGTTTTTTGTGCTTTACACTATATAGGTATTCTGGGATGATATCAAATGTACCTATGGAAGAGCATCTCTCCGTTGGTAAGTGGAAAGGATTCCTAATTTTTCTCCTAATCGTACAAGAAAGGCCAGAGTGATAGTGTTAGTGATGTTAACATTTTCAAACTGCAATTGTAGCAAGATAAATAGTAAACATAATTCAGTATGCCCCCCTTTTCCCATGTGCAAGATTGGTGCCATTTTAAAATACAACAAAATACAGCTTGTCGAGGCATTTTTGAGTTCCTCCAATGTGATATTCTTGGGCTGGATTTCAATAGGTTTCACTGTTATCCATGATTTTACATATTCACATCCACTCCAGGAACATAGCCCTTGCAGATATAGGGATAGGTCTGTATAACAGTTATGCAAGAGACTGAAAGATAAACTCCATGCTATGCTGAATATTCAGTTAAAGATCCTTATATTCTTTATATGTGTGTAATTGTGCACCAATGAGAAGATTTAAACTAGGGTTGGAATTCTGTGGATCTCCAGATGTTATCAGACTGCAGCTCCTGGCAGGCTTGCAAATCCCATCCTGAGTTTAAAGCCTCCTTGCACTTGGAGCAGAAGAAGGAAAATACCACTTCTATCCATGATCTGCACTTGTACTCAGTATTCTCAATCCATATTGGGGTTTTGCATGTTTACTTGGATTTCAGAGAAAATGTGTCGAGGAAAATCAAATTAATGGTTTGCTTGGTTTCTTTTGTGCCAATGCATTCTGAGGACTTGATGCACCTTGATCAGTAAAATACATCTTTGGTGTTTTTTCTTCCCTCTTTTCTCTTTCTTGTAGGGGAGAAACAGCCTATCTCTTGGTTTACATGAAAAAGAATTGCAAGGCGCTCTGGTCAGATTTATGAACATTATGAGCGACTGGAGAGAGGTCCTAATAATGAGCAGAATAATGACATTTTCTATGTTATCAATGAAAAATCAAATCCCCAAAAGTCAAAATTGCAAATGTGGAGAGATGACTGTATGTGAAATCAGCCCTATTATGATATCTGCTCAACTCATATGAACACTATGAACTATTCGGTTTGTACATTTTTGTTGCAGGCACTCACACATGATCAGTGAGTGTTTAGCCAGGACCAGTTTGTGAAACTCTGTTTTATAGGAATTTTGTTTAAAATCAAAACTGATCTCAGACATGCTGCATCACATAATTCTTTTCACAACTTGCTTTGAAGTTTTTATGTTTTATGAAAGAATGATGTCTGACACAACATCTATTTTGTTTTGTTTTTTAATTCAGCACAAAAAAGATACATTAAAAACAGCAACAATACTGAACATTTTTTGAATCATCTGGTGTGATGGTAACCAGTGTTGCATAGGATCTTTGCTGGTATATTTTTTCTTTCCATTTCAATTTATAAATGTGTAGAATCCAGTCTTGGGTATCTGTCCCTATGTAACATGCTCTGACATTGTTATTTATGTGGAGTAGCTGACATTGTTAATTAATATATATTCTATGTAATGTATACTGATTATACAGTGATTTAAGTTATTGTGAAGCAGGCATACTATTATTATATTACTTTGTTGACCTTGACATTGTTGTTACTATTGCCCTGGACTCATAGCAAAACAAAATGCCACAAACATTTGTGCAACTCAACACATTGTCCAGAACTCTTCAGCAGAGATGGCATGCTTATCAAATAACCTTATTATATACTTTTTGTTTGTTGAATTTTATATCCCACCTTTCCATCAATAAGTTCAAGAATGGAGATATAGATCTCTTCCTTTCCACGTGATCTTCACAATAACATTTTGGAGTGGATCATGCTTAGGGAAATGATTGTCCAAAAGATTTTCTTGGCCATGTTGGAATCTTGGTCTTCAAAGCCCTAGTCCAACATATACTATCCTGTTCTAAATGTATTTTCTTTATAGGAGTCAACATGATGTAGCGAATCCCTCACATTTCATGAGATAAGAGAATGTTTGACCTGTTGGAGGCAAGCCTTCAGATTACTCAGATACTTTAGGCATGGGTGCTAAATTAAAATAAACAGAAAACCAGTATGTTGTTGTCCCAGTGTCAGTTTACTGGCTTCGTTGTTGAGCATCACAGTGGTGGCCATGGCTTGGAGGCAGACTGGCCATTCCCAGACTGCTGGAGTCAAACTGCTTGGAGAAGTAAGCTACCAGCTCATACAATGACACTATAAACCATCATGTCTATGCATTTTTGTTGCAGTCACTCACACATGACAGATGAGCCAAAAAAATGTTTGTGAAATTGTGTTTTTGTGTGGATTCCCCTCCCCCCAAAGGTTGACAGCTTGATCTTGCAGAAAGTTATCTACCTTTAAGTAGAAACATATTCATAGAAGACGATGCAAGCAATTCAATTCACAGGCTTGCAAAATGCGGGCCATAAAAACTTTTTAAAAGAATGTTTGCTAGTTTTATAGGAATTTGGTGTTCTAAACCCAAAAACTGACCTCAGACATTTTTTTTTCATGTCAGGAGCAACTTGAGAAACTGCAAGTTGCTTCTGGAGTGAGAGAATTGGCCATCTGCAAGGACATTGCCCAGGGGACGCACGGATGTTTTGATGTTTTTACCATCCTTGTGGGAGGCTTTTCTCATGTCCCCACATGGAGCTGATAGAGGGAGCTCATCTGCGTTCTCTCCAGGTTGGATTCGAACCTGGCAGCCTTTGGGTCAGCAACCCAACCTTCAAGTCACAAGGCTTTAACCCACTGCACCACCGGGGCCTCCTCAGAGATGACATTCTGTAACTAAAAATACATTTCAAACAGCTACAATATTGAAAGCTTACAAACATTTGATGGGATGGTGATCAATGTTTGTTTACCAATATGTAGTAACAGTTGCTTAGGATCTCTGTTAGTATATTTATTAGTTTTCTTTTCATTTCAATTTATAAATGTGCAGAATACAATATCGAGTATCTATTCCTATGTATAATAAGCTGACATAATAAACTGACATTGTTTTTATGTAAAGCAGATGATATTGTTAATTAAAACATTTTAAATAATGATTTAAGTTACTGTGAAGCAGACATGCTGATATATTACTCTATTGATTTTGAAATCTAAGTTGTCGTTTTGGGTGTGTGTGTGAGGGGAAATGCCACAAATGTTTGCACCAGCCTATACATTATCCAGAACTCTTCGGCACATATGGCATGCTTTGCTTGCTATCTTTGAAGAAAGGGCTCCAGACCTGGCATATTTTTCCCAACTGTCAAATAAACATCACTATATACTTTTTTACTTGTTCAAGGGCGTGGTTACAGCTCTCTTCCTTTCCACTTTGCCCTCACAATAATCCCGTGGCTTAGATCAGGCTAATAGAACTGACTGTTGAAGTGAATTTTTTGGCTCAGTTTGAAATCTAGATCTCTAAAGTCCTAGTCCAACACAAACCACACTGCTTTGAATGTATTTTTAGATGTTTATTGGAACATATGGGAGCAGTCATGGTGCAGCAAGACCTTCATCAGATATGACCAGTGGTTCTCAATCTAGGGGTCCCCAGATGTTTTTAGCCTACAATTCCCAGACATCTCAGCCAGTTTACCAGCTTTTAGGATTTCTGAGAGTTGAAGGCCAAAAACATCTGGGGATCCCAGGTTGAGAACCACTGCATAAGATGTTAGACTTGTTAAAGGCAAGCCTTCAGGTTACTCAGATACTTTCTTCATGCAGAGATGTTGAAATATAATGAACACAAAACCATATGCTGTTGGGCTCACAAACCTGCATAGATTTCCTTACACTGTTTTGGCCATCATACAACGACCATATTTTGTACAAAGTGACTGAAGTGTTCCTATAACTCTAAATACTAATGTTAGTCCCAACTAGAGAGAAGCCATTGAAATTACATTTCTTGCTGTGTACGATTATCGTTTCCTCCTTATGGCAACCTTACAAGATTTTAATAAGGCTGAGAGTGTGTCACTTGCCAAGGATCATCCGGTGGGTTTTCACAGCTGAGTCAGGATTTAAATCATGATCTCCAGAATCACAGTCCAGTGTTCAAGCCGCTATGCCATTGTAACAATTAATGAGGCTTTTTTGTTAGGAAATTGGTCAATCTTACCCACATAAGCCTGTAAGGGGCACAATTGATTTTTTGGGATGAGAGATTGGCCTATTTTAATTCCCAGAGAAGTCTTTTTAAAGTTATTTTTTAAAGACATCTCCCCCCACCAGGCGTGAAGCCCAGTCCTCTGAAAATTTCCAATGCTAGATGTTTTTAAAGACATGTTTAGCCAATTACCAGACAAAAAACATTGGGTGAGCAAAAGTAGAAGTCCACAAGTGGCATAATACCCATATATACTTGTCTAGTCATGTATTTCCCCAGGTAATTTGAGTAAGTGCAGCAGGCATGACAAATTAATATAAGCTAAAAGGAGGCAAAGGAAGAAGTGGAGGCCTGGGAAAACATCAAGCAGCAGCAAATGATTTCTGCAAGGCCATTTTGTATTTGGGCAGAGTTTCCAAAAGCTAGAACAATGAAGATACCACACCAGCTGTGAATGCAAATTCACGTCTGATCAGCACATCCTTGATGCTTGCTCTCTTTTCTCCTAACAAGTAGATAATGCTGGAATAAGCAATGACTCTCTTCCAAGCCTCTTTCATGAACTGGCAGAAGTGTGTTTGAACTTAATACTGTCAGTTATCCTAACGAAGAGCTCTTTAGTGCCATTTCATCATTGAATTTTGACATCCCAAATTAAAAACTAACACACGGCTGTAATTCCTATAGTTAATGGTCTGGGAGTTGAATTCAGTGGGATTAATGTGTGCTTAGAGTGTGGACTGTGATTCTGGAGACTAGTGTTCAGATCTCTGCTCAGATATGGAAACCATTTCAGCTTCAGAGGATGGTAAACTCACCCTCCTCTCAACAAATATGTCAAGAAAAAACCAGGAATAGGGTTGCTGTAAGTTTTCCAGGCTGTATCTCCATGTTCCAGGAGCATTCTCTTCTCACATTTCGCCCACATCTAAGGCAGGAATCCTCAGAAATTGTGAGGTCTGTTGGAAACTAGTCAAGTGGGGTTTACATATCTGTGGAATGTCCATGGTGGGAGAAAGAACTCCTGACTGTTTGAGGCATGTGTGAATGTTGCCATTGGTCAGCTTGATTAGCATTGAATAGTCTTGTATTTTCAAAGCCTGGCTGCTTCCTGCCTGAGGGAATCCTTTGTTGGGAGGTGTTAGCTGGCTGCAGGAACTGCTACAGAAGAGCTAGAGATGCATTATCCAAGTTTGTTGCTGCTGCGTCTTTGCATGCTCTTCTTCCCTACCTAGTTCTTAAAAGGTCAGAGTAATTACAATTAGTTTCAGAATGGTAGACAAATCAATGATTGCTCAAAATTTTAGATTTGACTGAGAATTAACAGGAAGATAAAAAAAAAAACTTAGGCAACTTGGAATTCCCTGAACAGACTCAGAAGCGGAGTTGGCAGATCAAAAGACAACCTAACTAAATTTCACTACCTAGAAGAATCCTCCACCTTGTGCAACTTCCTGAGCAGAACAAACAACTCGGCATCTGTATGCTTGCCCACAATGCCCTGCTTCATGCACAGAGGAAGAACGGTTTAAAACTAGACAATGTAGTTGCTATTGCCTGTTTTTTATCTAAATCTATTAAGTAGCTTGTGATCCCTTTATTTTATTCTTTTTAAACTTATCTACTTATGCAACACTTTTTGACACAAAATAAAAATAGAACGGAGATTTCTGGATTCTTTAATGATCAGGAATGGTTTGCAGTGTGATCTTTTATGGGGGAATCTACAGTAGGGAACGTCTCAGATACTTCAGTTTGCTAAGCAGACTTAATTTCACCCCATCAGAACCAGTAATAGAGCCAAGACTTAAATCTTTACGAAGCTGTCTTTATTTGAACACACTTTCAACACTTTCCCTGAAAAAAAACATTCTGTCCTTATGCCACTTCCCAGCAGCCCATAAACCCAAAATAGTATCACTAGTTCTTGATAAGGCTAGTCGCTTCCATCAGGATAGTACTACACTTTGGGTCATATCAGGACTCCATTTTAAAATGTGTGTTTTGGAAAGTCTTACAATTTAGAGTTTCCCCAGGCAGGTTCTCTCCACACACAAACACCCTTTCCACCCACCACTCTGTAATGAAGTGTTCCCAGTAATATAACTAGTTATTGACAAAATAATTCATTACCATCACTTCCACATGAACAGGTCATAGCAGGATTTGGCAATTTTAAAATATGTTGGGTTTGGGAGGAGGGATGATTACTATTTTGAAGTGATGTCTGGGCAGTCTGCCACCCACAATTTACATCAAGTGAATTTGTCTCCCGTTATAACCATAATTCAATACAGTCCTGCTCTCTGCAGCAACAGCAATATTACTACAACAGATCTTGCCTCACTCCTTGGTCTCCCTCAGAAGGTGGCTTGGGTGACCGAGTGAAAGGTCCCACAAGCCAGGAGAGGGGTGTTTGGTGGCTGATGTATTCCCGCAGCTCTTCCATATATTCTTGAGCTTTTTGCACTGTCTGATAGCTTTGGGCCAAGACGACGTTGGAGAGTTCCTGGAAGGAGCCAGTGTTTGATAAGGAAGCTTGGAGTTCTTTGGTGTTTTCATGGATTTGATGCATCTTGTCCTGCAAGCTGGAAGGAAATCCTTGTATGCTAGACGTCAGTGTCTGGAAAGTGGTCTGCAGCTGCTGGATCATGCTCCGGAACATTGAGATGGCACGGAGGTCTACCTCCTAAAACACACAGATCATTACACAGCATCAATAAGAGCAGCTCAAAGTACTCCTGTTAACTTCTATTAATACAAAACATGACTGTAGCACCTTTCCCTCTTGTGTTGCTCAGTATTACAACAGTTGAAAGTGAAAATGACTTATTCCTTAGCCCTGGCAACCATAGCTCTTCTCCAACTATCCCTCTCCTTCTGCATTCATGCAGCAAACAAAGCCCCCTTCTTTACATTTTCCTCAACTACTGGGCCAAAGCAGCATATTCAGTAGCGAAGGATTATGGGAATTGTAGTCCAAAAACATGTACAACAAAACTAGCTAGCGTATGATCCCTAAAAGCTGTTCTTGCATCCCTTGATCCTTCTTTTTTCCTGTAACACTAACCTTCTCTCCAGCTAAAAGAAAGGGAGAAACTCCTTTCTTGGGAGCTTCCTGGAAAGACAATTTCACCTTTTAAATGGAGCATGTTCCCTCTATACTGACTTCTTGTTTTCCCCCAATTTGGTTCTCCCCATGGTCACTTTCAGCCATCTATGTTATAATCAGAATTGCAAAGACAGAAAATTGACCATTAAAAACTCTTGGCTTACCACGCAGACGCATGCTTCAGCCTTATCATCTGAGGTACCCTTGCTCCATTCTAGCACCATCTGGCGAAGCTTCTCCTGGTGCTCATTGAGCTTCTGTCCAGCTTCATTCTTCATATATTCAAGCTAAAAGGTAAAAGCAAAGGCAAGGATCAAAAATCATGCCATTAGTGGAACTCCACTTCCATCCTGATATGCCACCAGCTCATTTTCAATGGTCAGTGACATAAATGAGATCACAAACATTCGATTCTCCGGGGATTCCAAGTTACCGGAGGGACAGATGTTTTCTAACAACACTTCAAAGAATCCGCTAGCCAGTGATTGTGACTTAATTTCCTCCATCTAATTCCCAATGTTCAGGTCTGGAATGTTGCTAACAATTTTATAGAGCTGGAAATATTTCTTGTAAAATCAACAAATGTAATAAAGTATTCTTTAGCCTGCATACAAATTATCTACTACCGCAAATTTATTTTTATAATAATAATAATAAACTTTATTTTATTTTTAAGACCTTCAAGAAGGAACAAAGATTGTAAAGCCCTCAAATTACTTTGCTTTATTTGCTTTCAGCCTTTCAAAGCAGTTCAATGATATCTGTAAGAAGTTGGATATCAGTTGAAAACACAACATGCTCAGAATAAATATTGATCAAAAGTCATGAAACTATCATTTTTTCTTGCTTTAAGGGGCTTAGGATTTAAGTTTCAAGGAGTTACCCTTTTAGACTACGGCTCCTAGAATTTCTCAACCAACCTGACCATATTAGCTGCAGGACTAGAAGATCTGTGGTTCAAAAACAATTTTAGATGTTTTAAACTCTGGCTAAAACTTATATTTGAAAAATAGAGAAATGGTCCATCTTAACCTCCAAAGTATTTGGAGGGTGGAAGCAAAGTTCTTACCAGGCGGATAGTTTGCTCAATCTGGGCCAGAGAGCTCTGGATCCTTTGCCTGGTTTTTTTCAGCTTGTCTACAGAATGGCGGTAGGCCCGGTTGCGGAATTTGGCTGAGAGGGAGCCCAAGCGCACTAGATACTCTTCTCGTTCATTGTGCTGCATTGCCACAAGATCACCATTCCTTACAGCTCTTGCAAGCTCAGCTAAGAGAGAACCACAGAATGTTATAAGTCAACACAGGCCAGTCTTGATATCTCATGCATCCTCAATAACATCTGCAAGAAAAGAAGCTTTCATTCCTTATTGACTGTCTAAAGGACAGTTGTTTGAAAAATCAAGGGCCTTTGGGCACTCTTCCAGATAGATTGTTCTATTTCAATGGGCAAAGTTTGGGACACATGTAACCTCTCCAGGGCCCAGGAGGAGGCCACTGTCAAGGGACATAGAAGGGAACACAAAGTGATGCATACATGTCCTTTCTTTTCACTCTCAGATTTTAGAAATGTTATTTTTCATGAAAAGTCCAAGAATCCCCCAAGCATTCTGGCTACTGAAGTTGGATTAGGGATTCTGGTAACTACAGACCTGAATTATTTTCCCAAGGTTTTGTCACTCCAAAGTACAATACTTCGTAATAGCAGGAATGTACCCTTAACATATACTTTGAATACCCATGCTATTTTAGAAACTGTTACTTAGCTGCAAGACTAGAAGATTCTGGATGTTTAGGCGACATACCCAATTCTTCTTCCGTCATGGGAAGGTAGTCATCGATCAGTTCTTCAGCACTGTCAAGTATTGCTTCAGCCCCACTCACAGCGATCTGGCCCACTCTGGATTCCACCACAGTGGACACACTGTGGCTGATAGCAGACCTGGTTGCATCCATGCCAGTCTGCACAGCATCTTTGGTCATGTCTACAACCCCAGATAGCTTGTTGGCAATAGCCTCTTTGGCATTGGACACCATCTCCTTTGTACTTGACGCAATCTACAAGGCAACAGAGATATTAACTTTGGAGTTATAGGATTCACCATCAATGAAGTCTTTAAAAAATACTGTCATGCTGATAGCCCTCTTTTCCATTTCATGTTGACATTAGTGCCTGGGTTAGATTAGGAAGGCTGGTCAAAGGACACAGCAGCTATCTTGTCCCTGCTCCTCTTCACCCAGCCATCATTTATATCCACGTTACCCCTAAACAGAGACTCAAGACAATTTCCAAACATTAGCATCAAACAGATGTAGCGTTGACCCAGGACAGTTAAAGCAATATCAAACAGCTTTAATTTTACAGCACATGAACCCTAAGAAAGCCTTTTG
Organism: Anolis carolinensis; assembly: GCF_035594765.1. Lineage (NCBI taxonomy): Eukaryota > Metazoa > Chordata > Lepidosauria > Squamata > Anolidae > Anolis > Anolis carolinensis. The sequence goes on from NC_085845.1 coordinate 188,823,418, forward strand.
AGGGGTTTCTATTAGACAGGCGAGGATGATAAGGCCAAGAAGAGGCTTCCCAAGGACCTCAAAGCTCAGGCTTGCATGGGAGGAGGCAGCCCTTCAGATAACCTAAGCCATATCTCCACCACCCATTCGGTATGCCCAGAAACAGAAGAGTAATCAGCACAGATATTATAACAAGGAATGTGTGTGCTTCAAATATTCAGCCAAACATTCTCTCTCCTTTTCTCCCTAACCAAGAGGAAACTATGCATCTTACTACGGATTAGATCGACATACCTCATCTGCTGTCAAATGTAGAATTGGTAGCTTCTCCTCCAGAGTATCCAGACCTCTAGAGGCATACTCATTTGCTGTTGCAACTGTGGAGCACAGATATGGTATTTTAATAATAATAATACTTTATTTTTCAATCCCACCACCATCACCCTGAAGGGATGTGGGGCGGCTATCATGGGGCGATGCCCAAAACAAAACAGAATAAAGCAATTACAACGAATATCAAAACAAAAACAGTAATAATATAAATCAAATAAAATAAACAATTTAAACATTTTAAAAATACAATAAAACACATAAAATCAGAACAAATGAGTAATAATACAGCATCAGCCACTGGAGATGAAAGGGGTCAGGCATATAAAACACAATATCAAAAGCTTTAATAAAGTGCATAAACAAGTGTCAGAGAGTCAACTGGGATAATATGGGATAAGGTAAGGTAGGAAGGGATTGAAGTGCTAAGAAGTAACCACTGTCTAGTGTCAGTATGAGAAATCCAATGTATTTGTAGAGCTTGGAAAATTTTATTTGAGCTACAACTCAAGAGTCTTCAAAGCACCTGTGACACTGGGGAATATAGTAATAAAACTAACTGTCCCAAATTTTTGTATATTTCTTAATAAAGAATAAGGGTACAGAAGCACTATATATCTGAATACTATTTATCTGGAAAAGTGAGTCAGAGTTATAACCATTGTGTCTTGCCTGTGGCTTTCCCTAGGCATTGACTTTTTCATTGTAGGATACTAGACTAGACAGGACTTTGGTCTGATCCAACAGGGATCTTGGGTCCCTAGACCTTTGTTTTGATAAGGCTTAGTTTCCAAGTTTATTTATGCTGCATTATAGCAGCTAGTAGATTGTATCCTGGTCCTATAGGATTCAAGGCTGTTTCAATTTAGTAGTAGAGTTTAAACATTTCAACTTGTTAAAGCTCAGAATAAATACACTCAACATTACAAAGTCTAAGAAGGTGATAATCCGGTCTTATTATTAACTAAGAAAAAACAGCAGTGCTTTCAATGTTTGCCACAGAGGTTACTAAAAAGGGACCAGACTGGACAACTGAAGCAAAAAGGTTGAAGCATCCAGGAATGGAGCACAAGCCTCAAGGTTGGGTGTTTGTGCACTTGTGAGAAATTAGTGTCCCAATGCCTCATACCGCTATCTGTTTGGGGAGCAGAGAAGAGCACAAACTACACCATTATGACTACTGTTTATTCCCATGCAAGACTAGCATGCATGTTCCATCTCTGTAACCACATAAAACTGTAAAGCTGAGTGAAAACATTTGGCTTACTTACTCTGGGGTTCTAGCTTATTCAGGATAGGCTGAGCTGTATTGACTGCCACCTCCGTTATGGTCTTCACTCCTTTCTCAGCGACATCCAAGATGGATTTCACATAGGGGTGGCTATCCTTGGTAGAGCTGTAGGCTGTCGCAGCCATGTCATATGTGGAGCTGACCAAAGGCATGTTGGCCACTCTTCTCAAGACATTCTAAAAGTAGAGAAGGACTGGTTATAGTATGTTAGAAGAGTCCATACTCTAACATGGGGAAGTGTAACAGTTCAGAGTCTCTTGCTAAACCATGGTCTCCTGCCTTATATTTTTTTTCAGTGCCATAGCCAGATGGTGTAATTTGAGTGTTGATTAGGATTCAGAAAACCGGGTTTCAAATCCCCACTCAGCATGGAAAGTTGGAAACCAACTGGGGACTTGGGCAAGTCACATTCTCTCAGTATTAGAGGAAGGCAGAGACAAAACATCTCAAAACAAACCTTGCAAAGAAAACTTCATGATATAGAAACCCCTAGGTGAATCTAAGTCAGAAATGACCCAAAGGCACACAACAACAGAAATGGTTGGGAGGTTTGCAGTGTTCCCCTCAAAATCCAAAATTGTTCCCAAACCACATTTCCTCCTAAAGATGTACCAACAGTTAAAGGAGAGCAGATTCAAACAATCGTGCACAACAGCACTGTTGTAGCTGCCTACTGGAACCTAAAAAATTATGATAGCAATACTTACTACCTGGTTCTCATAAACTGACATAGGATTTTGTCATTCCAGTTGTACAAAAATTGTTTTAAAAGTATTTCAATCTATTTTCTGGGTAAACTGTTTTACCGACCAAATCTGATAATCTGATGCCAAACCAAATAATCTACAACACATTTTATGTTCTTAAAGTAAAAATTACTGTAGGGTGCCAATAGTCCCTTTATCAAAATTTCTTTCTTCCAAAGAAAATTAAAAACCCCAAACAAGCAGTCTGGTTTATTCAGCAAAGCTCCAACATATTTTATCTTGCTAGTAACCTCCAGAGCAGGAGATCAGTTAAGAGTCGGGATGGTGACCAAGGATTCCTATAATAATAATTTTATTTATACCCTGCCTTTTCTCTACACAAGGAGACCCAACATGGCTACCTTTGCTATTGACTCTCATGTCACTATAGGCAAGCTACGCTTTGTATCTTTGGTCCTCTTATCTGCCATATAGGATATTATACAGCCCTTATGGAGATTACGTTATCATGGGTGCATGCAGTGATACCCCACCTCGAAACTGGAAAAACTTAAAGTTTTTCTGCCTCTATCTTCATCCTTCGCAAGTAAACAACATTTTAAGTTTGCTTTTCATTCTGTTTCAGGATTAGCCTTCATTTGTCCAACTCTTCGCCTCTATCCACTTACGGACATCAGTGGCCTTGAGTCTTTTTATTTAACTGTCTAATTAATTATGGAGATTGAGTTTACCTAACCACCACCAACGAAAGATCCGAGAACTATTTGCCATTCTCCATTTCAGCAGGAAGGTGAAAGTGTAGCAACACAGAAGGAACAGCAGGACTAGAAGAATTATAAAATTTGGATCAGTTTATTTTTATTACAGGAGCCAGATTGCCTGCACTGAATACTAGGAGATGTCTTGTGTAAGAAAGAGAAACGGGAAGAAAAAGCTCTCAGATTAGCCAAGAGGGGAAAGACCTTAAGTAACTTGCTCTGGATTTGCTGAATCTAGCCACACTCAGACCTGCATCTTTAGCTTGGCCTATAGTGGACTAAGGAGCCCCACGTGGCGCAGTGGATTAAACCACTGAGGTACTGAACTCAGTGGTTGGTGGTTCGAATCTAAGGAGCGGAGTGAGCTCCCACTGTTAGCCCCAGCTTCCGCCAACCTAGCAGTTTCAAAACATGCTAATGTGAGTATATCAATAGGAACCGCTCCAGTGGGAAGGTAATGGCACTCCATGCAGTCATGCTGGCCACATGACCTAAGAGGTGTCTACGGACAATGCCGGCTTTTTGGCTTAGAAATGGAGATGAGCACCAACACCCAGAGTCAGACACGACTAGACTTAATGTCAGGGGAAAACTCTTTACTTTTTATCTAAAGTGGACTGGGATTGTGGAGCACAGGCCTCCATCTATGGGTTATCAATGACAGAGCATGGAAAACAGTTTTGTACTATAAATCCCAGAACACCCAGCCATTGTTTGTGCAGGCATGTGCAAGGCATCTCGAAATCTTTCCATCAAATTGCTAAAGTCTAACATATCACCACAAAGGAAAGTCCAGCCATTTTTTTTGCATATCAACCTCCTTTAGAGAACTCTTGTTAAATTACCCCTCAAATAACAGTTGTCACCATTAAAAGGTAGATAAAAGCTTCTTTCTGTCAGCACATCAAGCCAAACTAGTGGCTGAATCCTTGACCCTTAAACTTTGCTCAGGCATAAGAGAGTTCAACGTGCTGACTAAAGTAAGATCGCGTGCTGTTCATACCCTTCTTTCAATACTCATTGACTCACCTCCTGTCCAGCTTCCTTCAATTCCTGTCCAGCTTCTTGCACCTCCTGTTCAACTTTCTCAACCTCATCCTGGGAGGACACATTCACTTGCTCATTGGAAGCCATTTGGCTTTGTAACTAGCAAAAAGACAGGGCTGGAAGACAAAAAGTCAGCAATAGTTTGTTCATCACATATAAGCTGCAGTGCCAAAGCCTGTATAGGTCCAAGATGTTAGCGGCTCTAGCTTCACTGAATAGCACTGCTTTGCAATTAAGACTTTTTACTATCTCTAAGATTACTAAAGCATGTAATAGGTAGTAGGAGTTGCCTCAGTAGAATTAGCATAGCATAGTTTGAAAATAGGACAATGACCCTGGAAGCTAGGATTCAAATCTCCACTGGATCATGGAAACCCACTGGATGACGCTAAGTCACTCTCTCTCAGCCTCAGCGGGAGGCAAAGGTACCCCACTCCCCAACAAATCATGCCAAGCCAATCTTGTGATAGGCTCAGCTAAAACCTGCTGTCATGCAACAGTAACATGCAGCTGTCTCTATCACTGCAATATTAAAGCAAGAGAATAGGGCGCATTTAATACTGCTGGTGTTTATAGCTATTCCAATGTCACTGTCTTTCTCTGCATTGCATTCAGGCTTTCTAAAGCTTCCCTCTCCACTTTTCTTACTGGGCAGATTAAATATACAATACTAGTTGGAAAGGGCTAGGTCCATGTAAGACTAAAATTGCTATTCAAAGCATACCAAACTTCAAGAGTTCTGCCATAGTACATATACTATAGAAAAGGAAATCGCACCAAATACAGTAGAGTCTCACTTATCCGAAACTCGCTTATCCAACGTTCTGGATTATCCAACGTATCTTTGTAGTCAATGTTTTCAATACACCATGATATTTTGGTGCTAAATTCGTAAATACAGTAATTACTACATAGCATTACTGCGTATTGAACTACTTTTTCTGTCAAATTAGTTGTATAACATGATGTTTTGGTGCTTTATTTGTAAAATCATAACCTAATTTGATGTTTAATAGGCTTTTCCTTAATCCCTCCTTATTATCCAACATATTCGCTTATCCAACATTCTGCCGGCCTGTTTATGTTGGATAAGTGAGACTCTACTGTAGTTCCAAAGGGTACTTCATCATGTCTTTCTTCAGAAGGAAGTTAAACAATGTGATGAAAATTTAGATTTGAGAACTCTTTGAGATGTGAACGTTAAGTTTGTGTTCAGAAAAGGTATTACAGTAGAGTCTCACTTATCCAACATAAACGGGCCGGCAGAATGTTGGATAAGCGAATATGTTGGATAATAAGGAGGGATTAAGGAAAAGCCTATTAAACATCAAAATAGGTTATGATTTTACAAATTAAGCACCAAAACATCATGTTATACAACAAATTTGACAGAAAAATTCATTACACATTAATACTATGTAGTAATTACTTTATTTACGAATTTAGCACCAAAATATCACAATGCATTGAAAACATTGGCTACAAAAATGCATTGGATAATCCAGAACATTGGATAAGTGAGACTCTACTGTATATGTGGTTGTCAAGGAAGGGAAGGGGGAAAAAAGAAGAGGGAAAGGAAAAAAATAAAAAGAAATACGTAATGCTATTTGGACAAGCTGGAATATTACAAAATTAGAAATAGGTGATTCCTGGAAAGGTTAAATATGTTGGAATAATGTTAATGAAACATTTGATTATGATTTAAAACATCTTTCAATTTATGCAAATTGGGTTTTTTATAGTTATCCACACTTGTGTATATAAAACAGTCAGGAAGCTCAAATCACAAGAACATATTTTATTGCCTGTTCCCATTCTTATGGGGTTATTTTTTTATTAATGTGATATCATTATGTGTTTAGACATATTCTGAAATTTTCTTGAGCATGAAGATATATTCCCTGCCTTGCAAGGAGTCTCTTTAAAAAATTACATTAGGATTTTTGCATATGAAATGGGGGGGGGGGGGGGGGGGGAGAGAATTAGCCGGTGGCACTATTGCCAGATAGAAACAGTTTTTCCTAAAACATAGTAACCAATAATTCTAGTTAGGAATAGTTTGCATGGATTTTGCTTTGAAAATGTCTTGAATTTGAGTGAATGGTAAAGTATGTTATACTTATTCTGCACAAGTTGCCATTTGAATACAGATCTAGACACGTTTCATTATTTTTGAATGTATATTTTCTGATTGTATATTAGATTGTGTCAAATAAAATATTTTTTTTAAAAAAAGAATATACCAAACCTCAGTCAGCATGAAGCCTAATAGGCAGAGAAGTTCAATGGATCTCAGCAGCCTTACTTTTTGAATATAAGAGAGTACAGTGTCAAGCTACAAATAACGGTGAGCTAAAAAATGTTTGTAGCAGGCATGTGTTTATTACGAGGTCACATTTTTACTTATTCTTCCTTAATACCTATTGATGTTTCTGCTGAACAGATAGAAGACTAGGATAGCTTCAGTCCTGTTCTTGTTTATTGCTCAAGATAAAAAAAAGGAAAACAAAGAGCTATGTAAAGTCTGTTGCTCTCTACATACATTTAGAAATCTGGACTACAACTTCCAGAGCCTCCAAGCCAGCATAGTCTGACCCATTCCAAAAACTGTAGTCAAAGAAAATGACTTTTTTTTCATAAGCAGTACCCATACAGAGACTAGCAACAAAACAGCAAAAGCCACATTAAGCCATGTAAGAAGATGGAATAGAAAAGCAAACTCTTCAAATATTATACAAAATGATTAGTAATCTGTGTATCACACACACCACACTACCAGCACATCTACAAGTCCACTTACCTGGAGGTGATAAATCACAAGAAACAATTGAAGACAAGGCCTACTCTCACCTTTATATACTAACAATGATGATGTCATGGAGGTAGGCCAAAGAGATCAAGATTGACATTTGGAGAACCAATGAATAGAGCCTCATTTGTTCGTCAATCAGTTAGGGACAAGAGACAGATGGAGTCAATGAGGGTCAGATAATGATCCTGATAAACAATGACTGGAGATATGAAACCCCTCAGCTGTATTTAAGGTATTTTTATTGGCCCACTTAGCTGCAAATCTTTGGTTTAGATTTAAAGCACAATAGAATGCCATTAAAGACATAGTTGCCGATACTCCTGTTCTTGTGGGCTTTCAAGTTGTTATGGTGACCTTGTCACAAGATGTGTGTGTAGAGAGCCAGTATAGTGTTTAGTGTTGCTTCCAGTTTGGCTATAGAAGCAAGTTTATAGTGGTTTAAGTACTGGACCACAATTCTGGAGACACTGATTCAAGTCCATGTTCAGCCATGGAAACCCATCGTGTGGCTTTGGAGGAGTCACTCAGTCTCAATCTCAGAAGAAGGCCATGGCAAACCTTCCCTTGTCCCCCCCCCCCCCCCCCCGCTTGTGATAGAGTCACCAAGACCTGAAGGCACACAACACACCATTTTGGCAGATGCTTCATTAAAAAACACCAGAGGATGATCCAGGAGATAATTAATCCAAAACATGTGTTTTCAGGATACTTCACTCTATTACAACTCACTGAAAATCCTGTGATGAGTTTCTTCAGGATTGCTGTAAGTCAGAAACAACTTGCAGACACACAACAACAAATAAATAATTTAAATAAAATGAGAAGATGTGGGGAATGGAGTCAAATCCTATTTTCTCCCATTTGGAGGGGATATCACTTTTCTGTCGTTAACCCTTTTAGGACAGGCAGTATATCAACAGTGAAGTTAATATGCTGATACAATGTTAGGACAATTCTACTTGTTGAGTTACACTTGCTGTGGCTTAAAGACACCAGTACCCTGCCAAAAGAAAATGTAGTATCCTGTTCTCATGACATGAAAATAGTATGTTCCAGGTCTCCATTTACACTACACAATTATAGCAGTAAAATCCCACTTTAACTGACTTGTCTGTATCCAATGGAATCCTAGGATTTGTAGTTTGGTGAGACATACAAACACTTTGGCAGAGTACTCTAAATTGTTGTTTTTGTGTGCCTTCAAGGTGTTTCTGATGAATGACGACCCTAAAGCAACCCCATCACAGGGTTTTCTGGCGCTGAGTGTGTGCTTTGCCTTGGATCACACAATGGACTTTCATGGCCAAGCAAAGATTTCAGCCCTGGTCTCTAGAGTTGTCTTCCAACACTCAAACTGGTATAAACTGAAGAATTCCATGGGATGCCACATAATCATAATGCAATAACTGTGTAATGTGAAAGGGTCCCTGGGAGATTCTGTCCCTCTCCCCTACAAGTCACCCGACATTCAGAATCCCTTGCCATCTTAAAGTAAAGGTTCAGGAGTCCTGTTTGAGTCTTGTGAATCATGGTGTTTCAACATATTGCTATGATAGCTTTGGGGTTAATGTGAACTAAGGATGGAAATCCACTGCTACCCATAAGGCTGAATTCAGAGATATTTTGGCCAGCTTCATTCAAGTGGAGCTGAAAGCAGAAGTTTGGGACTCAAATTACCAATTTAAAGAGGCCCTAAAGAACTCGTAAAAGGCACCAAATAGGCAAAACAAGCCCTGGACAACCTGAAGGAGGCTCTTAAAAACTTGTAAAACACAACAAAAGGGCAAAACGGGCCCTGGACAACCCTAAAGAGGCCATAAAAACGTGTAAAAGGCACCAAATGGGTCCTGCACAACTGGAAGGAGGCCCTAAACAGTTTGTAAAAGGCACCAAATGAGCAAAACAGGCCCTGAACAACTCTAAAGAGACCCTAAATAACTTGTAAAAGGCACAAAAAAGGCAAAACAGGCCCCGGTGAACCCAAAAGAGGCCTAAACAACTTGTAAAAGGCACAATATGGGTAAAACAGGCCCTGGACAGCCATGAAGGGGCCCCAAACAACTTGTAAAAGGCGCCAAATGGGAACAGTGAGCCTTGGAACACCCTAAAGAGGCCCAAAACAAATTGTTAAAGGCACCAAATGGGAAAAGGGGCCCTAGAACACCCTAAAGAGGCCCGAAACAACTTGTAAAAGGCACCAAATGGGCAAAACGGTCACTGGGCCACGCAAAGGGAGCCCTAAACAACTTGCAAAGGAACACAAGCGGGGAAAAAAGGGTCCTGGGCCACCCTAAGGGAGCCCTAATCAACTTGCAAAGGAGCCCAATTGGACAAAACGGGCCCTGGACCACCCTCAGACAGCCCTAAACAACTTGCAAATGAACACAAGTGAGCAAAATGGGCCCTGGGCCACCCTAAAGGGGCCCTAGACAACTTGCAAAGGAGCCCAATTGGGCAAAACGGAATGGTGAGAGCTGAAGTCCAAAACACCTGGAGGACCAATGCCTGAGAATCACCACTCTAAGGCAATGTTTCTTTAAAACCTAATACAATAACAATTGGTAGTTGGTACTATGGATACCAGAGAGCACACACACACAAACAAACAACTAAACGAGTTTGAGGGTGAATCAAAACTGAACTCTCACTAGAATTAAAAAACTATGGGTTATAAGCCTCGGACACCCAGAGTGCAACCAGGATCCATTTGGGTGTCAGCTGATGCTGGAAACATAATCAGAAAAACACTAGATCTCCTCATTCACAATTTTCTATTGGTCTTGATTGAATGTCATTTCAATGTTTAGGGGGCCCTCTACTGTCAGCATTTGGAATTATACCTTCTCATTTAGAACAGCTTCTACAGATTGAATCCAGCAAAAAAGGCTGAAATATCTAATCTCTGTATAATGATTTGGATACATTTTTACCTACTGAAAAGCTTTTTCCTAGAAACTTCCACACACCTCTCCCGTAGAACATTTTTACTGTGAAAAGTGAACTTCTGTAGTCAGCCCTCCATATCCATAGATTTTGTATCAATGGATTCTCTATCCACTGAGTCAGTGATCCATGGCTTGAAAATATTCCAGTCAATTAATGAACCAAGCAAATCTTGACTTTGCCATTTTATTTAAGGGATACCATTTTATTATGTCAATGTATATCACAGAACTTGAGTATCCACTGATTTAGATATCCATAGATATCCTGGAATCAAACCACAATGGACACCAAGGGCTCATTGTATAAAGGCAAGTATAAGCAAGGACACCTATGAAAATAATACAGAAAATATAGTAATTTCTGATTTGGTTGGCAGAAATTATTAGCGAGGAAAGCAGAAACACCACATCAAACAGAAAGGCTGTTACAGGGTGTAAAAAAGTCAGAAAATAGTTGGTTATCTAATATTTTTGATGTCTCTGCGTTCTCACTCCCAGGGAACAATATTCAATATTCAAGAAATGTTCTAATTGAGTTCCATAATTTGGCTGACTTGGCTAATGTGAAAGTTTGTGTGTATGTTTTGGGGCGATGGTGTTGGGCCAGATCTCAGATATTAGACCTGCTGTATATCACCCAGAAAATACATGGAATGTGGGAGCATACTGAATTAGCTTGGAAATATTAGTTTTCAAAAACAAACAGTCCAAGTTCTTCTAGATCAGACATGGGAAACTTAGTCCCTCCAGGTGTTTTGGACTCCAAATCCCACTGGCTGTTAGGAATTGTGGGTGTTGGCGTCCAAAACACCTGGAGGGCTGAAGTTTGCCCATGACTGTTCTAGATGAAGACAGGAGTAACCGTTTTTTGGAGGGAACACAAAGTATTTTCTAAAAGTTCAGCATACAGTGACATCTTACAACATTCAGTGCATGTGCCTATAAAGATTAGTTTAGTTCTCACAGTAAAAGTTACAACATCATCAAAGGAGAAAAACAAAGGACGATGGTTCAGTCATCCGGTCTTTAGTTACAATGCTGGGTGATTTGATTTTGTCCTTGAGAAGTTATCTTTTATACATAAATGTGGGTGAGAACTGGGTGAAGCTGTTGACTTGCTAATATGGACCTCAGCATATTCCTTTCGTCTTATAGTTTATCAAAATTGAGGGGAGAGAGATACTTTGGTTCTAAAGCAAAATGGTCTTTTAAACTCTATATCCCATAGACACAAGTTAATCTCTTTTTTACCTCCTAAAGCTGAATTAATTGGGCAATATTTATGGTAGTTTTTAAACAGTGTTAGGGAGTCTACAGGGGTCAACCATATACCATGCAGCTGTGAATAAGTCTACATAGGGACCACCAAATGCAGCATTGCCCAGACATAAACCAAGGAACATGAAAGGCACTGCAGACTAATTCAATCAGAGAATAATAATAATAATAAAATAAAACTTTATTTATACCCCGCCACCATCTCCCCAACGGGGACTCAGGGCGGCTTACATGGGGCCATGCCCAAAGCAATACAATATAAACAGCATATAAAAACAACACATCACAACACAATAAGCGATACAATAAATAATAATATCCAATTACAGTACAAGAGAAGTCAGCCATAGGAGAGCACTTGATGAACCAACCTGGACACAGCATATTATATGAGAACACAGAAATGCTGGACAACTTCGACAACACAGTGTTAGGGAAGTCTATTCTCCTGAGACCCTTTTATAATTTTTTTTCTGTGTCAGGAGTGATGTGAGAAACAGTTTCCTTTATAGTACAATTTATATTATTTGGCAGACAGTAAAACATCAGGGTCAGCCCTATAAGGTAATGGGTCACTGGCAGGAAATGGTGAACACACATGGAAGGGGCAAAACTACCTACTTACCTACACATTATCTATTACAAGTGTGTCCCTTGAGTTTATACAAGTATGGCTTTGAAGATGGATATTTTTTGAGGGTACATCTGCACTGAAGCATTAATGCGGCTTGATACCACGTTAATTGCCATGGCTTAGTGCTATGGAATCCTGTCAAACTACATTCATTCTATAGTGTCGTTGCACCCAAAGTCACCCTGTTTTATACATAGCACACTTTATTTATATTTTATATAGTTTTTTCCTCAGTCTTTGAGACATGCAAAACCAAACTGCTCATGACGGAGTCTCTGGAACATATTCTCCAAACATTCTTGTCAACATTTAGAGAAGGCATGAGTATATGTTGTTAGTACTAAATTGTTTATTATGGATTTAAAATTAATTTACATTCTCTTCCTATGTTTATGTTGGTAGCAGAATACAGGGGGAAAAGCCTCTGTGCAAAAAAAAAATCCATCAAGAATGGCATCTCTTTCAGTTATTTGCCTGCTTGTAATTAGTAACAAAGAAAGAATTATTTTTTATATCTGCTGTCTCCTTTTTTAATGTCACAAACCCAGTGTGGGTAGATGAGGTCAGAATTTGTATAAAATATGGGGGGGGGGGGGGGCTCTGCACTGTAGAATTAGTGCCGTTTGGTACCACTTCAACTACCATGGTGCTGTAGCATAATGGGAATTGTTGCTGTGGCAATTAAAGTGGTGTCAAATTGTATTCGTTTTATAGTATCCTGTCTCACTTTTCTTTAGTTTCTAAATTTTGCAGATGTGTTCTCAACATTTCCAATATTCTGGACTCAGTTCTTGCATTGATTGTTCCAAACAAACTTGAAGGCTGAGCCCCCTCCACTCCGTCAGACTTGTCCTGTCCACATACCAGATATGTTAACCAAAGGAATCATGCTATGGTTTTTCATCTACAAGTATGCAGCAATCCCAGGACAAAGAAGCACTGTTATGTCATTTTACCAGCAAAGCAAAGTCCATTCTTTTGGCATGCATAATAATAAAGGACAAGAATGCATCTAATGTTCTTTACTCTGATAGCTGCAGGCTTAACAGATGGCATTTTTAAAGTTGACTCCCCATTCTGACAACCATGAAATGGATAGTGAGCAATCCCTTCATAAGTTGGTGAAGAATGCATTGTGACACCACTTGAGCTGCCATGGCTCAATGCTATGGAATCACAGGAATTGTAATTTTACAAGGTCTTCTCTATGTCAAAGAATGTTGGTGCTTCACCAAACCACAACTCCCAGGATTCCATAGCATTGAACCATGGCAGTTCCAGTGATTCCTCCAGAGGAACAGTGGACATGATCTTCATTGCACGACAGATCCAAGAAAAATGCCGGGAACAAAATCAACCTCTGTACATGACATTCATTGACCTTGCAAAGGCATTCGACACAGTGAATCGCAGTGCTCTCTGGACCATCCTCCAAAAAATCGGGTGCCCTGACAAATTTGTGAACGTCCTGTGACTCCTCCACGATGACATGATGACAACAGTCTTGGACAGCAACGGCTCCCAAAGTGACCCATTTAAGGTGGAATCAGGTGTCAAGCAGGGATGTGTTATTGCCCCCACCTTATTTTCCATCTTCATTGCTATGATATTTCATCTTGTTGATGGGGAGCTTCCGAACTGTGTGGAAATCATCTATTCCACAGATGGTAAGCTATTTAACCTCAGCAGACTGAAAGCCAAAACCAAGGTCACAACAACATCTATTATAGAACTCCAATATGCCTATGATAATATAGTCTGTTGTCGAAGGCTTTCATGGCCGGGATCACAGGGTTGTTGTATGTCTTTCGAGCTGTGTGGCCATGTTCCAGAAGTATTCTCTCCTTTGCGTTCCAGGCGGTTGTAAATACGATGAGCCTGTGGTGTTTTGAAGGTCCTTTTGGCTGCAAGAAATTGTGGGATGGTATCTGTGTCTCTGCAGCGTAGAAGGAAGGTCAGGGAGCACAGCAGATGTGCTTTCCTGGTCCTTAGTTTTTCCAATCTCCGTGTGTCTTGGAACAATTTCTCCCCGTAGAGATGTTCAATGTGTTGTCGAAGGCTTTCATGGCCGGGATCACAGTGTTGTTGTATGTCTTTCGGGCTGTGTGGCCATGTTCCAGAAGTATTCTCTCCTGACGTTTCGCCCACATCTATGGCAGGCATCCTCAGAGGTAGAAGAAGACCTACAAGCCACTCTAAACACCTTTGCAAAAGTATACGAGAAGCCAAAAACCAAAGTGCTCTTTCAACAGTCATTAGCCAATCTATCTGCAATGCCAGAAATACAGCTTATTGGTGTAACATTAGAAAATGTCGACCATTTCCGCTACCTTGGCAACCACCTCTCCACAAAAGTCAACATTGACACTGAAATACAACACTACCTGAGCTCTGCAAGTGAAGCATTTTTCTAAACAAATCAGAGTGTTTGAGAATTGGGACATCCGTAGAGATACCAAGGTGCTTGTTTATAAAGCCATTGTCCTCCCAACCCTGCTCTACTCCTGCGAAACGTGGACTGTCTACAGAAGCCACACTCAACTCCTGGAACGATTCCATCAGTGTTGCTCTGAAAAATCCTGCAAATCTCTTAAGAAGATAGGCAGACAAATGCCAGCATGCTTGAAGAAGCAAAAACCACCAGCATTGAAGCGATGCTCCTACGCCATCAGTTCTGCTGGACTGGCCACGTTGTCCGAATGCCCGATCACTGTCTCCCAAAGCAGCTACTCTACTCCGAACTCAATAACGGGAAACGGAATATTGGTGGGCAGGAAAAGAGATTCAAAGATGAGCTTAAAGCCAACCTTAAAAACTGTAGCATAGATACAGAGAACTGGGAAGACCTGGCCCTCGAGTGCTCTAGCTGGAAGTCAGCTGTGACCAGCAGTGCTGTGGAATTTGAAAAGGCACAAATGGAGGGTGAAAGGGGGAAACGTCCCAAGAGGAAGGCACGTCAAGCCAACCCTAACTGGGACTGCCTTCCACCTCGAAACCGATGTCCTCACTGTGGAAGAACATGCGGGTCAAAAATAGGGCTCCATAGTCACCTACATATCCACTGCCAAGACACTGCACTAGGAAGGCCATCATACTCAGACAACAAGTGATAGCCTAAGAAGAAGTTCCGGTGGTATCAAACTGCATGAATTCTACATTGTATATCCACCCTAAGTTTAGGGAGGAGGTTCTGTGCTTTATGAGTGCAATGTTTCTTCCCTTCCAGCCATTGCCTGCTTTTGCTGGATGCTTCTGGATAGTTTGGAGGAAATGAGAATAAGGCCACCTTGCCATCAGAATCAATAAACTTTGGCTACTCTGCAGTCAGTCAGCAAGTTTAATTTTTATCAGCCACAACATGGTTAATGAAAACAGGGTCTGAACTCTCTTTTCAGCCCCATTAGAGTAGACCAATTGAATCTGTTAGGTTTACCTATGTGTTGACTCTCAATTCCACAAATTGACTCAGATCTTTTTCAGTTACACAACCCTAACACTCTGATATCACTTTAACTACCATTTTTTGTCCTATGAACTATTTTCTAAGGTGTTTCATATTAATTACTGGTAGACTGAAAGGTGGTATATAAGCTAATAATGCAATCAAGAAAAGCTGAGAGCCCATCACTCTTTTTTAAAATTAGGAATATATTATCATTATAACATTAATATACAAATATGTATTTGATTAACTGTATGAGGGATATATTACTTCTTATGGCCACACTTTATATTTGATTATAAAATTGTTCTTCAGTTCCAAGTAAGTTTTTATCTAATATGATGTCCAAATGGTCTAGCAAAACAAAAGTGGGTGTGTGGAGCTGCTGTTTTGTAGATTTAAGATATTTTTTAAATCTGTTGTTTTCACCTTTTCATGAGGTAAATTGGGATATAGAGATTTAACATTCAAAGTGCATGCAATATCCTTTTTGCCAATATTCAAATCTATCACCTGACGAATGAAATTGGGTGGTTCTCTAATGAAAGATCAGGCTTAGATACAAAAAAATTATAGGAATTAATGCACAAACCTAGTGGTTCAAGCAATGACTGAGAGTACATCTACACTGTTAAATTAATGCAGTTTGACACCACTTCAGCTGCCATGACTCAGTGCTATGAAATGCTGAGGGTTGTAGTTTTACAAGTTCTTTAACCTTCCCTGATTAATAGTTCTGGTGTCTCACCGGACTATAAATCCCACATTGTAACATAGCATTGCACTATGGCAGTTAAAGTGGTGTCAAACTGCATTAGTTCAACAGTGTAGATGCACCCCTAGAAACTAATACCATGTGTCTTCCTGGCAGCGGCCTCTATTACTAATTTTAGGCAACTTAAACAAGGGATTAATCAAAGGTTTAGCTACTGTATCCTGTATATGTCAGAATGCTTGAGCTTTGTATACTCCAACCTTAAGTAGAGATAAAATGTGTGCAGGATGATTTTTTATCTTCTTATAGAAAGTCTTATTGCATTATCTACTCCTCAGCTCTACATGTACGTATATTGTAACTCTGTGGAATAAAACTGGCTTTTTTGTTGTTGTTGCTTTTATTTTGAATTCTCTGGCAAGGTGCTCTAGTGCCTCATTCAGTTACAAATCTCAGGATTTTACATGATGCAGCCAAGACAGTTCAAATTGTTCTAAAGTTATATAACTGCATAGTGTGACGGAGACTTCAGAGTGTCTATTCTAATTGGGATTCAGAATATTCAAGATAATGTGTCCTGTCTCATCTTGCATTTTAATTTAATCCTGTTAGTTTCTTTCTCTTACACGCCCATAACTCTGTACAAAGAGACCAACGTCTTCTTTTGTTGCCTCTTTCTGTTGAGACTTGCAAGTCAACCAAGAATCTCAAGCAGTAGAAAATAAATAATCAAAGGCCCAGATGAAAAAGTTGCATTAGTACCATTTCTATGTGTCTCTTAAAGT
Source organism: Anolis carolinensis (assembly GCF_035594765.1). NCBI lineage: Eukaryota > Metazoa > Chordata > Lepidosauria > Squamata > Anolidae > Anolis > Anolis carolinensis. The sequence goes on from NC_085845.1 coordinate 188,840,144, forward strand.
AGCCTGTGTGCTCAAATTTGAGACAAAGAGAACTTTAGGTGACACACTGAGTAAAGCTGCCTTAGGAACAGAGAAAGGAAACCTTATAAATCACTTCTAGTTTCTAGTCATGGGAAGTCTAGTTTCTTAGTCATGGAAAGTCATAGTACCTTGTGTGATAAGAGGAAAGATGTGCTAATGATGGAGCAAATAACTAAACATTGGCGAGGTGATAATTGTTTTTATTTTGTCTTCTTAAAAAAGTACCTTTCCTCTAAGTCTTCTTTAGGAAAAGTAAGAGAAACCACAAAGCTGGTAACTGATGTTGAGTATAATCATTTTCACCATGTTCTGTTAAGAAAACCCTTTTATAGGGTCGCTATAGGTTAGAAACAACAACATGCTACACAACAGCAACAAATATTTATTAGAATGAAGAAGATTCTTCTGCTGCTCAAGACATTTATTTATATATTTACAGTATTTATATCCAGCCCTTCTCACCCCAAAGGGGACTCAGGCGGATCACAATGTACATATACATGGCAAACATTCAATGCCATACGACATAACATGTTCTAGCTTCCAGACTTCATGAGGGTGTGCTCGATTCCGGCCAAAGGAGGAGCTGCTGCTTCATCATCCACTGTGACACTGAGTCCTTGATAGATTACTTCCTCATTCCTCTCCACACGCTGCTGGATGATTTTTTATGGTGTTGTAAATTAGTTAAATTAGCCTCCCCACATAAGCGGTGCCTAAATTTCCTACTTGATAGATGCAACTGTCTTTCAGGTTGCTTAGGTCAACAACAAACTGAGCTATTTTTAATGGTCGGGCACTCAATCCGATGCAGGCTAGCTTCGAACTCATGACCTCTCGGTCAGTAGTGATTTATTGCAGCTGGTTACTAACCAGCTGCGCTACAGCTCTTATATGCTGTTGCATATAAGATATCTGATGTTGTCATAGTTGTCAACTGATTTCTTAACGAATTTGCTTAGCACAGGCATTCTTAGAATTGTTTTGGAATTATTCTGGCATGACACTGATGTAATTGTGTAATGCAGACACATTCCTATCCTCACTAAGTAACTGATTTTAATAAGATCTCTGTGTAGCTCACTTTACCAAGCCATTAATTTGCTTTGATTGTCTTCATACAGTCTGGCCACTTTCAGTGTAGCTAATACATATGCAAGTTATCCTAGAATCTATGGATCGAGACTTGAAGTAGATAAAGGGTTCTGTTTCTTTCTGCATATAGTCTTTTGCATCCTGCTCCTTCCTTCCTAAACCATTTAGCATTTGAGTCTGGTTGGTGAATACTGGAAGCTCATTGAAAAAAACCCACACAAAGCCGATATTACAAACTTAAAATGTTCCTTTTTTTAAGTATTATTCTAATGCGAGCAAAAGAAACGTTGGTGTTTTATTATGTTCTAAAATTGTTTGAAAATGCAGACCTTGATTTTTTTTTTTTAGTAGAATGTTTTCCCTACTAAAACAGAAACAATAGTACATATATATTTTATTAGAAGCAATTTCATTTAAAAAGCAGGATAACAACAAATATATATATATATATATATATATATATATATATATATATATATATGAGTGAAATTTACAGTAGATATAAGATTAATGGGGAAAAAAGATTAAGCGCTTTGGATATTATATCTGCTGTATTATAAATGTATTGATTTATTTTACAAAAATAAAAAAAATATTTTTTAAAAAAGCAGGAAAATATAAAAGCATTTCAAAGAATCAAAGGATCATAGCAGTTCTCTAAGAATTAGTACTCAGAACATACTAAACCTGGACAAGAAAAACTTGGACACTGTTTACTCTATGGTTTGAAGACTTTCTGTATAATCAGGCTTTAATATTCAGCATTGAAAGGATAATCCGGGTGGCTGCTGCACCTAGAGAGACAAAGTGTTGATCAGAAGCAAGAAACAAACTGTATTTATGTCTGTTTTGTAAGGAGTGGATAAAACGTGAACAATGAGTTGTTGTGGGGTAGAGAGATTTTGTGCCTTGAGACTCTCTCTGGACCATGCAGAGTGCCAAAAATAATTCCTCAAAAAAGAAAGAAATCCAAAAGTGACCATCTTTCTAATGCTAGTTGTTTTAGTTGTTTCTAAACAAAGGTCAAAACTTTCTATAATTAGGCAAACATTTCCATCTCACATTGTTGAAGCACTCCTGATATGGCAGGATATATACCATTTCCTTCAAGTATGGAAGTGGGAGGTGGAGAGTCAGTAGAAAGAGTAAAGATTTCCCCCTGACGTTAAGTCTAGTTGTGTCCAACTCTGGAGGTTGTTGCTCATTTTCATTTCTAAGCCGAAGAGCCAGCGTTGTCCATAGACACCTCCAAGGTCATGTGGCCAGCATGACTGCATGGAGCAACATTACTTTTCCGCTGAAGTGGTACCTATTGATCTACTCACATTTGCATGTTTTTGAACTTTTAGGTTGGCAGAAGCTGGGGCTAACAGTGGGAGCTCACCCTGCTCCATGGATTCGAACTGCTGACCTTTCAGTCAGCAAGTTCAGCAGCTCAGCGGTTTAACCCACTGCATCACTGGGAGCTCCAGAGAGTCAGTAAAACTGCAAAATATACATACCCAAATATTTCTATATACAGTAGAGTCTCACTTATCCAACATAAACGGGCCGGCAGAACGTTGGATAAGCGAATATGTTGGATAATAAGGAGAAATTAAGAAAAAGCCTATTAAACATCAAAATAGGTTATGTTTTTACAAATTAAGCACCAAAACATGTTTAACAAAAAAAATTGACAGAAAAAGTAGTTCAATACTCAGTAATGCTATGTAGTAATTACTGTATTTACGAATTTAGCACCAAAATATCACGATGTATTGAAAACATTGACTACAAAAATGCGTTGGATAATCCAGAACGTTGGATAAGTGAGACTCTACTGTAGTTGGGTTTTTAGAGTAAGATGAAGCTTTCTCCATCCACTCAGGGATTTTAATGAGTGGTTCTATATTAATCTCAATGATACACATATTTCTGGTGGACTTTTAGATGTTTTTTCAAGTACTGCTCCTTACCCTTCAACTGTACACGCTCTCCAGTTCCTGTTAAAACCAAGGATGATTTTCATTTCTTGCTCAGACAACTTAAAGTCAAACACCTGTCAAAAAGGATAAAGAGTTTTGCCAAAAAGGTGCCCAAAGAGTCACAAGAGTCGCAAAGGTACAATTTTTTTACAGATATCCCCACCCCCTTCAAACAAAGGTCAGTGTAGCATTCATAGGAGTTATCTCCCTAACATTTAGTGAAGTAGGTCAAATGTAAAGTAATGAATGGCTCAAGTGCACGTTTGAAGGTATTGAAAATGAAAGAAGGGAAAAGATTACCTCTGAGGATGCCTGCCATAGATATGGGTGAAACGTCAGGAGAGAATATTTCTAGAACATGGCCATACAGACCGGAAAACACACAACAACTCCGGGAAAGATATATGTGAAAATTAAAAAATCAGAAACTAGTAATCCTTTTATGAGATTCATTGAAGTGTTATAGTAGAGGTGGGAGGTCTGCAGGTTTGAATAACTTTCTACTTGGTGAGAATGGAGGGAAATCCCATTAGCCACATCCAGCAAGCTGACCATAGAAAGCATCTCATTTTCCACTGAACTTGTAGCTACAAGACAATTAGGGCAGAGAAACACCATGGCCAATTCACCAAGCCTCATTTTTAAAAAGAATGTATGTTCCTTCTTGTCTCCACTAATTTTCGTATCATCAAGTCTAATGAAGTTCTGGAGAATTTGGACATTTGTGTCACTTATGTGCTCCTTTTGGCACACATTACCTTGAAAAGAACAACACTAAAACACAACCAACTCTATTTGACAACACTATTGTGAAAGGATGAGAAGGACATATTGACATGTCTCTAGTAAAGCAGCAATTCAGGGAGTTTCCACCAAATTCACAGCACATTACACTAACATTATTTGAACTATTTACCTGGAATGCAAAATTGTTCTTGATATGATCCTGACAAATGACGCATAGCAAAACCTGGCAGATGACCTTTCTTTTGCAAACCATTGTGTTTATTGCATTTGTGTTTTTAAGGCACTGAATGTTTGCCTTCATGTTTGTGATCGCTGGAATTCGTACTAAGTCCCCTCGGGGAGATAGGGCAGAATATAAATAAATTATTATTATTATTATTATTATTATTATTATTATTATTATTATTATTTTATTATGACACAGCAAACAAGATAGACATGCTGGATTTTGTATCACAAAATCAGAAGTCGAACACTTCCCAAGTGTCTAGGACTGTGTGATGTATTTTCGGATGATGTGTGCAGATCCCAGTAGGGTGGCCTTTTGCAGTTGGCAGATTGTGATTTTGTCAATGTCTATTGTTTCCAAATGCTGGCTGAGATCTTTTAGAACGGCACCCAATGTACCGATCACCAGCGGCATATTATTATTATTATTATTATTATTATTATTATTATTATTATTATTCTGCACAGAATGTGTCTTAGGTTGTGCCTTTTTAATTTCACATCATTTGACTGTACGGCTTACAATAATGTTTTTTTTTTTAATGGTAAAAACATCAAAAACATCCGGGCGTCCCCTGGGCAACGTCCTTGCAGACAGCCAATTCTCTCACACCAGAAGCGACTAGCAATAATGGTGTAAAGCCCTTTTCTTTATCTATTGAAAGCAAGTGATCAGTGAGGTAGAACAATCCAAATATAATATTGTTCTTTAATACACCCGTGATTTCAGCAGCATCGGGATCACTGGGGATTAGGACAGGTTTTTGCCTGTCCCATTGCCCAACAAACATTAAAGAGATTACAGTTTCTCCTGAGTGACTTTGCTATTTTTCTCTTATCCAACCACAGGCGAGAAGCAAATACTCAAGAGTAATTGATATTTCTCAAACGAGACATTGAGTGAGAGACAGAGAGAGAGCAGAAGATAGAGAAGAAATATGGAAGGGTTGCAGGTTTCTCAAACAAATTTTATTTACTATCTCGTCCCTCCTAGTTTTTATATTGTAGGGAACTGACACGGATACATTGACAAGTGAAAAGGCTGAGTTTCCTATTGAGCAGAGGTTCTTAGCTTCTAGGTAAGCAATGTTACATGAAATCACCCATTATCCCCAGTTGGCATGGGCGAGAACTATTGGCCTTCCAATAAATCTTTCAAGGGTACAAGATCTGGGAAGGCTCATTTACAGAATGATGCATTCTCTTACCTTGAAATTTTCCTCAATTCGTGAAGCGGTGACAGATTTGGGAATCACAGTTATATTTCTTTGGATTTGAAATCGGAGCAGGACCTAAGAACAAGGATAACACCAAACAAAGATAAATCTCCTATTTCAATAAATTTATACCAAAGTTGTTCAGCCTTTTTCAGCCTAAAATCTGAATTCAATTTTAGAAAAATTCTCAAAAGATTGTACAGTAGAGTCTCAGTTATCCAACACTCGCTTATCCAATGTTCTGGATTATCCAACGCATTTTTGTAGTCAATGTTTTCAATATATCGTGATATTTTGGTGCCAAATTCATAAATACAGTAATTACTACATAGCATTACTGCGTATTGAACTACTTTTTCTGCCAAATTTGTTGTCTAACATGATGTTTTGGTGCTTCATTTGTAAAATCATAACCTAATTTGATGTTTAATAGGCTTTTCCTTAATGCCTCCTTATTATCCAACATATTTGCTTATCCAACATTCTGCCAGCCCATTTATGTTGGATAAGTGAGACTCTACTGTATTTCCATGTTGTGTGCTGTCAAAGACAAAATAGTGTAACCCAGAATACTTGGATATTTTTTCATAAAGCTGTTCTTTTAGAAAATTGGTAAACTACAAACAATGCTGCCACAGGAAAGGAGGAACAGCCACGTGGAGAACCACAAGGGACTACGCTGGGCCCCAGGAATATGAATTTTGGATCCTGGGACCCAGGTTTCCTTTCCCTGATTCATAGTAATGTACACAATTTAAAAGCTTCCTAACAATTGTATATATCCTGGTTTATTAAGGCAGGAGTGTATTATGATCCATATGTGTAATAGCCAACAGCCAGGAAAGTGCCTGCGATGTCTGTGTTGATTGGACTCTGGCATCCTGCAGATTCAAATGTTAAAATGACAGCTGTGATTCTTCAAATTGATACATTTATCTTACAATTAGGGTTCTTGTGTTGTTGTTGTTGTTGTTGTTGTTGTTGTTAGCCTTATGTTTTAGTGCTGTTAGCTATGCCCGTCAAGAGCTTCATTCACCAGCTTGTTAGTTTTTCAGTTTTCTCAATCAGCTTTTGATCTGGCAGTGTTATAGTATTTGCACTGTTAAATCTCACTGAAATTCTGATTATAGCTGTAGAAGGGACTCCTTTATACTCCTTTGAGTTTCCTTACTGCAAAGAGTAATTAATCATGTCCTTACTGAACTGTCCTTAGCCTGTTGCACATCATTTCTGATACCAATGTTAGAGCTCTGCTAGCAACGAACAGCTTACTCTTGGTGTGGGAAAAAGTCATCAGATCAAGATCTGACATCTCCATAGCATTTTGCTTTATAACCCCCTGAGACTGCAGTGATAATTTCTTTATCTTTTTAGTTCAATGAAGCAAGGTCTGAACCTTTTTCATTCAGCACAGATTATCTAGGATTAACTGTGTTCCCTTTCTCAATCTTCTTTCCCTTTCGTTCAGCTCTCCTCTGTGGGTACACACCAGTATATACATTGGCAAACATTTGAAGTGGCACCTTTATTTACTTTTCTCTTGTGAGTCGCTTTATCCAACGAGGCTTTTTCAACAACCTTCACTACGGGCTGAGTATAACTGGTATTAATTGAGTTGAGTTACTAAGGCATTTTTATTTTTCCCTTTCAGAAAGGAAGGGTGGTTTTGTTGTTGTTGCTGCTGCTGCATTTCATTGCTTTTAAAATGTATTTTTTTCTGGCGAAAATGTGTCGATTGGTAGCTATAAAATGTCAACAACAATTTTGGTGAATAAATTCTACTCCCATGCATGCTTTTTATTCAACTGTGAACCCCTACTTTATTTTTCCCCAACCCAGCAACTTCTCTAGTTGTGTTCACACAACTCCCTACTTACCTGTGCTACAGATTTATTGTGCTTGGCAGCTATCTCTTTGATCTTAGGATCATTCAGAAGAGATGGGTCATCTGGCTTGGCCCTAGGAAACATGAGCAACAAAAGCTAACTAACGAAAATTGCATGTAAGAGGAACACAATAACTTCCAATAGCTAGGCTGACCAGAGAAGAAAACTCCTACACAGTTTAAAGAGGAATCTATGAATGGGTCATTCCCATTTGGCCCCAGATCAATGTGTTACCTCTAACACTGTATCCTGCTTGTTGATTTTAATGATTGTTTTTATTGATGTTGATGTTTTTTACTGGGATAATTGTTTTATTGCTTTGTTACTGTTTTGTTTGTTTTATCGGGCCTGGCCCCATGTAAGCCGCCCCGAGTCCCTTCGGGGAGATGGGGCGGGGTATAAAAATAAAGTTGTTATTATTATTATTATAAAATCACACGGTGACCTTAAACTACCCTGGTCAACTCTTTTGCAACAGAAATAATAGTACTAATAACATGTCTTATAGTGAAATTGGGCATTTCCATTAGCTGGATGAAGGAATACAGTGCACCCCCCAAATGAATATACCCAATTGTGTACATTTGGCAAAGTGACAGCCATTTTAAAAATCCTGTCAGAAGCGACTTGAGAACATATTGCAAGTTGCTTCTAGTGTGAGAGAATTGGCTGTCTACAGAGATGTTGCCCAGGGGACGCCCAGATGTGTTAGCTGGGAGGCTGATTTCATGTCACCGTGAGCTAGAGCTGACAGACGGGAGCTCATCCCATCTTGCAGATTTGAACTGGCCACCTTCAGGTCAGCAACCCAACCTTCAGGTCAACAGTTCAGCCGGCACAAGGGTTTAACTATTGTGTGACCGCGAAATGCCCTTTGTTCTAAAATCAAAATATAGCTGTTTTGCTGCTATGATTTGGGGTGTGACTACAAATTAAGCAAAGGGAGCCACAAAGATAGTACATGTGGTCCAAAACCTGCCTTATGGGGCAGATGTAATGTTCAGTTATAAAATCCACATGCAATGATTAAAAATGCATAATGACATTATAAATGCTAAGTTTTAAGCATAGCATTCTTCTTCTGTGCCTCATGCAGTATTATTGCAAATCACTTAAAGACAGTTTTGATGCTCTCACTGCTATCCTAAGTCCCATTAGCATTATACAGTCAAGCTAGGTATCCCTTAATCTCATTTTATTACCTGTTTTCCTATGCTGATGTGGTCACTTAAGGCAAGAAGCCAACTTTGTAGAGTCCTGAACCCAGGATACATTTCATCAGACACTAAAGAGCAGAAGTTTACCCAACTTTTCTCACCATGGTCTGTCGGGAGAGCCAAAGGGACTGTACGCTGTGATAGTGATCCCTTTGGAATGACAGTAATTAACCAGCTTTTCCTGGATAAGGTATGGGTGACATTCAACCTGGAAAAGATATGCATCCATAATTTATTTCATGTCTTCACTTGTTTATGACCAGCAATGATTTCTTACAAATAGTCAAATGTTTGATTTAAAAAGTCAGTAGTGTATGAGCATAGCAGGAATGGCCTAGAGGCAAATATGTTGGGAGTGGTGCTAGGATTTTGGAGAACAAGAGAAAGTTTTGAACATCTTAGGAGTACGTCCTCGTAGCTAAGAGACAAAATGCAGCATAGAAGTGGTGTTTCAACAAGCCCTGGGATTAGCACTAAATCCTCCAAATTCGCAGTGATATTAATGACGGCTGCTGATAAAGGGACAGGATCCGCCCTCTATGTTGACTTGGTTTTGTTGAATTAAACTAGTTATAACTGCTTGCTTGCAGCATAGAGGCTCCACCCAAAAACTCAGTGAATTGGATTTTTGCCCAATTTGGGCAAACCACAGAAGGCCATTATCAATATGGCTGGAAAGATACAACCATTTTCAATGGTATTCTGTAGAGATATCAATAGTTTGATACATGTTTTCTGCTCTTCTGCACCCAAGACACCCAGGTCTTGGTGCTTTTCACTACTGATTTCAGTAGTAAATTTATTAAGTCACTTCTTGCAGCACAGAAAAATATTAAACCAAGTTGTGAAAAAAATTGTGATGGAATGAATCCAAGATCATTTGTGAATTTATCATGCCAAATTCCAATATAACCAACTTATACAGTGTGTGTGTGTGTGTGTGTGTGTTTTTATGATCCTCAGTTTTGCAAGCCTTTCTAATCTCTCCACCTCAAATTGGTAGTGGTAAACCTTTTGTAAATAAATTTCGTCAAGAAAAGCCTAGGAGAGGGTTGCCATGAATTACATTCACCTTCAACGCAACAGCACAAATGTTCCTGTGTTGAAAAAATAGTCACTAACTTTAGCAATCCCCTAAATGCCTCCAATTTAAAATGCTCACCTGATTATTTGCAGGCCTGTGCTTCAACCCAGGCTTTTTCAGGATTCTCTCAATTTGTTCATGGTTGAAATTGGAAACCCCAATGGCTTTGACTAATCCAGCATCCACCAGCTCCTCCATTGCCTAAAGGTACACCAAGAGCTAGATATTATCATACGGCACACTTCTTCCTGGGACTATACTACTTAGAATTTTATTTATTTATTTATTTACTCTATTTATACCTCAAGGCAGCTTACATGTGACAATTATTCAATGCCTTAACACATACAAAATTAAGCTGAAAATAGATTGAATTAAAAATGAATGCATATTAACATTTAAAAACATTACATTCAATATTAAAATAATGCGATCCAAAAATCGTAGCCTGAGACCGTTCTGTAGTCATTGCATATGTGCCGAATCCATTATTGCACTAAGCTATTCTCTGAAAGCCTGATCCCAGTGTCAGGTTTTTACTTTCCTTCTGAAGTCTAGGAGGGGAGGGGGCGGATCGAATGTCACTAGGGAGGGAGTTCCGCAACCGGGGGATCACCACTGAGAAGGCCCTGTCTCTCGTCCCTGCCTGTCATGCTTGTGAAGCAGGTGGGACTGAGAGCAGGGCCTCCCCAGATGATCATAATCTCTGAGGTGGTTCATAGAGGTAGATACGTTTGGACAGGTAAGCTGGGCCAGAACCATTTAGGGCTTTATAGGCTAAAGCCAGCACTTTGAATTGCGCTCAGAAGTGGACTGGCAGCCAGTGGAGCCAGTGTTGTGTGCTCCCTATACACCGCTCCGGTGAGTATCCTGACTGCTGCTTGTAGGATCAATTGAAGCTTCCAGGCAGTCTTCATAGGCAACCCCACGTAGAGTGTGTTGCAGTAGTCTATATGGTATGTAACAAGAGCGTGGCCCACTGTGGCCAAGCCAGACTTCCCAAGATACAGGCGTTGGATTTTTGACTAAAATGTTTAGATACATCTATGAGTTTATAGAGTAGTTTAACCCAAAGCCTTCTCTGTATTGACTTCAGCAAATAGTATTCTCTCAATCATATAAATTTCAAAGTGGTTTATTCCAAGAATGGAGCCCCTGGTGGAGTAGTGAATTAAAGCCTTGTGACTTGAAGGTTGGGTTGCTGATCTGAAAGCTGCCAGGTTCGAATCCCACCTGGGGAGAGAGTGGATGAGCTCCCTCTATCAGCTCCAGCTCCATGCGGGGACATGAGAGAAACCTCCCACAAGGATGATAAAAGCATCAAAACATCTAGGTGTCCCCTGGGCAACGTCCTTGCAGACGGCCAATTCTCTCACACCAGAAGAGACTTCTGTCAAGACTGTCAAGTTGCTCCTGACATGGAAAAAATACCTAGAATTCTCCTTTTTGCATGAGTGTATATAGTCCTTTTGATTGCTGAATAGATGACTAAGTATGCTAGTGGATATTCAAAATCATGATGGCTATTTTGCCATGGAAGAGCCTCAGAGCGGATATGAAAAGATATGAATACCTCACCCCACCCCTAAATACAGAATCCTTTCTTCCCCACCAACTCATGCAAGAAGATTAGAGGAATGGAACAAAGAGCTATTAACAGAATTTAAAAGAAAAGAACCAACCATCATGAACAAGAAAATCTTTCCACACATGGAATACAATAAGCTCTTTTGAACAGAAAGGGAAGGAAAAACTGCAACATTTTAATCTGAGTTTCTTTCTTCTGTCCTTCTGGCACAGGACAGTTTACATTATATTTGTTCCATACATATTTGGAAATATTCTTAATTGTCCAAGTGGAATGTTCTTCTGTCACTTAGAAATTAAAATAGCAAATCCAGTTTCACATTAAATTAAAATTAGAAGCAAAATAGGCAAATGGAAAAATTAGGAAGAAACATATTAACAGAATTCAACATATTTGAACCTGTGATATTTGCAGTAATGCAAGGTATGCAAAAAATCTTCACTGAACGTATTATTATTGTTGTTTACTTTTATACCCCACCTTCCTCCTAGTGGGGACTCAAGGTGGCTAACAACCACACACTTTGATTAATTAGAACAAAGCAAATACAAACATTAAAAACAATTAAACAGTATTGTGTGTGTGAGGTTACAAATACAGTTAAATTACAATACATATAATTAAAATGCATTTCAAAGCACCCAATCCCACCCACGACCTGCCCCGCAACATGCCGCTTATCCTTCTCCAAACGCTTGCTTGAATACGGGACAAATAGAAATGTTTAGCTGCAAAACATACCTCCCAGGTTTCTAGAGGATTTGCATTACTGGGTATGATCACACCTTTTTCATCAGTAGGAAACAGATTATCTCCTGCCTGTCAATGCAAAGCAAGAAAGCAAGTGGGTCAGTTTTCAGGTGTTTCCATTGTCCAACAATGAGTCTGCAGTGATTGTTTCCACTGTTTGGTTGGTTAATGCAGGGAAGATACAGCTGAGGAGTGTGCTGGCTGCATGTTCTTCAACTCTCCCCAGAACTGGACATCAAGAGATCAATTACAACAAACTTGGTTTCATGCATAACCAGCCATGAAGGGTGTGGGGTGAACATTTAATCCTAACCTTCAGTTGTTATTTAGCTACAGTATTTATATTTCAAGCTCTTCGACACGTTTCACTTTCTCCCCATATTTTAAGTACTATCTTATACAAATATTGCATTAGTGACACAGGGATTTTTTTAATCGTAAATCCATAGCATATGTTCTGCAAAATATCAATGTGGCTTTGTTCTATTTCAGGAGTGGGGAAATTTTAGCTTGCCAGATGTTTTGGACTAGAATTCCCACAGCCCCTTGTCATTGGACAAACTGGATGGGTCTGATGGAATTAATAGACTGAAATGTCTATAACAGAGGAGGATATCAAGACCTCCAGGTGTTCTAAAATTGCAAATCCTGAAAGCCCTAGCCAGCCAAGACAATTAAAAGGAAGGCTGGAAGTTGCAGTTCAACAAAATCTGGAGGTCTGCATGACTCCCATTCCTGGAGGTCCAAGAGCCTCAATCCTAGGAAGCCATGATAGACTCATAGAAAACTCCAGATTCAGGGGACCACAAGGGCCATCTAGTCCAGTGGTTCTCAACATCCCTAATGCTGTGATCCCTTTATACAATACCTTATGTTGTGGTGAGCCCCAACCATAACATTATTTTCGTTGCTACTTCATAACTGTAATGTTGCTACCGTTCTGAATGTAAATATTCAATCTGCAGGATGTATTTTCATTCACTGGACCAAATTTGGCACAAATACCCAATACGCCCACATTTGAATACTGGTGAGGTTGGGGGGGGGGGGGGGCTGATTTTGTCATTTGGGAGTTGTAGTTCACCTACAATCAAAGAGCATTCTGAACTCCACCAACGATTGAATTGAACCAAACTTGGCACAACAGAAAATACTGGAAGGGTTTGATGGGTATTGACCTTGAGTTTGGGAGTTTTAGTTCACCTACATCCAGAGAGCACTATGGACTCAAACAATGATGGATCTGGACCAAACTTGGCATGAATACTCAATATGCCCAAATGTGAACACTGGTGGAGTTTGGGGAAAATAAACAGTGACATTTGGGAGTTGAATTTTCTAGGATTTGTAGTTCACCTACAATCAAAGGGCCCCTTGAACCCCACCAACAATAGAATTGGGCAAATTGGGCTTTTGGGGGGAGGATTTGCTGCCTGTTTCCAAAAAGCAAGAGAAGTACAGGCAAAGATATATTCAGCCTTCTCTGCCAAAGGGGTTTCTAAGACCACCAGAAATATGTGTCTTTGGCAACCCCTCATGACCCCCCCCCCCCAGGGGTCCCGATCCCCAAGTTGAGAAACACTAATCTAGTCAAACTTGCTGCCTTGCAGGAAAGTGAAAAAGACAAATAGTTCTGAAAAAGATAAATTAATTCAGAATACCTTGAAACTTATAGGCCAGTGAATTATGTAGAGGTCCAGGTAATCCAATTTCAGGTCTGAGAGAGTTTTCTTACAGGCACCCTTCACCAGCGCTTTCTCATGGAATGTGCTCCAAAGCTGCAAGAAAAGAGATAGGTTCACTCACCAAATGAAGGTCACCTTCAATAACGATCTTGTAGGTACTTTTGTCTTATTTGGAACCTTTGGTCTGTTCTGAATAAGGCTGTGTTCTTCCTTACAGATCCAATTCACATCTTGGAAATATTAGATATAACCTCTTTATATGATCTGGAGCAGATTTAACAAAGCTTTCTGGTTCCCAGTTCTCTACTAAGTGATACAACAAAATGACATCTCATGTTCCAAATTATATTCATTTCAATGTGAGCACATTGATCACATCCCAAAACGGCTTCTGCTACCAGCACAACTGCTTGCCGATTTCTTGATCAATGCCTTAAATATTTGATATTTTTTGGCAGTAACACTTTCCCCAAGAAAGCCTCTCAGTTAAACTTTTCATTCAGGTTTTTCATTTCTATGAAGCATTTTGTGACCCCTTGATTGAACTGATTTTAAAACATGTTAGATATTATTCTGGCTCAGCTTCACTTTTAATCATAATTACAGCAGACTTAGTGAAATCAACAAGACTTTAGATACATCTACACTGTAGAATTAATGTAGTTTGACCTCAGTGTTATGGAATCACAGAAGTTGTATTTTTACAAGGTCTTTAACTTTCTCTTACAAAAAGGCTTGGTGTCTCACCAAACTACAAATATATAATTTGAGAAGCATTTGGGATTGTATAAAAAAGTTATAAACTTTGTGAAATCCTATATAGGCAATTTAATAACAAGAGGAGGGGTAAGAAGAGACATAAGGATAAATACCTTGCTGACAATAAAAAGATCCTCACGCTTTACAACCCCTTCCTTGATTTTCTCTTGGATGGCACAGCCAATTTCATCTTCATTGTGGTAAACGTAAGCACAGTCAAAATGGCGATATCCCACATCAATGGCCTTTTTCACAGCTGCTGCTACTTGCCCTGGTTGAGACTAAAGAACAGCCAGTTTGTTAATTCATCCTATGCACCTGTATCTTTCCCCCACAATCCTCTTTTCAAAAATGTCATGTCTGACAATAGTCACCATACTGAAATAATACGATAATACTGTACTTAATTGTGGGCAGTAAGGTAAAGGTAAAGGTTTTCCCCTGACATTAAGTCCAGTCATGTCCGATACTGGGGGTTGGTGCTCATATCCATTTCTAAGCCGAAGAGCCGGCATTGTCCATAGACACCTCCAAGGTCATGTGGTCGGCATGACTGCATGGTGCGACGTTACCTTCCCACCGAAGCAGTACCTATTGATCCACTCACATTTGCATGTTTTCAAACTGTTAGGTTGGCAAAAGCTGGGGCTAACAGCGGGCGCTCACTCCGCTCCCTGGATTCAAACCTATGACCTTCCGGTCCGAATGTTCAGCAGCTCAGCACTTTAACACGCTGCACCACCGGGGCTCCAGCATGTTAGTAGCCACCATGTGGGCAGTAGCCACCATGATTTGTTATATGAGATCTGGATGAAATTGTAAATGGAGTCAAACTATTCAGCTTAGCACACCAAACAATGTCCTGCTTTGTAAACACAAAGAGAAGTGAAAGAACTCCAGTAAACACATGCAATGTATAAACTACCAAAATTCAAAGTATACAAAGCAACTTCAAACCATGGTTTGGCCTCTTGATGCATGGAAAGTAACTGTACAAATGCAACCAGCTAATGTGAATCATTACTGGAGTGTAGTGTGGAGCATATGTTAGATAAGAAAACACTAAGGGCAAGTGGAGATATGGAGTGCCTTGCTTCTATTCTTTTCAGTTTCAACTACCTGAATAGACCATAAAAGATAGGAGATCTGAACGGCAGCCTTTTAGTAGGAAAAGACAATTTAAAACATGTTTACATTTTGCCCAAAGTATTTCAAGTACATCAGTTCAAGCTGTCTTTGCTATATAATATTCATAAAAGGAATCCACACTCTGTTAGTGAATACTTGTAACAGAATGCATTAGAAAAACCCTCTGTACGTATTGCATTCTTTTTTTTTAATAGTTCTGCTTCTTTCTCACAGTTATTCAAGGCTAAATGAATCCATTGCAAATGAGTTTCATGTTGGTACAGGCATCCCATTCACTTCTTTTTGACCTCCTTCCCTGATGCAAGAGGCTACATAAACACAACAAATGACTGATTTAGAAAGTTGTCTGAACAATTACTAGGTTTGCTGGAGCTTTTATAAGGCAGGACTTTAAATAAGAGCTTATTCATGGTTTAGAAACACTGGCTTGTAGGCTTTCCTACATGTACACCAAAGTTATTTTCTCCACTTTAATGCCTTTCCTCCTTTTCCATTCAGATCCAAGGGAAACAGGTTAAAAAGGAAATATAGAGGAACGGGGAGATGTCATGAGCCTGCAGAATGAACAAGACT
This sequence comes from Anolis carolinensis, assembly GCF_035594765.1. NCBI lineage: Eukaryota > Metazoa > Chordata > Lepidosauria > Squamata > Anolidae > Anolis > Anolis carolinensis. Next base: position 188,856,110 of record NC_085845.1, read on the forward strand.
GCCCTTTCTAGCTCTCAATCTGGCTAAACAAAAAAATGAAATGGTAAATAATTTGCAAAATCAGTTTTGTTGCGGATCTCCAGAAACCATCAGCCTTTAAAGCTACATACTGCAATATTTATTCAAAAAAGAATTAGAAAGTTAAAAAAAAATCAAATGTCTATTTTCCCATGACATCTTAAATCCACTGCTTATCTTGGCCTCATGGCCAGTTTAGACAACACAGTACTTTGGCTTGCATTGCGACATGAACTTATTAAGAACTACCAACAGAAAAACAACAAAAACAAATACTGAAAAAACAAAGGTTCTGGGACAAGGATTTTCTGCTGGAAGGATGGATAAAGCTTCTGCTATGGGATAAAGCTTCACACTTGGGATGTGATGAGAAAAAAAAATTCCTTGTCACTAGAAATGGGTGGGTTGGTGGAAGAGCTGGCAAGGGATCAATGGTTTTTAATGGTTTTCATAACTTTCAGGGAAGGCATTAGGGCAGGCATGGGCAAACTTCGGCCCTCCAGGTGTTTTGGACTCCAACTCCCACAATTCCTAACAGCCGATAGGCTGTTAGGAATTGTGGGAGTTGGAGTCCAAAACACCTGGAGGGCCGAAGTTTGCCCATGCCTGCATTAGGGACTTCCTGAGTCTTGATGGCAGTTAATTTTTCCTTAAAGATATCCACCAACACTGATCCTTCCTTGCGGAATCATATGTCCAGTTCATATCTTCCATATTTCCCTCTGAACTTTTGCATTACAGCAACCTTCCAAGTATTTTCTTTCCATTCTTCACACTGGTCCCTTGTTCCACCCCACACTGGATAAGAGTGATCAAATATATGAACAACAAATGCAGTTATCTAATGACCACTCCTTAACGGAAGATTAACCTTTGAGATTAAGGGAACTAAAGGTTTTGATAACAAGCAAATATAAATCCAAGATGGCATAGCTGACTGTAGAGTGCAGTGCAATTGTATTCCACTTCCACTTTGTTGTGGTTGTGTGCCTTCAAGTTGTTTCTGGCTTAGTGTGGGCTTAAGGCAACCCTAGTACAGGGTTTTCTGAGAGTGTGTGATTTGCCCAGTGGGTTTTCATGACTGGTTGAGGATATGAATCCTAATGGTGATCTCCTGAATGAGAGACCCTGTTGTCAACAACCCTGCTGAGGTCTTGCAAACTTACAACTGTAGCTTTCAAGTGAGTCTTTCTACCTGGAACATTGTCTTTACTGCCTTTTATCTTTCCAAGCATTATTGTCTTTTCTAGTGAGTCGTATCTTCTCATGATATATCCAAGCTATGATAGTTTGGCTTAAGTCATTTTGGCTTCTAGGGAGAATTCAGGTTTGATTTGCTCTAGGACCCATTTGCGGTATTTAGCCATTATGTTATAACAAACCTAAAGTTTGCCATGACACATCAAGCCAACAGGCTGCAATCTAGACCCTTAGTAGCAGGTAAGGATTATTTGTTACTCTGTTTCAGTAGGCATGAAGCTGCATTAAGGTTGTCAGTTCAGGATCATCACAGGTCCCGAGGTTCTGGGCAAAAACTCAAGACCCAGAGACTATTCCTGGTGATGTAATTAAGTGATATGCAACTACAGTTACTCTCAATTTGACATCCAAAAAGAGAAAGAGTGAGTGAGATCAATGGAGAGCGGGTACCTACACTATAGAATTAATACAGTTTGGCACCACTTTAACTGCCATGGCTCAATGACATGGAATCATGGGATTTGTACTTTGACATGGATGGCTAAAGACCTTGTAAAACTACAACTCCTAGGAATCCATAGCATTGAGCCATGGCAGTTAAAGTGGGGTCAAAACTGCATTAATTCAACAGTGTAGATATGCACATACACAGACAAACATTTTTGGTTTAGAAATTAAATTAAACATTCAGTTAAGCCTATAATATGCAGCAAAGGGCCCCTTCCAACTCTATGATTCTATATTTTGAAGTACACACAGCAGTTTTCAAACAATATAAAAAAGCACAACATTCTGTCTTAAGGCATGGAAAAAAAGCACAAGCAGATTCAAAATAAACTTTTGCATGCAAGCACCTGGCACAGGTCCAGCGAGTGCTAAGCAGCTCATTTTAGGGGAAGTTCAGCTATGGAAAGCTACCTTGGACAGGTCGTTTTTTGCCTTTGTATACAGTGGCATACAATACTAAGAGAAAGAAGCGAGGGGTGATGGAAGAGGCCAGAGAGCTGTCTTGGCAATGCCTACCTTCCAGGTGCCCAGCCCCACAATGGGCATCTTGGCCTTGGTGTACAGCTCCACAAACTTAGCCATGGCTCCTCTCTCGTCTGAAGCCTGGCAGGAAACACACCACTAGCTGAAACAACCACAGCAATGCACTCTTTGGCTGAGTCACGGCAAGAAGCCTGTTACATAAGCCACAGCCCCTCCTTGGCAAATGGGAGAGGAGCTGGAGAAATGCCCAGATAATATTTCCTTTGAGGAAGGAGCATCCTTTCAAACAGGCATTGAATGCTGCACTCTTCGGCCTGGGCTGTATCTACGCTGTGTGGATATGCGCTTTTGATATCACTTTAACAGCCATGGCTCGGTGCTATGGGATCATACGAGCTATAGATTTATAAGGTCTTTAGCCTTCTCTGCCAGAGAGTGCAGGTGCCTCACCAAACTGCAAACCACAGAACTCCCTAGTATTGAGACATGGCAACCACATTCCTGTCCATCTGCATTAATTTTACAGTGTAAATGCAGCCCTGATGAGCTTTGGCTTAGACTGGTTCAAAAGAGCTGCGTCTTTCTGAGAAGGTACGTGTTATGCCAGCTTTCAAAGTTGGCAAATGGTGGTACGGAACTGAATAGGAGTGCCATACCTTGGCTCAGCCACAGATCAGAGTGGAGAGTAGAGTCATGAAATCAGAAGAAGACTAGGGGTGCATCTACACAAGAATTAATGTAGTTTGATACCACTTTGGGTGCATCTACACCACAGAAATAATGCTGATTGATGTTCTTTTCATGGCCATGGCTCAGTGCTATGGGAGTTTATTCCCTGTCCAGCCTTCACAACTATAGATAGAACTGGAGAATACATTGACATGGACCTTCCTCACTTCAGCATTTGGTGATATATCTTTACATTTAAGTTTTTTGAATGTCACCTAGTGTCCATTTTAGACATTCATACCAATCTGTTGTGCAGTATTTAAAATAGACACTGCAGAAGATGCTTCAGCTGTAATTCATATAAAGGAAAATCTTTCCTGGTTCAGCAGTTTCAGTTTGGTAGATGGAGTGAAAGTTCCCATGATTCATGAGAGGGACAAGTGATGGGTGAGGAAGTCCTCGACCTCTTTCATGTAAGCTCCTTCAAGAGCTTTCTTTGCTGTCTAGGAGCTGTGTACCTGAATTCCTGAAAGAAGGCAAGAGCAGATGAGGAAGCATGGAATTATCTGGTGTTTTGGTAAATCTGATGTGCCTCATTCTGCAGGTTGGAAGGGAATCATTGGATATTTGGCAAGCAGGCTGCTACTGGTGGAACATTATCATTATTAGGAATATTACGATGGTTCATGTGTCTGCCTGCCAAGACGTTATTGTTATTTTTATTTACCTTCAGGTTACGTATTCCTGACCCTAAAGCTCCTTCTACAGGTTATCTGGCAGTGTAGACTCACATAATCCAGGTCAAAGCAGATAATCTGGGGTCAGATCCTGGTATATAGGGTAGTGTAGAAGGGCCATAAGACAAACTTATTATGGGTTTTTCTCTGGCTAAGAGTGTGTGACTTACCAAAGTCTCTCAGTGGGTTTTCATGGCTGAATGGGGATTCAAACCCCATTCTTCAGAGTCGTAGTTCAATGCTCAAGCATGGACCATAGTTCAGCACCAAGGGGTCTCTTACTCAAAGCAGGTGAAAGTATTCTGCTTTATTATTATTATTATTATTATTATTATTATTATTATTATTATTATTATCAATAATAATAATTTTACATTCTCTTCCAACAGAAGTGAGCAAGTGCAGCCATTCAGAATTTTTTAAAGTCTACAATTCCTAGTTTGCATAGGCAATGGTGAAGAGTTATGAAGGCTGCAGTCCAAAAACCTCTGGTGCAGATATTTAAAAATTCTAGATGAAGCTTAGGTTGCAACCCTGTTAATATGTGAAGAATTATTCTTCTTTCATTTCCAAAGAATTCAAAAGACCTAGTCGAAGTTCATACTAGGAGAAAAGTTTGCTCAAACTGGGAGACAGGTCTTGTTGCAGACTTTTTCTGGCAGGGAATATACTAAATACAGTTGGCTCCCCATTCCACCATCCTTAGCTTGAAAATATACACATACATTACATACATACATACATATGCTCAGAAAAGCAAACCTTTGATTTTGCCATTTCATGTAAGGAATACCATTTTACTATGCCACTATATACAATGGGACTTGTGCATTTTAAAAAAATTGGGATCCACGAAGGGTCCCAGAATAAAATCCGAGCAGAATAAAATCCGAGCAGAATAATATCCCGCTGTATTCTTCCTGTTCATTTTCTTAAGCAGCAATTGATCTCATGTCTGCCATTCTCTATAGTTGCTGCAATCTCAGCTAAGGAAGAGAGAACTGAAGCATTTCTCAAAGGGTCGGTAGAGGGCAGCCTTCAAGAACAAAATAGCATCCAGCAATAACTTAATAACATAATTTGAAAATAAAAACATTTTCCTTTCAAACAATTTCAAAGTAACAGGAAACTGCATGGGGAAAATTTTTGATATTAAGCTCACTAAATCATTTTAGAGTTCATTTAAACTGTAGAATTAATGCAGTTTGATATCAGTTTAACTGCTATGAAATCATAGGAGTAGTTTTTGCAATACTTTAGCCCTCTCCGCCAAAAAGAGCTGGTACTTCAAAAAACAACTCTCAAGACTCTACAGCATTTAGCCAAGATAGTTAAAGGGGTGACAAACTGCATAAATCTTAGTGTAGATGCACCCTTAGAGATACTATTATTCACCCATCTCATCTTCAGCTTCTTGGAGGCCAAATCTATCTCTTCCTTGTGCTGAAAGTCAGGATGGCTCCACTTTGGCAAAGGACAGCATTAAGGCAGACTTCTTCAATCACAGGCAGGTACTACCTTTATTGCAATAGCTACACATGTTTAATCTGTTTTCCTGGCTAAATGTTTCACTAGGATTGTGAGAAGAGAGAATTTGACAATAAATATTTTTGACAGTGGTCCTAATAATGTAACAGAATGTAATTGTAGTCCTAATAAATGTCACGGGCGACTTTAGACCAGGCTAGCTTGCTTTTTATAGAGTAAAACAGGTATCTATGTTGATTACCTAGTTCTGGAAATTAAACAAAGGTATGTGCCTGGAATCCTTGCGGTGCAATCTAGGGCTTTTGATGCTGGGAATGAAATAAGACTTCACTCTGTAGAATATTCTATTGGGTTTTGATTTAACTTTATTTCAGTGTTTACAGGGCCCTCTACTGTCAGTATTATGAATTACATATCCTAATTTAGAACCCATCAACGAGGCTGAAAGGTGTTATTCTTGCTTTATACTGACCTACACTGTAGTATTCATGCAGTTTGCCACTAACTGTTAGGTGATTTTAGCTCTGCGAAAATAGTGGGTTTAGAAGCCTGGAATGTCTAGCTAATCCAGAAGGCCAAACAGACACTGATGGGTTCGAAGGCAAAAACAAAGGTTTTTATTCTTCCCGAGTAGAAAGAATGTCAGAGGAGTCTGTGCTCCCAAAGAATGACATACCCCAACAGTAAATTTGATAGAAAGAAGAAGAAGAAGGTACAGAACAATTGAAAATTACCACTCTGGTTTCCCATTGATCTGGGAGGGTACTATCTAGGGTTCACAGCCTCATTGGAGGAGGTGCGGGTTTGCTTCTGTATCTGAACCAAAGGTGAGGTCGGAAATTTAATAAATTGTCATTTATGGATTTGAGGTCCTTTGAGTCCTTCCCAGACACTGGGTGCATCAGGATGGAATGCAGTTTGGTTGGTGATTGGTGGGTCATGATGGTCTAATGCCAGCTAGGCAAAGGAGGTGCTGGCCGAGGGACAAAAGGTATTTAAGGTGCAGTTACATACAATGGAGGACTCATGGAGGGGATCTGGATAGGTGTTATATATGAGGCAATGTTCCCAGGGCTACCTGAGATCATATCATGCCAGAAGACAAAGGAAATTGGATTGAGGTGATTTTCTCTGGGTGAGGGTGGAGCAAGGGCGAGCTGAATTGATTGAAAGGATACTTTTTAAGGCAGTTAGAAATGCCTGTGTGGCTAGCTATATTTTCCATTGGAACCATGTTTCATTATTCCTATATTTTCTATAATTCATATTATTGGGGGATCTGATTTCCTGATGACACCACTTTACCTGCCATGGGTCGATGGAATCCTGGAAGTTGTGGCTTTACAAAGCCTTTAGCCTTCTCTGCCCAAAATTGTTGGTGTCTCAGCAAACTACAAATCTCAGGATTTCATAGCATTGAGTCATGACGCTTGCGGTGGTATCAAACTGCATTAATTCTGCAATGTAGAAGCAATCTCAGATACATCTTTGCTCATTCAAGAAACCTTCCCAAGAAATTTTCAATATGCCTCTCTTAGGAGCATGGAAAATTTCAGATGCAAAGTGAGAGCTTCCAGAATGCTGAGAGCAAGCAAGGACAGCTATAACAAGTTACTGTGTTGATCTGTCTGCATAAAAGTGAAACAGAGACATAATGTCTCTAAGATCCTGAAAACTGAAAGGATTCTTAGAAATGTTGTTTCTAACTGCCTTGCAGCTCATGTTTAGTTTTATGCTGAAAACATCACAGGACACTACACAGTACATTTCCCAAAATCTATGATGGTTAAGGGCATTCACTTTCTAATTTTTTAAAATGATCATAGTTTGAAGTGAGTGAAAGAAAGGGCAGCCACTGGGCCTGTCTTTAATTCCCTTTTCTTCCAAAATGAGAGTAATAGAGTAATAGCATAGCATACAATCTGACTATTTTGATTTGGTAGGGATAGTCACAATAAATCCACTGCTGTGACATTTTTTTCAGCTTCTTTGAAAATGTCTCAGTTTCTCTTTCCTCCCATTTGCCTTCTGTGTCAATTGTTTGCTGCAAATTAAGTTACACTCCATTAATTCAATATGAAAGGAGAGGAGTGGTAGACTGTTGCCTTTCCTGGCAGATTCAGGCAACGCAAACCACCTCAACCTTTCTTTGATTGTCTGTTCTCCCTCATTAATAACTCTTGCAATCTTGACCACACTACAAAACAATTTTATTGATCAGCCAATTAGCCTTATCAAAATAGAGAATATAAACATTAAAGTGTAACAGCTGAAATATACATTTTTTTAAAAAAGGAATTAAATTCAAGACTCTTAAATAAAACACTCATTTAAACCAATTTGAAACACATTGAAACTCACCCCTTGCATTACCCAACCAAATAAAAAATTGAATGGCTATTAAATAGGAAGGTCTTGGCATCCTGGTGGGAGGAGAGCAGGGATGAGGCCAACTCAGCTTCCCTTGGCAGAGGGTTCCATAGTCTGGAAGCAGCCACTGGGTGCATTTACACTAGAATTAATGCAGTTTGACCCCACTTTAACTGTTATGACTCAATGCTATGGGATCTTGGGATCTGTTGTTTTACAAGGTCCTTACCCTTCTCTGGCAAAATGTGCTTGTACTTTGCCAAATTACAGCTCCAAGGATTCTATAGCATTGAGCCATGACAGATAAAGTAGTGTCAAACTGCATTAATTCTACAGAGTAGATGCACCCATTGAGAAGGGTCTTTCTGGAGTCTGACCAAACATAGTCTAGGCTATGGGTGGACAACTTCCCAGTTCTCTTGACTTGGATAATTATTAGTTCTTCTTTCACTGAGATTTCAGGGCTAAACCTTGATGCCAGAGGAGGAAACCTTGAAATGCTTTATAGCCAGATCCTTGGCTGTCAAAAAGTGGAGAAAGACTTGCTTCTGGGTCAGCAGATTATGCAAATGTTTGTGAGGACAGTTTAGATCAGAGGGTTGTTGTGAGTTTTCTAGGCTGTTTAGATCAGAGTTTCCCAAATGGTGCTCCCCCAGATGTTTTGGACTTCAGCTCCCACAATTCCTAACAGCTGACTCTGGGGGTTGGTGCTCATCTCCATTTCTAAGCCGAAGAGCCGGCATTGTCCGTAGACACCTCCAAGAACATGTGGCTGGCATGACTGCATGGAGCGTTGTTACTTTCCCGCCGGAGCCGTACCTATTGATCTACTCACATTGGCATGTTTTTGAACTGCTAGGCTGGCAGAAGCTGGAGCAACAGCGGGTGCTCACTCCGCTCCCGGGATTTGAACCTGTGACCTTTTGGTCTGCAAGTTCAGCAGTCTAATTGTCCTAATTTGACATGGACATCTCTGATTAATTGTATTTCATCCAACTTGTTAAGATGCTTTTAAAATGTCCCAGCTTCTCTCTGCTCATCCCACTTTCCATCTTTGGATCTCTTCACACATCCCTCCCCGCTGTACTGTTTTGCCAGAAGTCATGGGGCATCTTGCATGGGGTGCCTCGTGGCACCCCGTGTGCCCTTCCTCCTTCCCCCATCAGACAGGGAGAACGGGACTAGGCGTGTTGGTGTTCTGTCCCTGTCCCCATCAGATGAAAGGCGGCAACACGCATTGCCCTTTCCCCCATCAGATAGGAAAAAAAAACCCAACAAAAATGTGGGTAGTTCTGTCGGAGGACTTTTCCAGTTCTTGTCTTTTCCATCTACTGAAGTTGGAGGTTTTCCCTGACGTTGGACTTATGTGCATATTTTTATTGGCAATTGCATGCAGACCTCCCCTTTTGCACAGCATCTCTTAACCAGCTCCAGGTCATATTTCTGTATACCTCATTGCAAATTCCTTCAAAAAAAGAAAAAAAAGAAATTGTTATTGAGAAATTATATCCCTCAAAATATGAATTAAATACAATTATTCAAATCTCCATGAATTGACAGATCCCCAGTCCTGCAAACTGCTAGGGGGCTGTTTCCTCTGACTCACTTCTTCTTTATTCATCAAAGCTCACCCTGGGAAGCCACCCGGCTACATAACAAATTTATATAATCCTCAGGGCCGGTTTAACCCATACGGCCGCTGAAGCGCCCGCCTCGGGCGCACGCCGCTAGGGGCGCTGTCGAGGCGTCGACAGCGCCCCCGTAGCGCCGCCGATGCTGCCGCTGCGCCGCCGCCGTTTGGCTCAACGGCCTTGCAGCCTGGGCTCAACACAGGCGCAGATCGCCAGCCGATCTGTGCCTGCGTTGAGCAGGCAGGGAGGAAATGGGCGATCTGTCCCGTGCGCACGCGCGCGGGGCAGATCGCCCATTTCCATGCTGCCTGCTCAACGCAGGCGCAGATCGGCTGACGATCTGCGCCTGCGTTGAGCAGGCAGCATGGAAATGGGCGATCTGTCCCGTGCGCACGCGCGCGGGGCAGATCGCCCATTTCCATGGTGCCTGCTCAACGCAGGCACAGATCGCCAGCTGATCTGTGCCTGCGTTGAGCAGGTAGGGCGGAAATGGGTGATCTGTCCTGTGCGCATGCGTGCAGGGCAGATCACCCATTTCCACGGAGCCTGCTTTCTCGGTGATTGAGGTTTTTTGGGGGGGGGGGCACCAAAATCCTTTTTCGCTTACACTTGAAAATTTCCTTGGGCCGGCTCTGATAATCCTCTTACTAAACATGTTGCCTTGGGACGAATCAACTAAGAAGGAAATGGCTAAGCACTCCAATCTCTCTGATACAATCAGGTCAGACCATATCCATTCATAACATTTTCCATTCACGAACCTTCAGAAATCCACTTTGCTCCCTCTCACCTATTCATAAACTCTAGAAGTCAATTCATAATTTTATGTTTAATATTTCTTTCATGATCTGGCAATCTTGGCAGATGGTCACCCCAGGGATGTCAAGCAGGCTCCACCCCCTTTTCTTTCCAAAGTGTAACCTGGAATGATTGTTTAGCTGCACTTGGATGTGTATATTCAATTTGTCTAATCTTATCACAATAGCACCAGGGGTAGAAGGTAGAAGCACTTAAGGTACACAAACAAAACACTCCCATAGATGAGGTCCATATTAACTCGATTAACTGAAACTCACTCCCATTGAGAAATTCCCATTTCATTGACATTGTCAGTTTCCTTCTGGCATTGAGGTTTTTTTCTGTCTTTCTACTAATATTATTTGCTGATGAGAGTCAGTGCACAATTTTCTGGAAAGGTTTCACCCATTGTACTGTTTATCACTCATAATTTCTCACTGTGTTTATCAGACCCCCTTCCTTTGTGTGTGAATCTGAATTGTCAATCAAAAACAACTCATTTACATGTTGCCACACTTCATTCCTGGGATTTGCACCCCTCTTGGGAGGCGGAACAATGAATGAACAAAAACATCAAACGAATAACAGCGGTTTATTTTTCCTGCCACAGGGCAACACCAATCCGTAATGACATCAGAGGCAACCCCCAGCCAACGGGAGCCCAGACCCTAGATGTGTCATTTTTCAGCCAGTCAGAAGCTTGTATGGATATTCCAAATGGCTGTCGACAATAAATAAATATTCTCTGTATTTTCCAGTGAGGCATGTCAGAACTTTAGAAGCACAGACTCTATTCTGACATCCTTTCAGGCTTGAAAGAATAAACGTCTGTTCTTTTTGCCTTCAACCCAGTTCATGTCCTGATTTGACCATTGGACACGAGATTCTGACTCTGCATTTTATATGGTTTTTGATCTGTTAGATGATTTAAATGTGTTTTAATTGCTTATATATTTAGATTGTTTATATTTTGATGAGATGTGTTTTATTATTTACCTGTGTGGCATTGAATTTTTGCCGAATCTGTAAACTGCCTTGAGTCCCCTCAGGGATTGAGAAAGGTGGGGTAAAAATGAAGTAAGTAAATAAATAAATAAATTGGTGTAGCATACAGAGGTGAGCTAGTCCCAAGTTCTTAGCGGATATTAAAATCACTCAAAAGAATGAACTCAAGTGTAATTGGATCATTTTTTCAAAGGTAGGCAGCCTGTTCTGCCCTGCGTCCACTTTCCATAGTCATTTGGAGTCAGCCAACTATTTATTCAGCGATGAGGAAGATTATCACAAATTAATGCTCTTTGAATGGCCACTCTGATGTTTATCATGTTTACTTTGCCTAGCAATTTCACATTCTGTACTTTTTGCATTCCACGGCAATTTGGTGCATTTTCACCCTTCTAGTATGTATGGATATTTGCCAGCTGAAGCAGAGTAGCAGGCAACATTTCACACAAGGGTTTTCATCTGTGATAGTACAATAGATCTGTTAGGGCTCATCTATACTTAACACAAAACAATATGTCCTATACCATTTATAGATGCTGTGACTGAAACACGGGGGAGTTAAGTAACAGTGATAAAAATACACAAGAAAAGCATATTACTAGTTCATTAAAATCCCCTTTCCAGTGTTTGCTGAAACTCTGCCTGAATAACAGGTCTTTGTTTCCTAGTGAAAGAATAATAAGAACTGGACCAATATTTATTGGGAAAGTGTTCTGCAGCTTGGGTTTAGCCACTAAGAGCCTTCCTTGGTAAAAATATGAGCTAACTGGGGAATGTAGACAGGCCTGGAGAGATTAAAACAGCTATTTGGTGACTGGTGGGATGCTAAAAGCTAACTAGGAAGGAAATGCTTTTTTTTGGTAAAGGGATGTAGACAAAATCATTATCATGGGAAAAGGAGGGATGTTATCATTAATAATATAAATAATATTTCAAAATAGTAGTACTGAAGTGTGTTTGAATTACAGTACAACTGAATTTAGATAGACTTTTACATATCAAGCTGTATCTCAGCAGAAATTTCAAGGAACAAGATAAAATTATCATAATTTTGCAGTTGAACATCAATAACAGAAGAGGTTTTAGAACAAATAAACAGTCAATCTGTGCACACTGAGAAAGGCATGCTATACATGTTTCTCTCCATCAAGCAATACTAATCTTTCTTTTTTTTGATAGCTTGGTAAATTGAGGGAGTGCTATTGATGTAGTATATCTTCATTTTAGCAAGGCTTTTTAACAAGATTGCTCATGATAATCTTTCAGGTAAGCTGGAATACTCTTGTTCAGTTCTGGTTAGCACAGTTCAAGGACACCAACTAGCTGGAATATGTATAAAGCAACATTTCTCTCTCTCTAAAATCTCAAATTACACTGGTTAACTGTATTATTATGACAGGGAAAACACAATTATTTCTGTATTGCTGAGTTGATGGTAAGAGCTTTAAAATATATATTTTTGGACGTTAACATCAGTTGGATCTACATTGCCATATACTGTAATGCAGTTTCAGAATGCAGATTAACTGCGTTCAATTGAATTATATGGTAGTGTAGACTCATATAATCCAGATTCAAAGCAGTTAACCAATATTCTGAAACTGCATTATATAACAGTGTAGATCCAGCCTCAGAAACCCTTAAATTCTGGACAGTGACAATTATATATAGAGCCTGCTTATCAGTAATGATGTAACAGTTTTGAAAGTGTGGCAAAGAATGCAAAAGTTGGTCTTCATGCACATCACGACAGATTATGTGACTTGTTTATCTCTTTGTCCAACATCACAATGCTTAAAATGATGTTAAATCTGGTTAGCAAATGCATTGCTGGAATCCTTTAAATTGGAGCCAGGACAATGACAGTGGCACAAAACTTATAATACTACTAGCTGTGCCCGGCCACGCGTTGCTGTGGCGAAGTCTGGTGGTCTGGGAAATAAAGTATTGAGGAATTGGTGGTAGTTAAGGTCAAGGGTAAAGGTTTTCCCCAGACATTAAGTCCAGTCGTGTCTGACTCTGGGGGTTGGTGCTCATCTCCATTTCTAAGCCGAAGAGCCGGCGTTGTCCGTAGACTCCTCCAAGGTCATGTAGGATGACTGCATGGAGCGGTGTTACCTTCCCGCTGGAGCAGTACCTATTGATGCACTCACATTTGCATGTTTTCGAACTTCTGGGTTGGCAGAAGCTGGGGCTAACAGTGGGGGCTCTCTCCGCTCCCCCAATTCAAACCTGTGGCCTTTCAGTCCAGAAGTTCAGCAGCTCAGCGCTTTAACACGCTGCGCCATCAGGGGATATTATTTCCTAAAGGTTGTGAATATACAATATTTCTGATTGGTTTTTTTTTTGTTGGAGGCAAGTATGAATGCTACAATTAGGAAAAATGATTAGGATGTAATGGCCTTGCAGCTTTAAAGCCTGGCTGTTTCCTCCCTGAGTGAATTTTTTGTTGGGAGGTGTTAGCTGGCCCTGATTGTTTCCTGTCTGGAATTCCCTTGTTTTCAGAGTGGTGTTGTTTGCAATATTTTATGTGCTTCTACTGTCTGTGGCCCTGAGAAAACAGGATTTGCCAGACTTTGATGATGGGAATACTTTGTTGGGACATGTTAGCTGGCCCCGATTGTTTCCTGTGTGGAATTCCCCTGTTTATTTACTGTCCTGGTTTTAGAGATTATATTGTTCTGCATTATTCTATCCCAGTAATTATTTCATATTAAAGAAGAATCGCACTTATCCAACATTCGCTTATACAATGTTCTGGATTATCCAACGCAGTCTGCCTTTTCATAATCAATGTTTTTGTAGTCAGTGTTTTAAATTCATTGTGATATTTTAGTGGTAAATTTGTAAATACAGTACAGTAGAGTCTCACTTATCCAACATAAACGGGCCGGCAGAACGTTGGATAAGCGAATATGTTGGATAATGAGGAATTAAGGATAACCCTATTAAACATCAAATTAAGTTATGATTTTACAAATTAAGCACGAAAACATCATGTTAGACAACAAATTTGTCAGAAAAAGTAGTTCAGTACACAGTAATGCTATATAGTAATTACTGTATTTATGAATTTAGCACCAAAATATCACGATATATTGAAAGTATTGACTACAAAAATGCGTTGGATAATCCAGAACGTTGGATAAGCGAGTGTTGGATAAGTGAGACTCTACTGTAAATACTACATAGCATTACTGCGCATGGAACTACTTTTTCTGTCAAATTTGTTGTATAATATGATGTTTTGGTGCTTAATTTGTATAACGATTACCTAATTTGATGTTTAATTGGCTTTTCCTGAATCCCTTCTTATTATCCAACATATTCACTTATCCTGCCGGCCTGTTTACGTTGGATAAGTGAGACTCTACTGTATATTGATAATCTTATATTATCTGCTCAGAACTGGATTATCTGAGGCCCCTTCTTCACAGCTGTATAAAATGCACACTGAAGTGGATTATATGGCAGTGTGGAGTCAAGATAATCCAGTGCAAAGCAGATAATATAAGATTATAAATGGGTTATATAGCTGTGTGGAAGGGCCTTGAGTCTACACTGCCATATAATCCAGTGCAAATTAGATAATCCGTGGAAGAAGTCTAAGTGAGGCCTAAATCTGCCTGTCCCCTAACTGAAACCTGGCTGTCCCTTGGTTGCTAGGCAACCAAGTGGGCAGAGATTAGCCCTCTAAACTGGCAGCAATTGGATAAAAAAATTATTCCTCTCCCTCTAATTAGGACTTTATTTTTCTTTTCTTTTTGTTGTATCAACCTTGAGGCGTGGATGATGGGTTGTGTTGTCAAATTTTGAGGTTGGGGGGCCTGTACTTTTGTTGTTTTGTGAATTGCCGTGATGCCATCACTCTTTTATATATATAGATTTAATGCAGACACATTTTCAGTTACTTGTCTGAAAAGTATTTGTCTTTGATGAAGCAGTTCATCTGGGCAGTAAGTAGTTTATGCTTTCTTATTACTTTACTGGTCAATTTTAGAATAAGGTCACAATTCCTTATCTTGTGTCCCCAGGGGATATGTTCCTGAAACTTACAATGAAATGAAAACAGGAAACTGTGCACAATAGTGAACTCTATTCAAATGAATGACTTCCATCTGGAAGTTACTCTAGAGTCGTGCTGGAGAATGTAGAATATTCCTAGAGAGCTATCCTCTAGAAATTTTCTAGGTCCTCCAGGTTGACTCTATAATAACCTATTATAAAATTGCTTAGAGAACCTAGAAAATTCAGAGAGGGGACATATTTTGTCAGATAGATGTAACCATAAGCATCAGTCCCAAGGGTATGGGGAGTCACACTGTATAGGTATGGATGAGCATTTCACCCTAGTCCATTGTAGGAACTTGGCTTTGTTCCACCCCACTCCTTGGCATTGTGCACCTGTCTATGGACCATGGGATACCAGTAGAAAACACAGGGTAGATTCCACAAGTGTACATTGTGTTCATTTCAGCTGCTAATCTGAGGAGGACAAGTATCTGAATATGTTCTAAGATTTGTTTTACAACAAAGATCTTGATTACTGAAATACTGTATAAATAATGAAGTCCCCCCCCCCCCCCAGTAAACACACCAACAATGCCATTATAGGAACCAGATAATTTTATTAGAAACAATGGATCAGAAAGATATACTCCAAATCCTTGTGGTAACTTAAAAAAAGGTAAAAACAAAAAACCCCTCACACAATCAAAACATTAAAGCTCCAATATAAAGCCAAGGCAAATGATTGTTCAGAACCTGTAATAATAAAAATAGAAATTTCAAAACTCCCGCCGCCCATTAAGCTGTTAGCCCACTGCCTTACTGGATAGATAAAGCAGTTTGACAGAACTTCAACATATGCGACAATACAGAATTTAACTCTTTACAACTAGCCACTTGTCTTGGCAAAAATGATCCTGCCATCAAACAAGGAGAAAGATAAAATTCAGTTGTTCAAAATATATTGAATCTGGGCTGGAGAAAGCCAACAAAGGTGAGAGATGGAAAGGACAGCTTATTTTCAAAAGACAAACTCAATAGAAACGGTCCATTCTTCGGTTTCAAAACATTCACAACAACTAGACCTTAATAGTCAGCTTTAAATGGATAATCCTTGTGGTTGACGGCCCTAAAGAGACAAAGAGGTTAATCAGAAACAACATCCAACTTTATCAATGCTCATGCCTGTTTGGGGGAAAAATTAGAACAATAAAAACTTTGAGGTTCAGACCAGAGATAGGGAAATTTTCAGCCCTGAGACCCTCTAAGCCCAAAAGCATTGGCAAAAGTGCTTCCAAAAAGAGAAAAAGCTCCAGAGTGGCCAGATTTCTTCTCCTGTTATGCCTAATAAAACAAGATTTTAATAAGATACTTTTGTTTGTATGGAATATCTAGAAGAATGCTGTGATTTAAAGCAATGTCTAAATAACAGCCTTGACATTTATTATAATGAAACATTGTGTGAAATCTATGGAGTTATTATCTCTCATCTAGACCTTTCTGCCCTATTGAATAGCAATATCCATTAAACTACTATGGCAGAATCTCAAATGCCCCCAACTATGGAATGAGCCACATCAAAGAAACTCGTGAAGAGGGAAAAGGTACTATATCCTATAGATAAATATTTGCTAGAAAATAACTGAGCATACATTTCAATTCCTCATTGCTGGAGCACCACTGGAATAGAGAAAGGGAGAAAGCGTGCCTTTGGCTAAATTTGCTATGAAATTCCCTTATCTGTCTTCCACATTGCCATCTTTTTGCAATCAAGTGTAGCCCGATTTATCCACCCATGTATTTTAAGATGTATATAAACACTTTTTCAGCTTCTTGGTGTATTTATTAAGTGCTACAATTTTTCACCCATTGCACATCTTACCTTTTACCTTTGTTTTACTGTCACTTTATTGCTTTTAATCTTGCTATATCCAAATCAGACATTGGAGGTGTTTTAAAAAAGTTTTTCAATGCTGCTACTTACATGCTCATTGCACATACTCTCCAATTCCTGTTGAAACTGAGAATGGTTTCCATTTCTTGCTTAGACAACTCAAAGTCAAATACCTGGCAAAGAAATAAAAAAGAAGAAATTAATTTCCAGGTGAGGAAGTGAGATTGGCACCAGAAGACAAGAAGCGACTCCCACTTAATTTTCATATTCTTCCTGGGTTATGCTGATAAAATTACTTCAAGAGTAAGAAGCAAACACAGGTCTGAATATTTTTGTTAGACCCAGTCAAAATGGATCCATTGAATCAATAGGATTTAACTGTGAGTCGACTAATCATTCAACACCTGGCTCCACAGGTCTGTTCTAGCTAGGACTAACCCTGCTCACCAGCTAGACTATGGGGTAAAGCAAAGGAAAAGTAAGTCTCTTCGCTGTGTGAGGCTATAACTCACATCACCCCCAGCCAGCATGAGAAAGGACTACTGGACTTCTAATTTGGCATGCTTTAGCGGGATACCTCAGGGAAAGGTACATATACAGAATAACAGATCATGACAATACTGAATTGTTTCTCGTGGGAGTACATGTTATTTTTTTATTTTACCTTGAAATTTTCCTCAATTCGTGCAGGGGTGACAGATTTGGGAATTGCAATCACATTTCTTTGGATATGAAACCGGATCAGGACCTAAGAATCAGGACGACACAAAGACAAAATTTCTTGTTGTCTTCAATAATATATATTTAATAAAAGTTTTAAAGCCTTTTCAGCCCAATGGCCGAATTCAATTTCAAATAAGAAACTTATAAGTCAAGTTGCTGAATGCAACTTCCGTTCTCAACTGGGCTCCTGCAAGTGTCTTTCATGGATTTATGGCTCCGAGCCATGAGGAGAGGCAGGTAAGAAATATTATTATTATTATTATTATTATTATTATTATTATTATTATTATTACATTATTTTTTAACTCTGCTACCATGACTTTCTAGGACAGAGGTATCCAACTGATTTTCATTGAGGGCACAATGAGATAGGGCGGGTTATAAATAAAGTTGTTGCTGTTGCTATTATTATTATTGTTATTATTATTATTATTATTATTACTACGAGTATTAGCATTATGGATGTCTTTAAAGGGCTGCTGAATCTATGGATGGAAAATCTGTAGATATAGAGGGCCAACAATCATTATTCCGCATAGCGGTCAGGGGGAATACAAAGGATTTCTAGGGAGCCTGCCAGCTGGCTACTTGGACTTGCAAACAAATGAGCAGGAACACAGCAAAGGCAGAAGTGGTGTCTAGCAGGAAAAAGTTTTAGATTATGAAAGGTTTTGGATTTCTGGATTAGGGATGCTCAACCTGTACTATGATTCCATTTTAACCTTCCTATTATAATAAGATGCAGCCATCCTATGATGATTCTAAGATGTAGTGCTTCTCCAAACTACAAACCTCAGTATTCCATAGGATGCAGCAATGGCAGTGAAAGGAGAATCACAGTATTACAACTGTGTGGTGTGAAAGGGCTTTAATCCTTGTAAGTAAACTTGGCAGGACCTGAACCTGGAATCCAAAGAAGGTCATTGAAAATAAACACTGATTCTTCTCTGTATCTCAGGGCCCATCCAGAAAAGGCCAAAACATGGGAACTGTCCCAGGTTTGCCTGAGGCGTCCAAATGAGGAAACCCTTCCTCCCACCACTCAACCTCTTGATACATTATTCTGATGCGCCAAAAGATCTGGAAGGAGGGGCCTGAGCATGCAGCCAGGCCCCTTAGGTAAGTTTAGGGGCTTAATCCCCTCCTGAGACAACCTCTGGTTGACCCAGGAGGGCATGTAGCCACTCCCCCAAAGAAAACCCGGGGTTTGGGGTAGGGGTGGAGACCAAATCCCGGGAGGGACTGGTAATTAATATCCCAGTTCCTCCCAGGAATTAGTGATGTCCAGATGGGCCCTCAGTTGCTCCTTCTGAACCACCCTGACCAACGATTGCAACTGAATCCTTGTTTATTATTCTCGTGATTACAAAGCCTCATTTTATTCAACCAGGCTTTTTCAACCATTTGCACTTTAAAAATATGAAATGTTGACTCTCTGTGTAAACTACATTTGGGAAACTGCTAAGACATTTTATTTCTCTTTACTCTCATTTATATAGTTGTAACGCATTTTTATAAAAAGTAAATTTATACATACGTTTACACTCTGATTTTATATTGTGTTTTACTTTTTAAAGAGACTTATTTTTTATTTCAGTATTGATTTTTTGCTTGGCAAAGGGATGCATTGGTGAATTGTATAATTTCAACAACAGTTTCAATACAAAGCATCTCTTTCTCTTAAGTGTTTCCCCCCCGAAGTCTGCCATCTACCCCACTATGAAAACCTATTCAGTTTTTCAATTGTATTACGCTTTCAACCTATTCATTTTTTTCAGTTGAACATCTTTGCTCATACTCACCTGTGCTGCAGTTTTATTGTGCTTATTTGAAATCTCTTTGATTTTAGGATCATCCAGGAGAGATGGATCTTCTGGTGTCGCCCTAAAAAATACAAACAACAATGTCATACTAATGGTACTAAAAAAACTCCTCTGTATTTAATAGGAAAAAAAGAGCAGCCGAATTACATCTGGGCTGACCAGATGTACTCTGGGATAAAATTTCCTGTACCGTTTCATGGGAAATCACTTTACAGATTGCTACTCTCCATCCCATGGCTGCACTGTGGTCCAAGTACCCATTTTCCCACTTAGCTGCATTAACTTAAGAGGTCAACTCTAAAGAACTTCAAAGCAAGGATATATTTTACCACGTGTTAAAGAAAAGAAAACCACCAACATTTCTCACCATGGTCTGTCGGGAGAGCCAAGGGGGCTGTATGCTGTGACAGTAATCCCTTTGGATTGACAATAATTAATCAGCTTTTCCTGAGTAAGATAGGGATGACACTCAATCTGCAATAGATATGTAAGCACAGTTTTATTTCAGAGCATTTTATTTAGTTTCAGCATTTATTTTTTATAAATACTCAAGGCAGCTTGAAATCCGAAAAATAGTATTTGTAACGGCATTAAGAAACTCAACCAAACAAAATTTATTATTCAACAGTGATTATTATTCCTGCCTCAGGAACATCTTGTGGTAAGTTTGTACAATAACTGTTCATAGTTAAAAAGGAAAACAGCTTTTTCCAAGTATGGTTTGTCTCTACTGAAATACACACAATGTTTTCTTTTAAAGAAGATAACACTATTACCCTCAGGACCCACTCTCATTGCCAATATATTTCTTGTAATCCCTATTTTACTCTCAACAGGATTTTCAGATTTGATTTATGCATTACTGCTTATGTAGACCACAGAGTAATCTAACAACCCCCTTGTTAATAATAAGCCTTCTAGCACTTTTGAATAGACAAATGAAATACATCCAACAGTACTAGTGTTTTGCTCAAGGTCACCCAGAAAGTGCACATGACTTAACTAAGTTGTGAGTTTATTGCTTTAAAGCTTTTAAAAATACAATAGCTTGGGCTGATCTGGATTTCATCTCTAGTTTTCTGGAACTATCAACCAAACAAATAAACGGTAGTTAGACTGCTGCTGAAAAAAACCTCTCCCTCGATCCCTTGAATCTTAATAACTACAGACCAGTCTCCAATATTCATTTTTTGGGCAAAGTAATTAAGAAGGCTGTTGCCCTCCAATTCCAGGCAATCTTGGATGACACATACTTCCTTGGCCCATTTCAAACTGGCTTCAGAGCAGGATAAGAAGTTGAGACTGCTATGGTCGCCTTCGTGGATGAGCTCAGTCTCAACACCAAAAAGGAAGTTGTGTCCCTGTTGGCACTTCTAGATCTCTCAACAGCTTTCTATACCATTTACCATGGTTTCCTTCTGGAATGCTTGGAGGGGCTGAGAATTTGAGGTACTATGCTGCAGTGGTTCTGGTCGTACCTCTCAGGCAGGTTCCAGATGGTGGTGCTTGGGGATAGCTGCTCTTCAAAAAAGGAGCTGTTATATGGCATCCCACAAGGAACTATTTTATCCCCAATGTTTTTTTAATATTTACATCAAACCAAGGTGCTTGCCATCAAGTGTTCTAATCTGAGGATGGAGGTGTGTCAACCAGTTCTGGATGGCGTTACATTCCCCCTGAAAAACTGCGTCCATAGCTTGGGAAGCTTCCGGAGTCATCTTTCCAAATGTTGTCTCAGGTAGATGCAATGGTCAGGAGTGCTTACTACCAGCTTGGGCTGATACACCAGTTGTAACCCTTCTCAAAATTTAAAAACCTAAATATTGCTGTGCACGTGCCAATAATTTAAAGGTTAGATTTCTGCAATGTGCTGTACATTGGGTTACCTCTGTACCAAGTTCAGAAACTCCACTTACAATAGAGTCTCACTTATCCAAGCTAAACGGGCCGGCAGTAGCTTGGATAAGTGAATATCTTGGATAATAAGGAGGAATTAAGGAAAAACCTATTAAACATCAAATTAGGCTATGATTTTACAAATTAAGCACCAAAACATCATGTTATACAACAAATTTGAAAGAAAAAGTAGCTTAATCCGCAGTAATGTTATGTTGTGATTACTGTATTTACGAATTTAGCACCAAAATATCATGATATATTGAAAACATTGACTACAAAAATGGCTTGGATAATCCAGAGACTTGGATAAGCGAGGCTTGGATAAGTGAGACTCCACTGTAGTTCAAAACATGGCAGCCAAATTGGTTACAGGAATATCTAGGAGTGAGCATATTATACCCCGTATTAAAGTCACTCCACTTTAGCCAATTAGTTTCTGGGCAAAGTACAAGGCATTAGTTTTGACCTTTAAAGCCTGACATGATTTGGGTCCAGGTTACCTACAGGATTGCCTTCTCCTGCACAATCCACCCTTTAGGTCCTCTGGGGGATGGCTGCTCCAACCAGCCAGAACCAGATTGGCAACCGTCACCCAGAGGACCTTTTCATCGGCCACCCCAAGACTGTGAAACGACCTGCCGAAAGAGCTCCAACAGTTAAATGAGATGTTGGAATTTAAAATGCAACTGAAGACTCATCTCTTCCAGCAGGCAACCCAGTCAACTTTCAATCATGAGTTTTGATTTGCATTCTATTACCACTATATGTCAATTCTGTTGCTGTGTTTGGCATAAGCTTTCATATATATGTGTATATGTAGATAGACAGATATAGATATAGATGTGTGTGTGTTTAAGAAATTTAGTAATTTATAGTATTTTTATGTCAATTGTTTTTGAATTTATTGTACCCTTCCTCGAGTCACCAGGAGAAGCAGGTAACAAATAAAGTTAATAATAATAATAATTATAATAATAACAACAAACAGTAAATTAGGCAGGATGAGGAAACCAATTCTCACTTTCCATGTCGAATGGCTTGAGGAGTTAGATTAGTGGACTTTTTGTTTCCTTATAAAAAGGCATGAAAAATTAAAATTATTTTGCAGAAGGAACTTGCCAGATTGTCAAAATTTAAGCCTCAAGTGATATATATTAGTCATGGTAGAACATTAAATTTCAGCGCATTGAAAAGCAAAATCTAATCACTGCCAACAATTCTAATGCAGTTATTTCATTTACACATATTCATACAACAATCCTATTAATTTTATTATGGAATCCATATCTCCCAGTAATTGATTTTCTTTTTCCGCCCAAAAAATGGACATGATACATAAAGTCGAATATTGTGTTGGGTCCACAAATCAAGCTCTTCTAATTCGTTCCAATTAATGAAATTGCAACAATTTAAGTGTGGACCTTTGGGACAAGATCAGCAGAGCATCATATGTACAGAGCAGGAATGCCTCAGAGATGTGCATATTGGCAGCTGCTCTAGGATTTTGAAGAGCCTTAGCAAGTTTTACACATCTTAGGAGTACTTCCTCTGGACCAAAATAATCTAACTGTAGCATGAAAAATTGACCTATTTTTTTTAACAAATGCTAGGGATACTAGGACAATTCTTGGTGCTGCTAATAAAGAGCATGAGGTGCATTCTTTTCTTGTCTCTATAAAAGTAACTTGGTCCAAGCAAATTGTACTAGCTATAATTATTTGTGGTTTAGTTGCTACACAGAAAAAGGAAATGGAGTAATGAACTGAAATATTTCCCCAACATGAGAAATGACTGGAAAGCTGCCCTCCAGGAAATAACAAACCAAGTTCAATAGCTTCTATGTACAGTTTTACTTTCTACTACAGATAGCAACAGCACAGGTACATATTTTATGCTGCTATGCCTCCCAACCCCAAGTCCTGGTGTTTTGCTTGCTTTGTGGGGAAAGTAGAACTTTAACTACTATTTCTGTTATAGAGAAAACCAAAATATATGTCACCTCATTATCCAAGTGAATAGAACCATACATTTTCTGCTTTGAACTGAAATATATGGCATTGTGGACTGAGATAACCTAGTTCAAAGCAGATATTGTGGTATTTTCTGCCTTGATATTCCTTGATATTCTGGGTTATGTGTCTGTGTGGAAGGGTCCTGAAGCCCTTTAAACACTGTCATATAATCCAGGTTATCAAGGCAGATAGTCCACATTATTTGCTTTGATCTCTATTATATGAGTCTACACTGTCATATAATCCAGTTCAAAGCAGATAATCAAGATTTTATATAGCAGTGTAGAAGGGGCCCTAGTCTAGACTGCCAGATAATCTGGGATAAGATGATAAAATGGGATCAGATCCTGGGATATAGAACAGTGTAGATCCAACCTTACAGATAATAAAATAACGTGTTGTGACTGAGGCTGGATCTACACTGCCCGATATCCCAGGATCTGATCCAAGATGCTTTCAGCTAGATCATATGAGTCTACGTTGCCAGATAATCTGGGATCAGATCCTGGGATGTAGGGAAATGTAGATCCAGTCTAAGGCCCCTTCTACGTGGCCATAGAATCCAGATTATCAAACCAGAAAATCCACATTATCTGCTTTGAACTGAATTATGAGTCTACGAGTACATTGCCATATAATTCAATTCAAAGTAGATAATCTGGATTTTATATGGCAGTGTAGAAGGGCGCTAAGGGATACGGTTACACTTTTCTCCCTTCTTCCCTATACATATTTCTGCTATTGAATGCTTGTATTTTATGAAAAGAAAAGTGAACAAAATAAATAAGTGTGTAAGAAACATTTTGTCCTTGTCAAATGTGGTAGCATTAAATGCAAAATAACCACATGACTGGAGGGTGAAGAAAGAACCAAATCAACCGTTCTAATGGCAACTTTTGGATGAAGTGGGTTCACCATTAATAAAAAGCAAGCAAATAAACAGCAGTGTTTCTTCCAAATTACATGCACAAAGCACTTCAATGACCCACAACATCAGGAATATCATGAGGCTTGGTGAGATTATCTGCATCAGGATCGCTGTGGGGCAAGGGCCATCTGAAGCTGTAGAATGGCTCATCAGTGTGCTCATCCCTTCTGGTGGTTTGCTATCAATGCGCAACACCAGAGAGGGAAGTCACATGTCTGTGCTACCTGGTCAGAAGGCCCTTATTGGGAAATCTGGTTTTGTCTTCTAAACTGGAATGCAATGAGAAAAGGGGCTGTGTTGGCAAGGACACTTAGCGTCAGCAGATGGGTTAGGTTTCACTGATTGAGCCAACTCAAGGCCTCCAGCCATTGTCTATATCACGTTTTCACTGCTTACTTTTTGACTAACTCCATCCCAGGAAGAAGGGGGTAGTGCTTAAGAGACAGTTAAGAGAAAAGTGAACCAATGGCTCTCCCTATCAGCTGACACTACTCCAAGATTTCACCCTGTTCCTTTTTTGTTGGACTTTACATAGGCAGAATGAAGCAGCTGCCTTCCGCAGCAGATTTTGGGCATAGCTGAAGGACAGAAACTCCAGTGTTTTCTCACAACTAAGTAACAATCTCATTGTTAGGGAAAGGATGAGGTGTCAAAATGAACTGGGTAGCTTTCAGATGCTATGCTGGGAAGCTATTTTGTTGGCAAACTATCAAGGATGATGCTGAACTCTTCTGGGTAAAGTTACGCAGTTACTGGGAGCACAGTTGCAAAACTCATAGAGGAGACTTCATGGCAACTTCCCATACATTGCAGGCATGAAATTTAAATATAAATCTTAGGATATTCATATACCTGACCATATGAGTTCAGTGGGATAACTTGCTGAAGCAGCAAGTAGACACTGACATATTTTTTTGAAACAACAAGCCAGAGACTGGCAAGGTAACTGTAGGCAGACATGGTTCAAGTTGAACAGACAGCTATTTTTAGAAAGTAATACTACTCCACACATCTCTGCCACATGATACTTCGTTCTCAGTATGCATTGCTCTTTGGGGTTTACTCTTAGGGTCACTAAGTGCAGATTTGCCAGATCACATTTTCCAACCACCTTTTTCTCACATTTTTAAATGCTGTACCTCACCAGTAATTAATTATTACTATAATTTTTTAATGGTGGGAAATGTACAAGATTAATTTAATGTATTTCTAGGTTTTCCCCTGACATAAAGTCTAGTCGTGTCCGACTCTGGGGGTTGGTGCTCATCTCCATTTCTAAGCCGAAGAGCTGGCATTGTCTGCAGACGCCTCCAAGGTGATGTGGCTGGCATGACTGCATGGAGCGCCATTACCTTCCTGCCAGAGCAGTATCTATTAATCTACTCACATTTGCATGTTTTCAAACTGCTAGGTTGGCAGAAGCTGGGGCTAACAGTGGGAGCTCACCCTGCTCGCCGGATTCGAACCTCCGACTTATCAGTCAATAAGTTCAGCAGCTCAGTGGTTTAACCCGCTGCGCCATAACATTGTTTTCTGTACTGTCTTTTATACATAAAATTACTTTTTTGTGTCAGGAGTGACTTGAGAAACTACAAGTCGCTTCTGGTATGAGAGTATTGTCTGTCTACAAGGACACTGCCCAGGGGATGCCCGGATGTTTGATAGTTTTACTATCCTTGTGGGAGGCTTCTGTCATGTCCCCACATGGGGACCTGGAGCTAACAGAGGGAGCTCACCCACTTTTCCAAGATTCCTGCCGGCACAAAGGTTTAACCCACTGAGCCATTGGGGGCTCCGATAAAAGTTACAATTCTGTATTATGGTCTATATTGAATAATCTATATAATTACGTATGAGTTGTGCTCCAACGATTTGTTAAATTCAGCATCTGAACAGGGAGGCTTCCAATAAAAGGTGCTGAAACACAAAGTCAGAGCATCGTGACTGCATTTGTATGTCAAATCAAGTCATTACTAAACTCTGGCATGTTGCAATATATGAACCCTGTTCACCAGCCACAAGTTGCAACCAGAAACCATGATATGGCATTAATTTGTGAGGTCCAGCTTTTTTAAACCATGGCTTGCCTTAATGCTTCTCTCAACGTACCATTATAGCTTATACTATTCTGTTCCTCTAGCTGCACATCAACTGCATGGCAAAAGGACTAACCAAAATGTGAGTAAACAACATTAGTTTTGTCACTTCTTCTACAAAATATAGGTTTTTAAGTATATTTGTTTAAAAACAATAAAATAAGAATTACAGTATATTATTTCAAGAATTTAAAATAATATAGTGTAATGGCCAAAATTAGTTCTATTTTACAGCATGACATCTTTTTTATGAACAGCAGCTTTATTCCGCACCCTCCCCCCCAATGTCTATCTTCCATTACAAAACCATTTCCCTTTCACAATCATCAAATGCATCCAATTTATATCAACAGCCACCTTACCTGGTTATTTACAGGCTTGTATTTCAATCCAGGCTTGTTCAAGATTTTCTCAATCTGTTCATGGTTGAAATTGGAAACCCCAATGGCTTTCACTAATCCAGCATCCACCAGCTCCTCCATTCCCTAATACACACCAAAGGCCAAATATTATCATATGATGCAGTCCTTCATGAAGGGAGATGATGTGAGACCCATTTAAAGACACAGCCACATGGTAGCACTACAACATCTCACCTTCTGATTCAACAGATATTTTGAAATACTGTATATGAATGGAAGAATGTACATAAGACCCCAACATTTTTCCTAATTAGTTCGTTTAGGCACAAAGGTTTGGTGGTTAATCTTAAACCACATGCATACATTCACTCATTTAATTTCATTGTATTCATTCTGCAGTGGCAGTCCCAAAGACCTAAATGCCCCTAAAGGTACCAGATGGTATCTGATGTTGGAAGTGAAACAGGGTTAGCCCTAGAAAGTACTGGGATGGGAAACCACCAATGAATCCCAGGTACTGTAGGTTATATTTCAGAGGAACAAACTGGCAAACCCACCTCTGAGTATTCCTTTGGTTAAGATATGTCAACAGACTTAAAGGCACATACATTCACAATTCAAATGCATGGTCCTTTAGTGAATATACATTAGTCCAAGATACACTAGTGAGGAGATGCTTCAAATGGTGGACCATATACTTGTGCTTTTTAAGTCACCAGCTGCAAATCCTTGGGAGAGTATCCAGGGATGGCTATGGGGAAAGGAACAATTGTAGCCAATGGGCACAAGTATGAACCTCATCAGATGGGTTTAAGGCTCTATTTCCATGCACTGCAGGAACGAAGCCCCACAGGAGTCCTTGGAGGCCACCACATGATGTAAGGACACTTCTGGTGGGACTCTGTTTCTGCAGCATATGGAAATGGAGCCCTACACCCATCTGTTAGCTGCCTTGAGTACCCATGGGGAGAAAGGCTGGATATAAACAAAGATAATAATAATAATAATAATAATAATAATAATAATAATAATCATCATCATCATCATCATCTCCAGGAGTTGGGTGATTCCAAACAGCCTTAAAGCAGAAGAAAGTGGGGGAAAGATGGGTAAGGATGTGGGATAGCTGGCCATCCCTCAAGATGGGGAAAGACGAGAGAGAACAGACTAAAAGGTTTCCCTCTGCTTTCCCGCCTCCCCCTCCCCTTTGTTTGATAAAGGGATACTTTGTGCTTTTCCTACATAGCAGGAGGTTGGACTAGATGGCCCATGTGGTCTCTTCCAACTCGATGATTCTATGATTCTAAGTCCTGCCGTGATAAAATCTTCTAAGAAAAAATTGAAGTGGAGAGCTGAATGCACATCATACAAAGCATAACTTCAGCATATACAAATCTGCAATATTTGCATCGAATAAACACAAGGTACACGAAACCAATGTGGAACTGTATTCAGAACAAAGAGAAACTTCCAATTGCAAGACATACCTCCCAGGTATCTAGAAAACTTGTGTTACTTGGAATGCTCATGCCTTTTTCATCACTAGGAAACATATTATCTCCAGCCTGCCAAACACAGAAAAAGAATGTAAGTGGATTTTCTTCCAAATATATGGAGTTGATTTATAAAAAGTAATGGCTAGAGACATACTCTTCCTAACAGAAATTCTAGTAGTTTACCCAAGAGATTTATGCTGCAAAAACAAGGAAGTTTATTTGTTTCTTAAAATGTTTATATGCCACCCTAGGTTCGAGGATCTAGTCCAATTTGTAAGATTGATTTGAACAGATGCAATCTATTCAAAACAAGACTTAAAGGCCAAAACATATAAAACCACTTAACACTTATAACAGGATTGTTTAAAAGGACCGAAAACCATCTAAAATGACGCAGATGTGCAAATTTGGAAATTACGTTAAGCCCTTTCTGACTGTTTACTCCTGTGTCAGGCTGAAACAGCAGCTTCCCAAAACCTCATAGGAGAACTGCTCCTGCCCTATTCTTTCTCAGGGTGAATCTCGTGCTTCGAACTGAAGAAATTCCCTGGTGGAGCAGACCACAATTCAACATTCTTACAATGATGGATCCTTTCTTGTAATTCCTTAAGAACTACAAGGAAGGGCAACTTTCAGCCTTCCTCACTTTCAGTTGGATGGGCTAGGGATGATGGGTGGTGGAGCATACAATATCTGGGGAATCAAGCAATGTCTATCCAGGTGATCAGGCTTTAAGTATTAATTCTATTGCTTATAACAGACACATAGAAGACATGAAAGGTATGGTGGAAAATTACTGTCAGTCTCTAACTCCCATTTCAAGGACTAAGCAATCCCTACCGCCCTTGACTTTAAGCCATATTTCAAGAATTTCATTATAAAAACACTGGATTTTTAGGTAGCTTTTTATTATAAGCCAATATCCTGTGAACAACAGAATACCAAGAAAGGTATGTTCTGTATCGACAGTAAAAGTGGACATCGTGTTTTTGCAATATGTTAAATGAGTCTCATTCTGAGAGAAAGGTGGAATGTAAACAGATAATATAATAACAACAATAGCAATTATGCAAGATTTCCACTCCTGACCTACAAGTTGAAAGAGCCTCCAAACCCTATTCTAGATAAAACCATAATGGGCTACATGGCCACTGCTCTCCCAAGATTTACCTTGAAAAGAGAAAGCAACTCAAAATACCTTGAATCCCATAGGCCAGTGAATTAGGTAGAGGTCCAGGTAGTCCAATTTCAGGGCTGCAAGAGTTGATTTACAGGCACCTTTCACCATTGATTTCTCATGGAAGGTGCACCAAAGCTGCAAGATGAGAAAGAGTGAGATTAACTCTTCAAATGACAGATATTCTCTCAATGTGCTACTGAATAGAAAGGCCTATTAGAAAAACAGGAGGAAAGGGTCGAACTTGTCCAGCTATGTAAGGATTACAGCTATGTAAGGAAACTTCTGCCAATTCATGATACACTCAAGTGAAGATGCCTTCTTTTGCAAAACCTGCACACATCTGCACCTAGATTTTCATAGCACAACTACCTTCTGCAGTGAACTTCTAAGAAAAGTTGGTCTGTATAAGGTAGAAACCATCTGAAAATTTGGACACCAATTACAGCAGAGTAATCTTTCCACTAACAATCCACATTTTTAAAAAAGGGAAATCAGTTATAGCAATGCCACCACACACCTGCAATGAATGGATTACTAGAAGAGAGTTTGTTTGGATGAAGATATGATCTAAGGATCAAATTCACAATTTGTGATTTCTCTTAAATGTAGATTTTTTTTCCTGAATAAACTGCAATAGAGTGGTAAAGGTTTCTGATTTCCCTCAATTTGAGAAGGGCAACAACCAAATGATTCCTCCTGTTCTAAATTATGTCATGGATTTTGAAAGACTGCACGCTCCACTGGCAGAAATCAATGCCTGGTTCCAAAACTCTTGGTGTTAGTCTGGGTTTTCCATTAAAAAACAAATAGATTCCATAAGTCTGAAGCTTACTCATCCAATTTAAATAAAACATTTGTCAACAAAAAGATAAAAAAAACCCCCTATCACACTAGTGAAATTAGAGCGGCTAAAGACTAAACAAATCTCCCCTTTGCCTATATTGTAAAATGTCGTTTCCAGCATGGTATCCTGCAGACATTTTGGAGCACA
The DNA here is from genome assembly GCF_035594765.1 of Anolis carolinensis. NCBI lineage: Eukaryota > Metazoa > Chordata > Lepidosauria > Squamata > Anolidae > Anolis > Anolis carolinensis. The sequence continues at coordinate 188,886,428 of NC_085845.1, forward strand.
GTTCCCAGCATAATAGTCAGGTTGATGGGAATTGCCTCAAACTTATTGACATGGAGAAAGTTGTTGTAAATTAACATTAAACTATTTCCCCCTTTGACTGCAAAAGACACATAGAATCATAGAATCATAGAATAGTAGAGTTGGAAGAGACCACATGGGCCATCCAGTCCAACACCCTGCTAAGAAGCAGGAAATCGCATTCATGAAGGGTTTGACTCATTCATTTTTTTGGTAAAAACATTCCACTACTATAAATCAGAAATGGCTGGAGGGCACACAACAACAACAACGGCAAACTTATCACATCCAAAAATAAGATTCTACCAGAACTGCCTGCCTCCTTTTTGAGCAATGTACTACAAGGAAACTTCTTAAGTTGTTCCTTTCTTAGGCTCTGAGGATTAACTCCTTTAAGTGCCATTTCTGAGGCAGCAGGACCTTGACAGTAATAGCATGGATGCTGTAAAATGCTTTCTCCATGCTAGTTCACCAGGCCAACTCTTCCCAGAATTGCAGTTACTTACAATGAAAGTTTATCTCTGCTGAGTATTCTGGGCTTAGAAATTGTATTGATATTTATTTTTAAATGTCTGTTCTAAATTGCTTCAGATTTAGAAAAGACTTAACAAAATGAGCAGTTCGTCATGAAGTCCTGTTGATTTAAATCTAGAATTGAACCACTATTTGCTGACTGCAGTTTTGTTATGCTTTTATGCAACTCTTTGTACCGGCTGACGTCTTGACTACAATGCACTCTGTAATTGGATCTCTGGATACAATCAGATGGGTACATAAATTATACAAAAGAATGTAGAATTACATAAACATTATTAGTAGACAGTTGCAAAATCTTTAACAAGTAACAATAATGGAAAGGTCAGCATAAAATTTAAATATAAATACCTTGCTGACAACGAAAAGATCCTCTCGCTTTACAACCCCTGCCTTGATTTTCTCTTGGATTCCACTGCCAACCTCTTCTTGATTTTGGTACACATGCGCACAGTCGAAATGGCGGTATCCCACATCAATGGCCTTCTTCACAGCTGCTGCCACTTGTCCTGGTAGAGACTGAAGAACATCTTGTTCAAGTAAGTTGTTTTGTTAATTTGTTCCACCCACCCCTTATCTTTCTTCCACAATCCCTTTTTATATTCTCAATGATAAGAGTACGAATGTTGAACAAGTTCTGCTAACAAGTATTTAGTAAGCTGCTGACATGGTTTGTGATATTTGCCCTGGATCCCATTATAAATGGAGACAAACTATTCAGCTTAGCATTCCAAATGACAACCTGCATCCACAAACTGTGCCGAGGGAAGCATTAAGGAGACCTTTCACCTTGCAATTAAAAACGATGCTGAGTTTTCATTCAGTGTAAACTATAACAAAATCCACAGTATACAATTATACTACCAAGCAATTTGCAACAAGTACTAATCATGGGTAGGAAGGCATAATATTGGTTGAACCTCTGTAATTCAGAATCGAAAATTGTCCATATACGTGGCTGAGATTATTTGCTGTCAGTTCAATGTAAACAAAATTTATGCACAAAATGACATGGTTTATAAAATTACCTTCAGGCTATAGGTATCAGGTATTTGTGAAACAGAAGTGAATTACATGTTTAGACTTGGGTCCCATCCCCTGAATATCTCATTATGTAGCTA